>NC_073303.1:18174769-18472269 GCF_027595985.1 Sorex araneus
AGGTTGGGAGGCAGGAGGAGATACTGCTTGTTGGAATTCTGTGTAGTGATCCTCAGCCCAGTTGCAGAGAGCAAACCTGCTGAGAAATTAATGAATAATACTCTTTCAAAAGTTAGTCATCCTGAACTAGAAAATAATGCCTTCACTGAGTAAAAAGTCAGCTTTCCTTTCAAACGTCGCCCCTGCGACTTCCGCACTGCATTTTTATTAGAGTGATTAAGTAGTTCTTAATGTTGGTCGTAATTAATTTGTCTCTTATCGGCCCTGTGGGACTTTAAATAATAAATTCTCAGAGCCCGGAACAGTCTGCCTTGACGGATTGCGCTGTGTGTCTGGGGCCCGGTTGTGTGCTTTCGGATTTAAGTAAACAAAAGTAAAGCGTTTCCTACTGTGACAAATGAAACAATTGAGGCCAAATGCTGTGGTCCTCCAAAGCCCAATCTTGGTCCAATTAGCATGACTCCGAGAGAGCCAGATATATCTGCTTGTATTAGGAATCTGCTGGGGCTGGAGCAATAGCACAGCAGGGTAGGCATTTGCCTTGCACGCGATCGACCCGGGTTCGATTCCCAGCATCCCCATATGGTCCCCTGAGCACCGCCAGGAGTAACTCCTGAGTGCAAAGCCAGGAGGTAACCCCTGTGCATTACCGGGTGTGACCCAAAAAGCAAAAAAATGAATAAATAAATAAAAAGGAATCTGCTCATGCGCGTCCCACCTTCTGTCACCGATGTCCGAAGCGCTGCGAATCCAGCACCCTCTAGGACTACGCTTCAAGCCCGCTAGGATCCAGCCCAGAAATCCTCGCCCGTCCTTTGCTCCAGGATCTTGCTGCCAACCCTGTGCCCCAGCCAAGTGCTATTGTAGATTCCTCCTCCGTCACCCAGGAGGCCAGAAAATCTCCTAATGGTTCCTAAAAGCATCCAGGAAAGCCCTATTGTGTGTGCACAGCCTGGGAAGCCCCTGAGAACTTAGAAACTCGATTGGAAAGCAAAGTTAGGCCCTGTGGAAAAAATAATACCGCAGTAAAGCCATTGGAGTTAACAGTGTTAGCGCAACTCTGAATTTCATGGGCTTTTTTTTTTTTTGGTTTTGCTTTTTTTTTTTTCCAATTGAATCGCTGTGAGATACATCGTTTACAAAGCTGTTCATGATCGGGTTTCAGTCTTACAATGTTCCAACACCCATCCCTCCATGGTATACATTTCCCACCGCCAGTGTCTCCAGTTTCTGTCCCACCACCCTCCAGCCCCCCAGCCTACCCCAGTAGCAGGCACTTTTCTTCTCTCTCTCTCTCTCTCTCCCTCTCTCTCTCCCTCTCTCTCTCTCTCTCTCTCTCTCTCTCTCTCTCTCTCTCTCTCTCTCTCTCCCCCTCCCTTCCCTCCCTCCCTCTCTCCGCCCCTTTGTGCATTGTGGTTTGCAGTGCAGGTCCTGAGAGTTCACTGTGGGTTCTGGCCGTGGGTGGGAACCTCCAGGAGGAGTAGAATCTCCAGAATCAGACATGGTCTGCAGAGGCCTCCCAGAGAAGGGACTGAGGCTGCAAAAAAAAGATTTGGCAGAGATTTCAGCCAAAAAGCGTGCAGTACAAGGGGATGCTGGAGCTTTATTTCCAGCCTGGGCTGTGAATGTGCCCCCCGCCGGCTCTGGCTCTCTTAGATGATGTTTCCCAAAGTGCCTGATACCTACCTTTGCACTGGGGGCCACCCCAAAAGTTTGAGGCTCCTGTTCGGTTCCCTTGAAATCCTGGTGCCGGTGCCAGAGGAATTTCTCTGCTGCAAGGAGCATGTGGGCCAAGGAAGTGTGGGTAACCTCCGAGCCCCTTTTCGTGTCTCTCAGCCACATCTTCTGTCCTGTGACGCGCCGGGACGGAGAAGTGATAACATGTGTCTCGTGCTCAGTGTAAAGGTTGAGGTGGGGCAAAAGCAGCTTCACCTGAGGAAGGCACCCTCCCTCGGTGACGGCACCATCTGACTTTTCCATATGAATATGTGGAAATAGGGTTTAGATTTTCAGTGAGGGCAGATCATAGGCAATTCCAAAAGCTAGACTAAGAGGTATAGGTTAATAATGGGAAAATAGGGACTATTGCAATGTTTTTGATTAAAATGATGCTTAAATGTTTATTTCTTTCTTTTCTAAGACCACATCTCTTTTTTTCCAGTAGAAACCAGTCTCGTCTTCTGCACCACACATTCTCACTCTGGCGCGCTCTCTCTACTCTCTCTCTCTCTCTCTCTCTCTTCTCCTCTCTCTCTCTCTCTCTCTTTCTTGGATATAGAACAGACTTTTAAAAAGACAAATTTTTTGTTTGCTGGATTAGATAGCTCAGAAGGCTGAGCTCATGCTTTGCACACAGGTTTGGCCACTGGCCCTGCATGTGTCCCCTATGGTCAAGTGGACCCTGAGCACAGAGCCAAGAGTAGTGTGGCCCAAACCCAAAGCAAGCAAAACTGTGACCAGCCTTGTGATTTTAATTGACAAGCTGCCCCCTATTTACTCAAAAACTCTCTGCCAGTGGAGTTTCAGCATTAAAGGAGCAGGAGAAAATGAAAATAGACCAAAGGACCCTTTTCCCATCTGTGCACATGGGCATGAATACAATTGGATTTTTTTTTTCTTTTTGGGTCACACTCGGCAATACACAGGGTTACTCCTGGCTCATGCACTCAGGAATTACCCCTGGCGGTGCTCAGGGGACCATATGGGATGCTGGGAATTCAAACCTAGGTCAGCCTCGTGCAAGGCAAATGCCCTACCCACTGTGCTATGGCTCCAGCCCCAACAATTGGAAATTTTTTAATGGCAGTAAAGATAGACTTACTCATGTGTGAACTGACACGTTATCAATTCAAATATTTGATCTTTCATGTTTACTTTTTGTGGAAAGAAGACATTCATTTTCACAAATTTAAAGGGTTGCTAAGGCAGGAGTTAGTTTAAACTGGGAATAGGTGCCATTCATTGTCTTACTTGGGAGGTTGGCATTTCAGATCAGTGGGTTTTTGTCAGTTTTCTGAAATTGGGTGGTAGTCTGTTTCAACCCCAATGGCTTTGATTTGGAAGTTGATAGTCTACATAAACTGATTGCTCACATACCCCGTGAATCTCCTTTCCATTCTAGCAAAGGAAAAACAATTTAGCTAGAAAGAACTTTACCAAGTACATAGGAAAGAATCTAAATGTGAAACTCGAAATTCAAATTTTTCATTACAAAGAGTATGTTCAGACATATCAAATGCATTTCATAAGTTTTAAATGATATAAACTAGTAATGAGCGAAAACACTAAATATTAGCTTATCTGATCATTTTAAATACCACGTTCCAATTAACGCTGATGTAGAATTTTCTCAGCAACCACAATTGTGTTTAGTCACAAACTTTGGGAAGAAATTCTCTTATTTATGACTGCCTGGCAAAAAAAATTGCTTTTAGAAAATTAATTACTCCTGCTGAGAGTTGCAAATCATGAAATGTAGGCAATAATAGGTTTAAATCATAACCAAAAAAGAAATGGAAAAAGCACAAGTCTTAGTGGTTGGTTTGCCTCCATTATAATAAATCTAATAAATATGTTAGTAATAGATTAATTGCTTGGCTTCTATACTCTATAGAAATTCAATTTCTTCCATACTCATTTGATTTATCTTTATTTATTTATTTATTTTTTAAAAGTCCTTCTTGGGTCTGGAGCTATAGCACAGCGGGTAGGGCGTTTGCCTTGCACTCGGCTGACCCAGGTTCAATTCCCAGCATCCCATATGGTCCCCAGAGCACCGCCAGGAGTCATTCCTGAGTGCAGAGCCAGGACTAACCCCTGTGCATTGCCAGGTGTGACCCAAAAAGCACACACACACACAAAAAGTCCTTCTTAATTGTGAATAGAAGCGTACGCTAGTGGCTTTCATTCTCTGATGCGGAGTGGAGGAAACGGAGAAGGGGAAGCGCGTATTTACTGAGACCGACCTATTTGTCAGCCCAGTGAATAGTGGCGGCATTGATCGGAATCAGAGCTCTCCAGACAGCTCTCCAACTGGGGGGCCAGAGAGAGGCTGGCCGTGAACCCAGAGAGCCAAGAGAAAGCGGGGCCATGAGAACGCTCCTCTCAGCCAGGGCTTACTGCTCTGCCCTGTCTTCCTGACTCGAGAGTCCGTGCTCTCAGCTTCCTGAGTGACATGGCCTCTGGCCTGCGTCCGGGCATGTCAGCGGGTGGCTGGAAGCAGGCAGCCCAGCTGGGTTCATGGCCTGGCCACTCCGCCAGGTTTCCCGTCTCCACACTCGCCCTGAGAAGTCACTTTCCCTCTGGGACTCTCCATCCCCAGAGAGTCACGTTGTTGTCTCTGTCCTGTCCCAAGGGTTGTGGCATCTTCTTTTCGGAAAGAAGCTCCGTTGCAGAGGAACTTTGGAGACCTGGTTTCTCCCGGCGCTGCTCACCTCTGGGCTTGGCTGTCTGTCTCCTGGGCTGTGGAAGGACGAGCACGGCCCCGCGTCATCTCAGCGCTCCCGCCCTTGGGGAGAGCATGAATCAGCCTTTCTGTGCTGGTCCCGCAGCTGTCCGGGACTTCTCGGAGGCAAATCAAAGGCGTGTTTGTTAAGCCCTTTGAATCGCATTGATCGTGTCTTGAGACAGTCACTGTCTTAAATATCCCATCTCCTTTCTCGTATTCCCCTATGGTGAAGTAGTTCATGTCATCACCCTTAGAGGTGGATGGTTCTGAGTGCCTCAACAGAAATTCTTGTGCAACGGCTAACATGCAAATTAAAGCTCCACCTGTAAAATCGGGCACCTCAAGCCAGGGGTTTCTACTCGAAACTCTCACTGCCTTCCCCAGGTAACCATGCAGTCCCACAGAGTCACCTCCAGGGTTGTAAGATACAGTAAATACTGAGAAACTTCGGTGCGCCATTACATAAATAGGTCTTTGCAAATGTCATGTCAGTCAGTACTGATTTTAATTAAAACCTTCTCTACAGTGAATCAATACTTTAATGATTGTGTTCAGCGCTTAAAAAAAAAAAAAAAAAGATCACTGCCCAAGATGTCATATTGATAAATAACGGAGCCTTGCAGGAACCTTGATTTTTGGGTTTTTTTCCAGGGGGAGAGAGAGGACATCTCTTTCCTAAAGCCTGCTCTTCTCTGAAATGCCCCTCGATATGTATAGCTCCCTGGCAGCGAAGTATCTGTGTGCACGTGCGCTTCCCTGGCCCGAGAGTCTGTAAGCTGTGGACGTGGGCTACGCAGCGGTTCTCACCATATGGCGTGTTGCTCAAATTTGCTGAAGCCGAATGTTTTCAGGCAGGGTGGATGCCCTGCTGCCCCGGAGAAAGGCGGACGGACTTCTGACTGTTCCGTCAGCCTCCCTTTCCACCGCCAGGGCCAGAGGCCGTCGGTGTGGGGAGGGCGGCCCTGTCGGATTCCTGCGGGGGAGACTTTTATGTGCTTAGAAATGATTTATTTCACCTGGTTAAACTGGAGCCAGTGCCGTGAGGAGACAGAAACATTTGTCCAGCAGAATTTTTTGTTCTAAAAGCTGACAGGAGCCAAAATGCAACCAATTCTTTGTTATTCTTCAGCCGAGTTTCAAAATATTTGTTGAGCGTCTTGTTTCAGTTCATCGCTTTGCCACGCAGGTTCTACGGAAAAACACATATGAAGCACTTCCCCGTGTGCCTAGTAATCAACACTCGATTATTAGGTGTTAAGCTTCTCAGAACTGCACAAGGGCAACCAAGGCCATTCGCGTCTGTGACGGATTTGTTAGAGACTCGCTATACGCGGTACATGGCACCCCAAGACACTTCCCAAACTGTCTGCGAATGCCTTGGATGTTTTCCCTCCTCTCCGGCAGCCCTTTACAGATTGTCTCACCCATCCCTAATTGAACAATTGTTCGAGTGACTCACTTTTATCGAGTTGTCTGCAAGCCGCCAACTTAGTTTTCTCAGAGTTGACAACTCTCTTTTTGTCTCTGTTCATTAACTTATGTAATGACAGAGATGCGCAACTGACATCAGCCAGCGGAGGAACACACACAACTGCCCCTTTGTGAGAACGCAACTCAGCTGCTGGGCGCAGCCTACCAGCTGGGCGGTTTGGCATGCAGGGGGGCAACACACCGGCGGATTTTACACAGGGGAGGTGCTGGTTAATCCTGAGAATGGTGAATTGGCGAAGCTCCGTTAAGAAAAACATCTCTGAGATCAACAAGTTATCTTGCTTATCTGTTTAGTAGCTAACAGTGTTCAATTTCAAAGTGTGTGTATGTGTGTGCATGTGTGTGTGTGCACACACATGCACTGTCCATCAGCACCTCTTCACCCCAGTATGTGCATCCCGGGCAGCCCTGCCTTCATGCACCATATTTCTTTTCTGCATCTTTTCATTGCACTGTCGATTGGATCCTTTAGACAGCATTAAACATACTATGGCTGGGGGCAGGAGCAACAGTACAGCGGGGAGGCCGTTTGCCTTGCACTCGGCCCACCCGGGTTCAATCCCTGGCATCCCATATGGTCCCCTGAGCACCGCCAGGAGTAAGTCCTGAGTGCAGAGCCAGGAGTAACCCCTGAGCATCGCTGGGTGTGACCCAGAAAAGCAAACCAAACAAACAAAGAACATACTACGGGTATTGGGGGTGCGGAGAATGACGTTCTGAGGGATGTCTGGGTGCATCTGTGCCCGGCACGGTGTGCACCTCGTGTCTATCTAGAGCAGCAAATTCCAGGGTCAGAACACCGGTCCAGGGGATGCTGCTCTTGCCCCCAGTCTACAGATGAGGAAGCGGGTTCGGCGAGCCCTGTTGCCGAGAGCAGAATGCGGCGGTGAATGTGGATTTTAGCCACTGTCAGTGATGGTTGAGGGTCTTAGGGATTTCCTGACCTTCTCAGGCTTCTTTCTTCACTTCTCAGTGGCTGTTTTCGGAACTCTTCAAAGTGCACTAACTTGGAAGGTAGCTAGAGACCCTCAAGTCTTGTCCCTCTGGTTAGAGGGTCCCTCAAGCTTCCCCTACCGTTTGCTCCGGACTTTGGCTCCCTGCCCTCTCTTTCCTCCCCTTCTCTTCCTCCTGCCCAGTCCCCACCTCGCCCCCCTCCTCTCCCCTCTCCTTTACTCTTCCTTTCCTCCCTCCCTCCTTCATTCTGTTAAACTGGGCCGAGATCTCCCCAGAAGAATCATCACATGAAGTCAAGTTGTGATGCAGTAAGCAAAGGGTCTTTATTGGCCCGCTCGGCTGGCTCGAGCTAGGGCCCTTGTCCGGCTCACCGACACAGTGGCAGCCTTCACGGAATGAGCGGCCCCGAGTCTCAAAAGTGAGGGGCTTTTATACCGTAACATTATATACCAGGGACTTTCTGAGGCCCACCCCTTTGACCACAGTCTGAGGGGCTTTCCACAATGTATACTTAGCTGACTGGTTGTAAGTTGGAGTGACATAAGGGTTGCATCAGAGTTACATAAGGGTTAGAGAGAGGGGATTTCCCTACCTGCATCTGATTGGTAACCTTTAGTTGACCTTTAGGTAACCTCACCATGGCTGTCTCACTTGGGGGAAATCCTGACTCAATTCCAGGTATCTGTGCTCAGTTCCAGGAACTCTGGGACTTGGGCCTAGCTGCTCCCGGCTTCTCTATGAGCCTGTCACGGCGCTGCCTTTGCTTCTCTGTCTCTCAGTTCTTTCGGAGCTAGCCGTACCCAGCAGTGCTCAGAGAGGCACGTCTGGCTCTGTTTCGGGAGTCGTTCCCGGCGGTGTCCTGGGGGCCACTCGGTGGCAGGGATGGGCCCCAGGCCCCGTGCCCACAGAGTATGACTGTGGTCAGCCCTTGGCCCTGCCACCCCACTGGCTGAGGCTTTGTTTTAATCCCCAACACCTGCTCCTTCCCCGCCCTGGCCCTGTAAACCCCGCACACCCCGAGGTCCCACAGAAGAGCTCTTGGCTTCGGGTATTTTTTGGTGCCAGAGATTAAACCTAGGAATTCTGGCACACGAGACATGCCCCGTGCCCCTGGGCTCCAGCCCTGCCCGCGGCTTGGCAGCAGAGATGAGGAATGTTGACTTCCTGGCAGTTTCTTGTGCAAATACCCTCCTGACTCACTCGAAAGTGCCCTCTTGGGGCAGGCCTCCCAGGTAAAGGTGGGGGGCGAGGGGGGCGTCCTTTCTAGTTTGTTCCTTGGCACTGACAGCCCCCCGGCCCCCACTGAGTCAGCCCCTTTGTCCAGCTACCGAACAGAGTGAGGGGCACCGCCCGCCCTGGCTAGACTCAGCCCTGACACCCTCCTCCCCACCCCCCCACCTTGGCAGCATAGTTTGATGAGTCACTGCACTGGGGCGGCTGCTGGCTCTGGGATGCCACCTTGGAGAAGGCCCCGCCCCCTTCCCCACACAGCCCCAGGCCTGGGGCTCCTGTTTCCAGGCCCTTAAGTTGCAGAAGACTTTTTTTTTTTTTTTTTTTTGATGCTTTGTTTTGTGTTAGAGGCCACAATCAGCTCCGTGGTGCTCAGGGCTTACTTCAGGCTCTCTGTTCAGGGATCCCTCCTGCTGGGGCTCCAGGGGCTGTACAGGGTGCCAGGAATCGAACCTGGGTCAGCTGTGTACAAGACAAGCACCCCACCTACCCTACTGTCTCTTTGATCCCAAGCAATAGACTTTTTTTTTTCTTTTTGGGTCACACCCAGCGATGCTCAGGGGTTACTCCTGGCTCATGCACTCAGGAATTACTCCTGGCGGTGCTCGGGGGACCATATGGGATGCTGGGAATCGAACCCGGGTCGGCCACATACAAGGCAAACGCCCTACCCACGGGACTATCGCTCCAGCCCCCAAAGCAATGGACTTTTGTGGCTGAGTAAAACTGCAGTCTCAGGCCTTCTGCCCAGCCGGCACCCCTGCCTGCCCTCATCTCGATGTTGCACTTGGGCGCTGGCACCTGGCTTCAAGGCCCTCGGGGAGACAGTGTGCGCCTCAGCTTGCTCGTGAGAGAGGGATTTTTCTGCCACCCCGGCTAAGTTTCTCTCCCCTCCAGGGGCAAGTGTGGGGCCTGCCGCACCCCTCCCCGTCCAGGCGTGCGGCTGCGGAGCTGGGCCACCTGCCCCCCCCCCCCCGGTGCGTCCTGCCTCACAGCGGGAAACAGCCTCGCAGAGGAGCGAGCCAGCATGCCAGGGTCCCGAGGCTGAGCGAGCGCCGCCTCTGTGTCCTCCCTTCAAAGAGAAAGGGGCCCGCGAGACCACAGCAGACTCCAGAACAGTCACTGGCCCAAGCAGAGATTCCCACACGGATTGGCCAGCGGCCGCCACTTCAGGAAGGCAAACACACACTCAGGGAAATCTCCCTTCTCTGAGCAAATAAACAGAACGTGTCATTGTCCCTTCCCCAGTACAGCAGAGACTGCTGCCACCGCCCCTTCACCCAGATCCTCAAGAGTGTGTGTGTGTGTGTGTGTGTGTGTGTGTGTGTGCGCGTGTGTGTCTGCTGCCACCGCCCCTTCACCCAGATCCTCAAGAGGTGTGTGTGTGTGTGTGTGTGTGTGTGTGTGTGTGTGTGTGTCTGCTGCCATCGCCCCTTCACCCAGATCCTCAAGAGGGTGTGTGTGTGTATGTGTGTGTGTGTGTGTGAGAGAGAGAGAGAGACAGATTTTCCACTCTGGAAAATGAGAGAGAGAGAGAGAGAGAGAGAGAGAGAGAGAGAGAGAGAGAGAGAGAGAGAGAGAGAGAGAGAGAGAGAGAGACTGAGAGAGACTGAGAGAGAGACAGACACAGAGAGAGATTTTTCCACTCTGGAAAATGAGAGAGAGAGAGAGACAGAGACAGAGAGAGAGAGAGACTGAGAGAGAGACAGACACAGAGAGAGATTTTCCACTCTGGAAAATGAGAGAGAGACAGACAGAGACAGAGAGAGAGAGAGACTGAGAGAGAGACAGACACAGAGAGAGATTTTCCACTCTGGAAAATGAGAGGGAGAGAGAGAGAGAGAGAGAGAGAGAGAGAGAGAGAGAGAGAGAGAGAGTGAGAGACAGACGCAGAGAGAGATTTTCCACTCTGGAAAGTGCTGGTTGGTTTATTTGGGGTTTGGGGGCCACATCCAGCAGTGCAGTAGTCTGTGACTATCCTGGGCTCTGTGCTCACAGGTCACTTCCGGTGAGGCTCAGGGGACCCAGTGGGGAGTCAGGGATCAAACCCAGGCTGGCCACAGGCAGGGCGAATGCGCTCCCCGCCATGCTGTCCTCCGGCCCCAGCGCTGCCTGGCTTCGGTTAGTACAGGTGTTGATGAGGAGGAGGCCGGGCGGCCCGTCCCTGGAGCAGCCATCGAAGGTCACTCTTTGCCTGTAGGTCAGGTGGGCCGAGGAGACGGAAGTGACAGGCAGGTGCCTTGCCTGCCTGGAGCGTTCTGCATTTCTGAGCGAGTAGCGGGACTGTTGGCGGCCGGGCCCCCGTGCCGCTCTGTGCCCGGCTGGTTGGTCGCTGCTCGTCTCTCCCCTCCCTGCTCTCTGCCTCTTGGCTCAGCTCCCTGGGCCCTGCCTGGGGCCGGGGCACCCCAGAGCTTTGAGCCCGTCCCCGCCGTTCCCTCGATGCCTAGGGTGGCGCCTGGGCTCTCAGCTGCCCGAGCTCTTGTCCTAGACGCTCAGACTCCCGCTCTCGGGGCTGGAGAAGGACCAAGCATCAGTGCTGCCGTGGGAAGTGGTTCTCGGGGAGGCTGGGACAGCGCCATGGCTCGGCTCCGTGTGTCGGGGGCGGAAGCAAATACCCGGAGATGCTCCCGCTTTGCACGGGGCTCCCTGCGGGCTGGTGTGTCCCCGACTGCCCTGCATTCTGTCGGCGGGTGAGTGTTGGCGGACGGAGCGGGGCATCGCCTCCTTGGTGGGTTCCTGGTTCCGAGCGCGTCTCCTGAGAGACTCCCCAGCCTTTGTTGTTGTTGTTTGAAAAAGCCCCGGCGCCCACTTGACTCCCCTGCCCCCTGACCTTTCGGGTTGCCGTTGGCGCTCACTTGGCCGCGGGAGGATCACACACTGTACTTGGGGTGCGAGAGCTCCCAGGGGATCCCATCGAGAGCCTGGCTAGCTGACACCCCGGGGACCACACACAGCTGCACCGCCGGGATCCCACGCAGCCGGGGGCAGGACCCGGCGGGCACTGTGCCACTGAGCTGGCCCCGGGCTGTGCCCATCCCCCGTCACGGCTCTCCCCCGCCCCCACCATGGTGAACTGGGTTTTGAGAGCAGTTTGACAGTCCTTCGTGTGTGTGTGTGCGTGTGTGTGTGTGTGTGTGTGTGTGTGTGTGTGTGTGTGTGTGTGCTGAAAAATGGTCTGTTGTGCATAGAGGTGTCAGACTTCCTGTCTTGGAGTGAGCCGCCGTGGGTTTTCAGCAGAGATGGGGGTGCGATGTGAAGTGGCCGGCATCAGAGGCTTTGCTGGACAGTCTGGCCTCTTTTTTTTTTTTTTTAAGTTGTGCCAGTGGGGCCCTGAAAGTCAGCGACCTACAGCTCTGACTCAGTGATCCATCAGTCAGGGCCTCATCTGGCCGGGATGGGACCAGGAGAGAACAGGAAGGGACCTTTCTAGCATGTCCTTCCACTCACAGTTTGGTTTTTTTTTTTTTTTTGGCGGGGGAGGGCTCACACCCAGCAATGCTCAGGGGTCACTCCTGGCTCTGCACTCAGGAATTACTCCTGGTGGTGCTCGGGGGACCATATGGGATGCTGGGAATAGAACCGGGTCTGCCGGTGCAAGGCAAATGCCCTCCCCGCTGTGCTATCGCTCCAGCCCCCCACTCACAGTTTTAACTGATATGGTTCATTATGTTGGGTCCATGCCCCCGCCCTCCCTTGCGATTTCTCTTAGTATTATTTTTTTTAAAAAGATAATTTTGGGGGCTGGAGTGATAGCACAGCAGGTAGGCATTTGCCTTGCACGCGAGCGACCCGGGTTCGAATCCCAGCATCGCATATGGTCCCCTGAGCACCGCCAGGGGTGATTCCTGAGTGCAGAGCCAGGAGTAACTCCTGTGCATCGCCGGGTGTGACCCAAAAATCAAAAAACAAACAAACAAACAAAAAGATAATTTTTTTCCTCCACCCCATACCCTAAATTGCTGCACCCATCCCTCTTTCTCTCCTATGTGAAACTCAAAGGAAGTTTAAAAGCAAAATCTGTAGGAGCAGCAGTGCCACTGTACTAAATGGTTCCTTTATTCCGCCACCCCCTTCCTACCCCCCCACCCCCAGGGGGTGTCTTTTATCTCTGATGCTGGATTGCATCACAGAATCCTCTCTGCACACATGAAAGAACTACTTTTTGGTTCTTTGCTGGCTTTCGGGGTTCACACCCCAGGGGGACTCTGGGACTGTTCCCGGAGGTGCTGGGGTACCACGCTGTGCCAGGAATGAGACCCAGAGCCGCTCTCTTGCACAGCCGGCGTTCCAGCTCCCCGGCTCTGGAAAGATTAATTTTAGCAAAAATCATTAGCTGACTGCCTCCCTCTCTATACCCGTGTCAGCTACCGTTGATTAAAGATTTAAGGGTCGATATTAATAATAGATATTGACTAAAATATACCCTGGCCAGGCGCTCGCGCCTCCTATATCCTTGCATCGCCGTGTTCAGCCACCAGCACCTGCTATGAAGGTTTCACTGATGAAGAAAATGAGCACTTGCCCAGGACCACACACCCGTAAGGAATCGAGTGCAGGTTGGAGCATAAAGCTGTAAAGAACAAACCCAACGTAACAAGAAGAAAAGACGCACAAATCCCTTCCTAGTGAGTGCCTGGATAAACTGGATCTAGCGATTATCCTAAAGGATTCGGGAAGCATTGTAGGTAAAAAGAACTGCCACAAAGGTGAAGATGAAAGATTTGAATCAAGAGATTTGACTCTTAAGACCTAAAGCTTTTGTCTAACAAGAATGCATGTGAGTCAGATGTAAGTGGCAGCCTGGGAAAAATGCTTACGTCAGTGCTCGATCCTGGCTCAACACCATTACTGTGGAATGGGCATTTTTTTCAGTTAATAACTGGGAGAACGTGACCTAATTAATTCATAGAAACAAACTTCAAGCTCCAATTGCCAGTTCAGTTCACTCAGGAATACCAGTGGGCAGGGCTGGAGCGGTAGCATTTTTGCCTTGCGTGTGCCCGACCCAGTTTGATCCCCTGCGCTGCGTGGCCCCTGAGCACCACTGAAGTGGCCTCCAAGCTCGAAGTCGAGTGTGGTTCCTGAACACCACCAGAGCAATCGATCCAACAGCCCTCCGACCCTTCCCCCCAAAGGACGGATACGAGTGGGCAATCAGGGAAGCTTAGCAAAATGAGATTTGATTGTTTGAATGACTGGTTGAAAGCACGAAGAGTGAAAATACCCAGTGTTGGGGATATATGAAAAAGCTCACCCACAGGGGCCCGAGCAACAGCACAGCGGGCAGGGCCTTTGCCTTTGCATGTGGCCATCCTGGGTTTGGTCCCCAGCATCCCATATGGTCCCTTGAGCACTGTCAGGAGTAATTCCTGAGGAATAATTCACAGGAACCCTTGAGCATTGCCAGGTGTGACCTAAAAAAGCCAAAAACATTTTTAAAATTAACAACAACAAAAAAACCTCATCCATTACTAGAGGAGATAGTCATTTAAGATTTTGGAATTTTGCCTAGTCAAGTCAGTAGGAAACTGCACATAGATAAATATGTGGGGATAAATGCTGCAGGGGGGAAGGGGGGGGGTTGGAGAAGGGGCAGGAGAGATAGTACAGCGGGTCAGGTGCTTACCTTGCACAGGGCTGGCCCAGGTCCGGTCCCCTGAGCACCACCAGGAGTGATTCCCCAGCACAGAGTCAGGTGTTAGCCCTAAGCACCGCTGGGTGTGGCCCCCCCAAAAAAACAAGAAGTAAGGAGAAAATATTCTAAATATTCATAAAAGGAAACCTGTTATATCCATCACACAGTTTTCTTTTTAAACCAGGCAAGCTGGAGCTATAGAGATAGTACAGGGGATAAAGTGCTTGCCTTACGCACGGCCAGCCTTGCTTCCACCCCTGGGATGGCCAGGATTGATCCCTGAGTACAGAACGGGAAGTGAGCCCTCATTGCAGACGGGCATCAGCTACCCCACCACCCAAGGTAATATTGTTTGTGGAGAGGGGTGAATATTTACCATGTCTTGTATTAAAGGGCTGGAGCGATAGCACAGTAGGTAGGGTGTTTGTCTTGCACGAGGCCTGACCCGGGTCTGATTCCTCTGCCCCTCTCGGAGAGCCCGGCAAGCTACCGAGAGTATCCCGCCTGCACGGCAGAGCCTGGCAAGTTCCCCGTGGCATATTCGATATGCCAAAAACAGTAACAACAAGTCTCACAATGGAGACGTTACTGGTGCCCGGTCGAGCAAATCGATGAGCAACGGGATGACAGTGACAGCGATACAGTGTATTAAGGGTCAGTTTCCCATCAGGTGTGAAACCATGGGGCTAAAATGTATTTCTCTAAAATCCAGTCTTGCTTGGATTTGCAAGATACACCAACCTTTCTGGCATTGTTTGTCTTTGTCCTTCCACACATTGTGCTTCATGAGAGGATGGGGGGAGGGGAAATCACTTTCAGAAACAGCCTTCCATTTCTGTACATTCTGTCTTGTGTGTCCCAGAATTTTCCACTTCTTTGTCACGTTATAATGGGAATTTGACTAAATGCATTAACCTTGAATTATATTCTGCCAAGCCTGACGACAGATAGCATGACTTTTTGAAAAGCGTGCAAAATATTAAGTGAAATGTGAGACTAGTTATTATCTTAGTCACAGATATTTTGTTTTAGTGTGCAGGAGCTTCCGATGGTATCAGTAAATGCGTGATCTGTAATTTTCACCGAAATTACCCAATTAGTCGCTCCGTATTATGTTGCTGCATCTGTTCATAGCCCAGTGCCTTGTTTCACAATGGAACCCGGAGCCTTTAGCGGTTCATTAGAATTTCAAGAACAGTTAGGCCATTAACCGGAGTGTCGCTCTGATACAAAGAAACAATTCTTTCCTTAAGTTGAACAGACAATATTTTGATGCCTCCAACCTGGCCCCTGAGGAAAGGGAATCCCCAGTTAAGTCGCCTGAGAACTGCGTTTCCCACATGGGAATAATTCCTGCGCCAGGCGCTGAGAAGCGGCCGCGACGCCTGTTTCCAGGGGCGCTCCATGTCCATCTCCGTCCAGGCGTGCTCACGGCCCATCACTGTGCAGCCGCGTAGTGTGATGAGCTCAGGGAGTTGGTTTGAAACGGCAGCGGGGCCAGAGAGATGGGGGAGGAGGCCCCTGGTTCAATCCCCAGCACCTTACAGGCAAAAAAAAAATCACAACAAAAAGGGTGCTCAGAGAAGGAAGCGGGAAATGCCCCCCGGGTCACACAGTCTGAAGCACTGACGGTGGCTGGGCATCAGCCCGAATAGCCCAGAGTCAGCACAGAGGCCGGCCTTTGCCTCCCAGGGCAGTGAGCTGGAAGGAGAAGATGCACACGGTCCTGTGCCCAACTCAGGGATCTAACTTCAGACCCCCCAGCACCCCCTCACCATCGTAATTCACACAGCCCTTGTCTGGATACTGCAGGTTCTGGAATATACAAGAGATGAAGTGGCCTGAGGGGCTCGAGTGCATGCTTTGCATGTGGGCGCCCCTGGTTTAATTCCCATTCCATGATTCCCTGAGCACTGTCAAGCGTGGCTCAGAGCCCTGAAAACAAGAAAGGGTTAAGGCTTATGGCAAATAGAGGGGTTGGAGCGATAGCACAGTGGGTAGGGCATTTGCCTTGCACCCAGCCCAGGTTCAATTCCCAGCATCCCATATGGTCCCCCGAGCACCGCCAGGAGTAATTCCTGAGCGCAGAGCCAGGAGTAACCCCTGTGCATTGCTAGGTGTGACCCCCCCAAAAAAATTAAATTAAATTAAAAAATAAAGCTTATGGCAAATAGAGCAGTGGAGGAAAAATTCTCTTCTGTCTCCTCTATCGTATAAAAGTATATAAATTATATAAGTTGATTCATGTCCTAATTAGTATTTGCAATAATTGGACTTGAACTTGACCAAATATTTTTTTTGTTATTTTCATAATCTGGGGGAAATTCTTCGATTATCAATCATTTATTATTTTTCTCTCTTTTTAAATTTTTTTGTAGTTATAGAAGACAGGTCCTCGGGTTTTTTCCCCTCCTGATTAATGCTTTAAAAACCTATTTCATTGAACTCTATTGCATTCATTTCTGTGGCTTGTTTTCTAACTAATGAGCTTAATATAAAGGATGTTTCTCCAGAGAAAAAAATAAATATTATGTGATTTGCCCTTGAGGACACCAGACAATTAATCTTCCCCCTAATTCTATCCTGCACAGCTCCAAGAATAGAAAGAAGCATTATATTTTACTACCTGATACAAGACCAGATATAAATTCTTGTGTGGGGGTGTGTATATGTGTATGTGTGTGTGTGTATGTGTTGATGATGGAACCAGGACCTCGCACACTCGCACAGAGAGGAATGCACCCTACTGCTAAGCCATATCTTCCCCGATAAGAATTCTTTTTTTAATTTTTTATTAGAGAATCACTGTGATGTACAGTTACAAACTTATGAACTTTTGTGTTTGCATTTCACTCATACAGTGATCGTTTACCCATCCCTCCACCAGTGCCCATTCACCTCCACCAGTGATCCCAGTATCCCTCTCACCACCCCCACCCCATCCCCCACCACCCCACCCTGCCTCTGCGGCAGGGCATTCCCTTGTGTTCAAGAATTCTTGATCAGTTGATGGGTCAGACTCGGAACTGTAGCCTGGGAAAAAGCTCTCAAGCCACAGTTTATTTTGCTCTGCAGTTGAGCCATGAACTCAAGCTCCTGGATACTTAAGAGCCACCAAATATGAAGTGAAATCACAAATTCAGGTCAGGATGCTTGACCAAACCACGGCGTCGCACATCTTACCTGCACCCTCGCCCCACTCCCTTCCCGGGGCTGCTTGCCTGGTTAGCGGTGTGGATGAGATCAGATCGGGCTGCCCAACCTTCAGCTTTTGAATGGGGCTTGTGTCTGGCTGAGCCATGGCTTCTCACAGGGCCGACTCTGGCTGGATTTCATTCCCTTTCTCGCCCAGTCAGAGCTCCGCTCTGGGTCGGAGGCCTGGGCCTTGGGAATGCAGGTGGATTAAGGAAGATTCTTTGAGAAAATGTCAGAGAAAACAGTATTGATGTATGTAAAAGGTCAGCAATAAGAAGGGTCAGATGCTTGGTGAGCACAGACTGTTATAATGCTTCACTGTAATGTCAAAGCATTTTGAAGCTGTATATTTTGCAGGTGGATTGACAGACTCACACATACCTGTAGATCATGGAAGTAATTTTGACAATAGAGTATTCTCAGAGTATATGTGAACTCATGAGTGGGGACACACATGCCCACACATACACACACCCCTTTACATAATTGTCACAACAAACTTGCGTATTTTGGAGAGTAGCTTTTGGTTGTACCCATTTAAAAAAATTTACAAATTCTGTCACCATGTTTGGAATATCTGTCTCTTAGGTACCAGGCTCCATGCTAAATGTCACAGTCAGAAATAGAGAAACACGGCTACATATATATTGCTGGGTCTTTCCAATCCATTTTTAGCTTTAGATATTACACACAATACTTGATAGAAGTTTTTCATGTGCCATCTAATACACATGGGGTGGGTTTTTTTCCTTCGTACAACTATGTTTTTTTCTAGAATTATTTGCACACATTTTTTAAATTATTGTATAATAATCCATCAAATAAAATAGTCACATTTTACTCTCTGCTTTCTCATTAATGGACCCTTAACTTGATTGCAGTTCACAGTTCCATAAATAATGCTTACGTGCGCATGCAATTATGAGAGTCAGTTATGGGTACGTTTGTCTCTGGGGTCCCTCCCTGGTAGTGGGCTAGAGAGGAAGGCTTCTGTCTGTAACAGATGCTGGAAAGTGTTTTCTTCCTACAGAATTTAAGAAAACATATACCACAAAACTTAGATCATACATTTCCATAATAAAAGGAGAATTCTCACATGAGATAAAAAGGTTAAAATAAAGGCTGGGAGTGTCGTTTAGTCATAGAGCACATACTTCTCACACATGCGCCCCAGGTTGAATGCCTGGCACCACTGAGATGTTTCTGAGACGTTAAATGGACTCTTTGTCTTATTTTCTTTGGGTGGTGGTGTTTTGTTTTGGGGCCACCTCAGGTGAACTTGGGGCTTACTCCTGGCTCCATGCCCAGGGCTCACTCCTGGAGGGACTCAGTGACCCTATGGTGATAGAACCCAGGTTGGCTGCATGCAAGGCAAGTGCTTCAGTGCTGTACTGTCTCCGGGGCCCTTTCAACAAGTATTTACTTAGTATTTTGTTTTTTTGTGGTTTTTGTTTTGTTTTGTTTTTTGCTTTTTGGGTCACACGCAGCAACACTCAGGGGTTACTCCTAGCTCTGCACTCAGGAATTACTTCTGGCAGTGCTCAGGAGACCATATGGGATGCTGGGAATCGAACCCGGGTCAGCCGCTTGCAAGGCACATGCCCTACCCTCTGTGCTATCGCTCCAGCCCCTTACTTAGTATTTTGTAGGAGGTAGTAAAATGATAAAAGGTGAATAAAATGGGTTCCAGAGGAGGAAGAGGCGCTCTTAAGCCAGTACTTTCTACAAATACCGTGTTAGTGAGTATTCTCGAAGATCTAGAAGATGGCCAGAGCGAGGGACCATGAGGCTGAACACAGGCTGTGTGTGCTGGCACTTCACTTGTGATCCCTGGCCCCACCCGGTCCCCTGAACTCTGCTGGGAGCAGCCTCCTGTACTGCCGAGATGGGGGCGGGTGGGGGGGAGGGAGAGGGAGAGAGACAAAGATGAGGAACGACTGTTAGAATTCATTAGTTTCAAAGGGTAATAAAGTGTGGGACCAGAGCGATTGTGCAGTGGGTAGGGCATCCGCCCTGCACGCAGCGGACCCGAGTTCAATCCCCGGCACCTTATAGGGTCCCCCCAAGTACTGCCAGGAGTAATTCCTGAATGCAGAGCCAGGAGGAACCCCTGAGCATCAAAAAATAAGCCCCCGCCCCCCAAAAAAGAAATGATAATAAATGTCATTTCAGAGATAATAAATGTCACTGAATACAGATTCAGCTATCTGTATCCAACGTGTGCGTGTGTGTGTGTGTGTGTGTGTGCGTGTGTGTGTGTGTGTTTTACTATATAGAGTAGCACAAGAGCTGCAGTAACCTGCCGACAGGCTCACAGTAGAGACGTCATCCCTGCGGCGCCTGCGCAGAGCACATGGCACCCTGCTGCCGGCGCCCACCCCCGCAGCAGCCGGCAGAGCCTCAGCATTTGGCACCCATGAGTCAGGTGGAAGCGTGTTACACACGCCGGGGTGTGTGAGCTGTCCTGTTCGGTGGAAGCTCAGAATTCCAGGAGGAGAGATGAAACAGGTCACGTCTGTGCGTTCACAAAATGTGTGGGCGTGCGCCGCGTGCGTTCAGTGCTCGGGCCGCTTGCCCACCCCCGATGGCCAAAAGGGAAGAAACGGGGCAGACTGGCTGGTGATCAGTCACCATTTATTCCCATCTCCGTTTGTTCTGTTCTCCCCGCGCGTCTATCCCAACCTCACTGAGCACCCCCTTCCAGTCTCCCGCTGCCCCTCATTCTCGCCTCCTACTCCCCCCCCAGGCTAGTCTCCCCGCACCCAGCCTCACAGCCTCAGTCAAGGGCCCACCCTCCCAGCATGGGGGAGCAACTACGCCCAGGTCAGATAACACAACCAACATATAGAAAGTCCTTCCTTCGGGGGAAGCTCCTCTAAGACAAAGATCATATCCTGCTAGGACAGCCGCTCAGGGGCGGAATTTCTTCTAAGGGCGTATTTCTCCTTTCCTTAGTCCATAACCATTTAAACAATCATCGTAATTCTGCTTCTTAATAATGTTAGTCATTTTGTGGAGACACACTGTCACTGTCACTGTCATCCCGTTGCTCATCAATTTGTTCGAGCGGGCACCCGTAACATCTCTCATTGAGAGACATTGTTACTGTTTTTGGCATATCCAGTATGCACGGGTAGCTTGCCAGGCTCTGCCGCGCAGGCTCCATACTCTCGGTAGCTTGCCAGGCTCTCTGAGAGGGGCGGAGGAATCGAACACAGGTTGGCCGCGTGAAAGGCAAACGCCCAACCACTGGGGACACAATAGAGATGTATTAAACTTGTAGGATGGCTCTCCTGGGAGCATCTCACTATAGATCCCAAACTGCAGTACTTAGGCCTGATTAGTCCTTCCTAACCCTGGCAGGGTCCTTGTCCAGTTCCTTCTTTGGGGGTCATGACAGAGTTTGTCCACGACCATGCTCTTAACGTATAAGTTTTATGGTGCTTGGCTTGTCCTGTTTCGATGCCAGGGTAGCTTACAGCTTGCCCTGGGTCCATCCAGTCCCTTCCTCAGGACCCTATTTTTGGGGTGCTAGGAACTAAGGGCAACTGAGGCTTAAGTCAAATAAATATGGCAGAACACCCAGGAGTAAATATTATTTGGTGTCAATTAATTCCCAAGCTACGAAAGCGTAGCATTAACTGTCTTCCTGTGTCTATACAAAAAGGACATTGCTCTAAAGTAAATTATACAAAGGACATAAGGGAAAGAGAAAAGCAGTATTTCACTTACAAGGACAAAATCCAGAGTCCTTAGAAGGATCCGACCTTACAAGTCACGGGGTCTGAGTTGGGGGGTATAAGTGATTAGCAGACAGGGGAAGCAGAGCACAGAGCCGTTAAAGATAAACACAGAGGAATAGGAGTGCCTCGGGAGCACTGTGATGGGTGTAACCCAATAAATCTAAACTCCCTGCGGCAAGGGAGAAAGGACAAACTAATGTTATCCTACAATGTCGAACAACACTTCAGTACAAAGTCTTGGAAAGAAACTCAAGAGGCCTCTGTGTGAGCTGCTGACAGTGGACAGGGGGCTTCTGTGCTGAGGCCGGGGGTCTTCGAGCCATACAGTGGATGGACTCCTGAGTGGATCCAGGTCCCGAGCGATGGAAGAGGAGATGAAGACATGGATGTTTAAGCTCGTGCGCAGCCCGACTTGGAGTAGGCGCCCTGCACACACTTAGCATCATTTTGGGATTGAGAGACTTCATGTATCCAGGGACCCAGTCATGTGTACTGTAGCACTGTCATCCCATTGTTCATCGATTTGCTCGAGCGGGCACTAGTAACATCTCCATTGTGAGACTTGCTGTTACTGTTTTTGGCATATTGAATACGCCATAGGGAGCTTGCCAGGCTCTGGCCTGTGTATACTAGGCAAGAAAAAAATCATTTTTCCCCTTGTTCTGTTTTTAAGGTCAAGAAGTTGTTTTCAAGTGCCTTGGAGAAGGAATTCTTGAAAAAGCCTTTCAGGGGTATAACGCTTGTATTTTTGCATATGGCCAGACAGGTGAGTAGCTATTTTTGTTTAATGTCAATTATATTAATTATATATCAAATATATAGACATATTAAGTTATATTAAATATATAAACAAATATGAATATATATAGCTTTTTAAAAGATTTTGTGCCACACTCTGCAATGCTCAGGGATTACTCCTAGCTCTACACTCAGCAATTACTCCTGGGTGTGCACAGAGGAGCTTATGGGATGCCAAGGATTGAACCTGGGGTTTGCTGCATGCAACTACCCTACCGTACCTGTTGTATTATCTCTCCAGCCCCTATAGTGTGTGTGTATATATATATTTTTTTAATGTAAAGTTAAAAATAAAACAACATTCTGGAAAGCAACTGGAAAAATCTCCTAACCGAGAGTTACACTAAATTAGAGGTTCAAAAGTAACCCACTTTTTGAAAAGGGCTGAATAGCTTTGGTAATTGAGTAATTTCAGTGTTAATGAGCAAAGCTGGTTTCAAACTATTAAGCATCATTTTCCCAAATTGCAGTTTTAGCCTGTATTTGAACTATGAAAATAATTACCGGTTTCTCAGTATAAATGTGATCATAAAAACTGTATAAAAACTCTTGATATTAACCTAGGCAGAGGTTTTACTGGGAATCCAAAAAATGAGGATAGATCATTAAACCTAGGATCAGAAGACACACAAGGAGAGCGAAAACATACGAGTGGCCCAGCCTTTACTGCTCTGAGCCACATCTGTCAGCTATAAAGCGTGAACAAGCTAGTAAAAGAGAGCAGCGCTGCTGACCATTGCGTCACTGGGATGGCTAGGAGACGCCGCTGAGAGCGCACGCATGTCTCAAAGCACTTTCACAAATATAAAGAGTGGGGGCAGGGGGTGGGGGACACTTAGAGGTACTGTGGAGATGCTACCCGGCACCCTTTGAAGGAGGGTGCATTCTTTGTGGCTATATTTGCTGCGTCTGTGTGTCAGGAGAGTGTTCCCCAGTCTCTCTACGAGAGTCACACTGAAGGTCACGGGCGTAATGGGAAGGCCAGTCACACTGAAGGTCACGGGCATAATGGGAGGGCCAGTCATTGTGGTGTTCAGAGGTTTCATCTGGCGCCTGTCTGTGGTGTGGCCCTGGTTGATGACGGACGTCAGAAACTTCCCCCTGGCGGGCGCCCTGCAATGATCTTCCTCGTCGAGCTCACTCTCTGCTTTTTCTGTTCCAGGCTCAGGAAAATCCTTCTCCATGATGGGCAACGCCGAGCAGCTGGGCCTCATCCCGAGGCTGTGCTGTGCCCTGTTCCAGAGGATCTCCGTGGAGCAGAACGAGTCGCAGACCTTCAAAGTCGAAGTGTCCTACATGGAAATTTATAACGAGAAAGTGCGGGATCTCTTAGACCCCAAAGGGTAGGTGCACGGTTGAGCACCGTTGGGATAAGGCCAGTAATAGTTTTAGCTGGCCCTGAGTTGAGCTCTTGTGCTGTCCATGTGCTTTCCTTTGATTTGTTCATTGATTGACGGAGAAATCGTCGGCCTCTGAGCAGCCTGTTGCTATACACACATATGTATACATGTAGTTCCTGCCATATCTGCACATTCGGCTGCTCACTTGTGCGACTTAAAAAAGATGCTTTTATTATGGGCATTATTTTTCCTGCCAAGGTTTATTCATAAAAGTTAAGACTGACAGGGGCTGGAGCGATAGCACAGCGGGTAGGGTGTTTGCCTTGCACGCAGTCGACCCGGGTTTGATTCCCAGCATCCCATATGGTTCCCTGAGCACCGCCAGGAGTAACCCCTGTGCATCGCCAGGTGTGACCCAAAAAGCAAAAAAAAAAAAAGTTAAGACTGAGACCCTGGGGACCTAGAAATAGTACAACAGTTAGAGCACATGCTCTTGACCTGGGTTCAATTCCCAGCACCCCAAGGTCCCCTGAGCCTCCCAGGTGCCGCTCTGGAGGCCCCTAGCACTGCCAGCGTAGGCCGGGGGCCATTGTAGGGCTGGAGCAGTATCACATCCTCAAGCCGTTGCACAAATCACTGGTCCAGTTGACCAGGAATTACTGATGGGGCCCCCAGACCTCCGAAGCATATTTGGGAGCCCCCCTCGTTCCCCCAAAGAAGAATGATATGTTGGCCTTTCCACTTACCCCAGGAAGCACTGCCTCTAAATCGGAAGTAAAAGTGTTTCTTGTGTTTGCCTTGTATGCGGCCAACCCTAGTTTGATTCCCAGCAGGTTCTGTGCCTTACTTTCATTGTTAAGACTTTGGTACATTTTGATCCTGTGTTTCAGATTGTGTGTGCAGGGGTCGTCCTCTGAATATAATTCAGACAAGTGCTTGGATTATCTCTACAACACAACCTGTCCTGTCTCATGTCATTAAAAATAATTTTTACAAGTTTTCAGCAGCTGTGAATTAAATCACAGGTGAAAAAGAAACAAAGCAATGATAAGAAATGTCTGTTTACTTTTAAGTTATTTAATGCATCCAACAGAACATTTATACGATGTGTAAGGTATAAAGAAGTATAAAGTCAACAGCTGCCCTTCTCAGCATTTGGCTTAATATCATATTATCAATATTTTAATTTACTTTTTATTGGGAGGGGCAGGGATGGGCCAAACCCAGCAGGGCTCAGGGGTTATTCCTGACTCGGCTCAGAAGTGATTCCTGATGATGCTTGGAGAACCATGTGTGGTGCTAGGAATAAGACCAGGGCTGGCTGCAGGAAGTAAATGCCTAAAATTCTTATACTATCTCTCCAGCCCTCATCTGTATTTTTAAAGCTTACCCCTACACACACACACACACACACACACACACACACACACACACACACACACACACACTGGGTTCCCCTTTAAAAATTTTATGTCTTGTGGCCCGAGAGATAGTACAGTAGATAGGGCGTTTGCCTTGCACACGGCCAACCCAGATTCGATCCCCGGCATCCCGTAGAATCTCCCAAGCACTGCCAGGAGTAATTCCTGAGTGCAGAACCAGGAGTAACCCCTGTGCATCACTGGGTGTGACCCAAAAAGCGGAAAAAAAAAAAAGAATTTTGTGTCTTGCGCTTTAGAGTCTCCAGATTCCCTAGCGCACTCTCTAGCTTTGTGTGGGGAGCACCGTGTTCGTTGGTGATTTGCTGTTTTCCCTCAGTGACTCACTTGCTCTGCTAAATCAGTTAATAATGCATCAATAAACCTTTACTGCTCTTTATCGCTCCATTGGGTGATTATACCATCATTTGTTTATCCCACTTCATATCACACATTTTTCTTTCTTGCACTGGCCTCCTGATGTCCAAAGGCAAGGTTTTCTAGGGGGTACGTGAAATACTGATTCTCCAACTGTATTAGGAACTGCCAAACTGTTTTCCAGTGTGGTGGTACCATTTTCCTCTCCCACCAGGAGTGTGCAGGAATTCCCATGTTAGGGGCTGTAGAGATAGCTCAGTGGGCTGAGTGCATGCAGGAGATCCGGTCCCAACCCTGTACCACATACTACCATGTGCACTGAGCACCACTGGATGTGACCACCCCCGCCCCCAAATAAGTTACATACCATTAGAAGCAGCTGACTTTGTGCTTGAGTCATGTTTTTTGTGCATGAAAGAACAGAAGAATGGATAAAGAAACCATGCCACATCTACACAATAGAATACTACACAGATGTTAGGAAAAATGAAGTCATAAAATTTGTCTGTAAATGATGGGCATGGCGAGGATCATGCTGAGTGAAATGAGTCAGAAGGAGAGGGACAGACATAGAATGACTGCATTCATTTGTGGAATATAAAAAATTATATAGTAGAAGACTTCTGTCCAAGGCCAGGGAAAACAGGGGCTAGGAGGACTGGTCAGTGGTTGGAATCTGCTATGACAAGTGTATATGTGTGTGGGCAAGGGGGAGGTGGGGAGGGTGTGGTGGAGGGTAGGTAAGATAGAGAGGGGACCAGTAGGACGATAATAGTTGGAAATGATCATGCTGGACAAAAACTGAGTATTAAAAGTAAGTAAAGGGAGATGCACTATAACCTTTCAACTATATCCTTTCAGTATCTGTATTGCAAACCACAATGCCCAAAGGTGAGAGTAAGGGGAGGGGCAGAGAAAGAAGGAAGAGAAGTGCCTTGCCTAGAGGGAGTAGGAAGGGTGATGATGATGGGCAGGAAGCTGACACTGGTGCTGGGAAATGTACACGGGTGGAGGGACGGGTGTTGGAACACGGTGTGACTGAAACCCAATCATCAACAGATTTGTAGGGGTCTGTCTCACAGTGATTCAAAAAAAAGAAACTTTAAAAAATAATAAAATAAAACAAAACCCAAAAAAGATAAAGATGCTGGTTATAGAAGCTGATGAGCTGAGTCTATAGAAGGTGCATCATAGGCTGGAGCGATAGCACAGCGGGTAGGGTGTTTGCCTTGGACACGGCCAACCGGGGTTTGATTCCCAGCATCCCATATAGTCCCCTGAGCACCGCCAGGAGTAATTCCTGAGTTCATGAGCTAGGAGTAACCCCTGTGCCTTGCCGGGTGTGACCCAAAAAGAAAAAACAAAAAAGAAGAAGGTGCATCATGGTAGCTGTCTGAACGATGGGCGTGGTCTGTGCTCAGAAAAGACAGTTCAGCCACTCTCAAGTTCTTCATCCTTTATATGTAAAGTTAGGAGAACCTACCTTTGGGGCGCTTGTGACATTAAGCAAGATAAGGGTCGGCGGGAGAGCTCTAAGGGCAGAGCACGTGTTTTGCATGCAGGAGGCCCAGATTCCCTCCCCAATTCTAGATGGTCCTCAGCTACAGAATGGGGAGTAACCCCCAAACACCACAGGTTGTGACTCAAAAACCAAAAGCCGGGGCTGGAGCGATAGCACAGCGGGTAGGGCATTTGCCTTGCATGCAGCCAACCCGGGTTCTATTCCCAGCATCCCATATGGTCCCCTGAGCACCACCAGGAGTAATTCCTGAGTGCAGAGCCAGGAGTGACCCCTGTGCATGCCAGGTGTGACCCAAAAAGCCAAAAAAATAAAGACCAAAAGCCAAGACCGAAGAAACAGACAATGGGAGAACTCGAAATCGCTTAGGGAGCAATGCCAAGGCTTTGGGAATTGGTTAGTGAGAACAAGAATTTTTTTTTTATTTGACAGTGACTGGTATCTGATGCCATGAAAAAAGTGGTATATAAAATACATTGTCTGTAGCATCTATATATACATACATGCGTGCAGGCATGCAGAGCTTTGCTTTTCAACTCAATTATCTATTGATAAGCTTTTCAAATAGGTCCCCAGTCCAAGTTTGATATTTTGAATTTCCAAAGAGCTCTGACATCTGCACCAGCAGAGCCAGGTCTAAATATAGGATAAACAGCAGCAAGTATAAACAACTGCTCTACTGTAATGGCACATTCTGTATAAAATTGTCAGTGTCGAAACAGCAGTACTCAGTGCAGACTTGAAAAAGCAAATTAAAAGTGAAAAACTCTTGAAGCCTGTAGAGCTTAGCTCCGAGGCTGGAGCTGGCGCTCTGCGTGTGGGCGGCTTGGCCTCGTCCTGGCGCGAGATGGTACCCAGAGCATCACCTTGTGTCTCCCCACAAAAAGGGAAAAGCCAAACACTTTAGCATCATTCACCTCTTGGTCAAAACCATAAGACACTGTTGAGAATGCATCTCCTTGAAAAATAGCCTGAAGGTTCAGTTCAGCTTGGCCTTTTCTTTCTTCCCCTCCCATCCTGTGTGAAACTGAAGTTCAACCTGATAAAGCAAGTTCACCTGATCAGGTGCTTTGGGTGCAGACCAAAAGTTGGGGGCTACAGATAGAATTTTTTGAATAGGAAGTTACTTCGAATAGAAGTTAGGCTATAGGGACTGGAGCGATAGCACAGCGGGTAGGGCGTTTGCTTTGCACGAGGCTGACCCGGGTTCTATTCCCAGCATCCGATATGGTCCCCTGAGCACCGCCAGGGGTAATTCCTGAGTGCATGAGCCAGGAGTAACCCCTGTGCATCGCCGGGTGTGACCCAAAAAGAAAAAAAAAAAAAAAAAGAAGTTAGGCTATAAGAGATAGTCCTGCTGAGGACACTGTTACTAATCCAAATAAAGTAGCTTTTAGGATGTTTTTCTTTTCTGATCATTGAAAGGAATTCTTTTGAAGTTACCATCTTAGTTCCAAGGTATTTATAAAAGCTCCTAGATTTGGTCTAATTCATTCATTCCCTTCCTTTCCTCCTGAAGGAGCAGACAGTCTCTTAAAGTTCGAGAGCATAAAGTTTTGGGACCATATGTAGATGGTTTATCTCAACTGGCTGTCACTAGTTTTGAGGTAAGTGTTAATTTTCTTTTTAAATGTCATTTGAAAACTGTCAGTGGCAGTGTGAAAGAGATCTCGAACATATGGGTGCCTCATAGCCAGGGAGGCTGTTCACAGCCTCGAAACAGGGCAGCAACCGTCTCCCTGCCAATGGCGAGAATGAATTCTGGTCACCCTTCACCCTGCCACCTCAAAAAGATTTCAGAGTTGCAAAAAGGGTGCTTTGGAAGGTGCCGAGTTGAAACTGCACTCCCTGAAGAAGCCAGTAGTGTCCTGTGACCAGATCTGGTCTCACTGAAGCCATATTTGGCCATTCTCCAAGGGGCGACTCCCTCCAGTGTTATATGGGAGATGGGCCTAGTACTGATTCAACTGCAAAAGAACCAGAAACCTAAGGTTGGTGCAGTAGTACACTGGGTAGGGCATTTGTGTTGCATGCAGCAGACCTAGGTTCGATTCCCAGTATCCCCTATGGTTCCTTGAGCCCTGTAGTCTTGATCCCTGAGCACAGAGCAAGGAGTAAGGCCTGAGCACAACTGGGTGTGTGTCCCCCCAAGCACAAACAAACAGAAAAATAACCAGGGTGCTGATTTAGCTGAATGTCATGAGCGCCGTGTCCACCTCATCCATTCCCCTTCTTAGCCCGGGCCAAAGCGCTTGGGGTTCGAGCCCCTTCGCCTCTCTCCAGACAACCAGGAAGTTCTGTGACGACCATCAACTTTGGTGTTTTTGTGAGGAAAGTCAGGAAAGAGTTTCTTTTCTAGGGCCCGTTCCTCAAAGGTCGTAGGAGAAAGTTTTGGGGTGTTGTTGGGGTAGGTGCGTGAGACGAGTCGGGGAAACTCCCTGTCTTGGGAAACCCTGGTGGTGAGGACAGAGGTGGAAAAGCCAGCCATGGATGATTAGACGGTTGGCCTGCCCTTCAGAGCGGGACTCAAGTGAGGCGGCCACAGGATTGTTGACGGGGACCCGGAGAACTTCATCTTCACTCTTTTCTCCCCCCTCGAATATGGAGGCAGGAGATGATTAGGGGAGGGGGAGGAGAATGGGGGCGACCAGGCTTGATAGGGAGGGCGGGAGCGGGGGGAGGGTTGTCTGGAAAGTGGGTACCGGTGATGGAGGGACCCGAATTCACCCACACCTCTGCTTGCCGAACTACTTCCCGCGTGTGGGTGCTTTTGCTGACAGGGTTTTCCTCTCGCCTCGCCACTAGGACATCGAGTCTCTGATGTCGGAGGGAAATAAGTCTCGGACAGTGGCCGCCACCAACATGAACGAAGAAAGCAGCCGCTCCCACGCCGTGTTCAACATCGTCATCACTCAGACGCTGTATGACCTGCAGTCCGGGGTGAGCGCCGGGCCGGGCTGGGAAGGAACTCACGGTGTCTGGGGGGGGGGCCGCACAGCGGGGTGAGGGGGGCTACACGTTTCACGTGGTAAGTGCCTGGCTGATGTTATTTCATTTTCAGGACTTCCTTTATGCAGAGCTTTTTATTTTCATAAAGGGATTTCCGGGTTAAGCCACTACTGGGACATTATGACGTCACCATGTGATCTTAAGAAGTGCCCTGTCAGGCTGGAGAGATCGTACAGGGGCTATTGCCTCACAGGTGCCTTAGCTCAGTCCCTGTCACTGCCCGTGGTCCCCTGAGCACAGCCAGCGGTGGCCCCAAAACAAAACAAAAGGGGAAAATGCATGGGTGTGCTCCCTTTTGTATTGAAATTGCCCTGAAAGCAGCTAAGTATGCCTCATAATTGTTCAGCGATATTAGAGAGCAAATCATAACTTGCTGCCTCAAGAACACTCAAAGAGAAATTTGACTCAAGGGTCCAGAAACCATCTTGCCCCAGTATTTCCTCAGAGGCAGATAAGATCTTGAGCCTTCTGGCTCTGTTGGGAGATGCCAGTGGTGCCTGCTCCCCAGCTGCGATGCAGGAATGCTCCATCAGTTTACACTTTCATTCCGAGGGTGGAGGAGTTGGCCCCTGATCTCGAGGGCAAGCCCCGAACACAGGAGATCCATCCTTACCGGCTAGTCGAGAGGCAGTGCCAGGGTGCCCCCCAACCCCACCCCCGACGACGATGGAAAGAGAGCCCCCCCAAGTCTGCTGTGTCGAGGCTGCGGGCCTGCTGGAGTGGGTGGCGAGACCTCTGAGGCGTTTGTACTCACGCCTGCGTCTCTCTCGCTTCCTCCGTCTAGAACTCGGGAGAGAAGGTCAGTAAGGTCAGCCTGGTAGACCTGGCGGGGAGCGAACGAGTGTCTAAAACGGGAGCCGCGGGCGAGCGACTGAAAGAAGGAAGCAACATCAACAAGTAAGATGGGCGGCTCGGTGGAGCATCGTGTGTGTGTGTGTGTCTGTGTCTGTGTGTGTGTGTCTGTGTCTGTGTCTGTGTCTGTGTGTGTGTGTCTGTGTCTATGTCTGTGTGTGTGTGTGTGTGTGTGTGTGTCTGTGTGTCTGTGTGTGTCTGTGTGGCTTAGTAACCAGGGTCGCAGAGAAATAACAGCCTGCCTCGAACAAGAGGCATGAGGCTTCCTGAAGTTCAGCACCCACTGTGGCCCCCTCACACATTGTCCCTGCACTTCGGGTATCACTTCATCTAGTGAAGTCTTAGGTCAGTGCAAATCAGAGGCTTTGTAAGTCGTGTTTTATCCTAAGAAGCTCAGTCTGGAGCTGGAAACATAGCACCAGGGTTAAGGCCTTGCATGTGGCCCGTCCCTGACTATGCTTGGAGTCGCCCTAACATCCCCAGGTACGCCCCAGCCAACCCTCTTCCAAATAATATCAGTATCTCAATTAAGTGTCAGTTATTGAATGAGCGTTGTGCTGAAATCTCGCCCAGTGGTACAACTAAGGCTTAGAGAGAGCAGAGTGGGCAGGAGGTGGAGGGGCTGTTCAGGAAGGTGAAAGGCAGCCTGGCCTGCCAAGGGGAGGGCCGAGCAAAGCCCAGACAGATGAGGGCTCATTCTTCCGGCCAAGTTGGAGGAACCCTCTTTGCTTCCAGCACAGCGGGAGCCGGGTTGGTCCCGGCCTGCTGAGGCTTTATCCTCCCTCCACCCCTGCTGGGTCTCGAGGCCTCGTCAGCGGGAGATTCCAGCGCTCCAAACCTGGGCCTATAATAACCGAACCTACTTCTGAGAATAGTTAAGGACTAAAGGCCCGTGGTTAGTGGAAACTCGTGCCGGGACCCTCAAGTGCACTGAATAAGTATTACTGCTTGTCATCACCGTGTCTAACTCAGACTGGTGTGAACTGCATGATCATCCTCATTTCAGCAGACGACAGAGACGCAGTGACAGTCTTTTCCCCAGTGAGAACACAGTCACTCCGAGTCTGGTTTAGGACAGAGGGTGACAAGGAGCAATGGCATCAAGAACAGGTTGGCGCTGTTTGTACTTAAAAATACTGCGTGCGCCTTAGGATTTCAGGGGGCCGCGGTTTAAAATTAGAAGGGAAATGCCACCCCCTCGATCAGCCGGGGCGCAGCTGCATGCACCCTGAGAAAACTCCCTCACCTCGCCGGGGAGTTAATCTCCCAGCCCTGCTGTCTCTCGCTCTAACAACAAAGGGTTTTTGCTCCGTTCCCTGACAAAGCACTTTGGAGCCCCGCAGGCCCTGCGACTCCGCATTCCAGACGGAGTTCCTGCAGCCGAGGGTGTGTGGTGGGGGGCGGGGGCGGGAGTGGGCCAGGAGACGGTCATCTGTCCTGGACACTGGGGGACGGATGCTCAGCCTGGCCCTTCCCTGCCTGCCGCCAGGGCTGCTGAGCAAAATCGGAAAGTCGGCGCCGTGAACTTGTGGGGGATTAGGGGCAGGGCTGCCTTGGGTGTGTGGTGCTCACCCACGCTTGTGGGGTGGGGGGCCCCTCAGCTGTGCTCAGAGGGCCCTGGGCTGCCTTCCTGTGGTACTTAGCCCACACGGGGAGGGGAGTACCTCGGCCTGGCCGTGTGCGGCTGCTGACCTCCACCGTCTCAGCAAGGCCTGGGGCTGGGGGGCCACCAGGACCACCCTGCTAGGAACAGCAGGCAGGGGCTGGAGCGATAGTACAGCCAGGAGGGCATTGCCGACCCGGGTTCAATCTCCAGCATCTCATATGGTCCCCCGAGCACCACCAGGAGTGATTCCTGAGTGCAGAGCCAGGAGTAACCCCTGAGCATCACTGAGTGTGACTCACAAAAAAAAAAAAAAAAAAAAACCAAGAACAGCAGGCAGCCCCAGCTCCTTTTCTTGCCCTCCGACTGTGTATCGGGTGCTACTCGCAGCTTACCTGAGAGCCCCCACCCTCTCTGGCTTTTTTGCGGTGGGTCTGGGGTCCCTATTTCATAGACCGGGAGATGGAGGCAGCAAGCAGTGAGGTGAGACAATTGGGAGCCCCGTCACCCAAGCCGTCAGCGTGGAGCCTGGCTGGGGACTCAGGCTGGCCCCCCTGTGCTGTCCCGCGGGGAGCGACCGTGCCTTCCGCCGGCCTGCAGAGTCCTGGAGTGCCCAAGTCGACATTTATGTATTTATAGCACCTCCCGACACTGGAGGCCGGAAGGGGCAACGGCCCTCACGGCCGCGCGATAACACGCAGCAGCTGGCTCTTGTCCAGAAGGGCTTGCTGGCCCGCTTGGATTTCTCTCTCCTCTCTACCCCAGTGCTTTTGCAGCCAGTCACCAAGGCTGTTCCCCGCCCCCACCTCTGGGGTCGCACCATTGCTCGGGGTCTCCCTCCATCCCCTCCTCACAGCACCATTACCCTCGAAGCTCGTTAGATGTGTTTTGGGGTTTTTGTTCTGTTTCGTTTTTCAATTTCTCTTCAATGAGGAAACCGAGTGCTGATGGCACTGGAGGAGGGAAGGAAGAATGAAAGGCAGACGGACAGACACGTGCCGGGACTCTGCGCTCAGCCCGGCAGGGCCTTCTGTGCTGAGGGGATGCAAAAGGAATTGATTTTTGAGAAGGGAGGTGATTCACATCAGCTCGGGGTCGTGAGGGGCATCTCTGGAGTGGGGGAGCAAGGTGGAGGGGCCGGAGCCATAGCACAGCGGGTAGGGCATTTGCCGTGCACACGGCTGACCCAAGTTCAATCCCCAGCATCCCATATGGACCCCCCGAGCACCACCAGGTGTCATTCCTGAGTGCAGAGACAGGAGTATCCCCTGAGCATTGCCAAGTGTGACTCAAAAGGCGAAAAAAGAGAGAGAACGAGATGTGCCAGAGCAGGGCAGGCTGAGAGTCTGAACCGGCCGTTGCTTGCTTTGAGATGGGTGGGATGCGGGGGTCACACGCCAAGGATACGGGCAGCTGGACGAGGAGCTGGAAGAGGAGGGATGCATCCTCAAGAAGGCCTCCCTGCTGACACCTTTAACGTAGCCGTGAGGAGGGTTCCGGGCTTCCACTCACTGCTTGCCCCACCCAGACTAGGAGCTAATAACTCGGTGGTGTTCTGAGCCATGAAACCGCACAGTGGAGGGCGTTCTCACCAGGCACTGGAGATAAGTGTCGCACAGCCCAGCACCTGTGGTTTGGACGCCGCTACTACCAGCCTGTGGATTTTGCCAAGCGGGACTCAGGCTTTTCCCTCTGTGACTGACAGAAGGGACGGGAGCTTCTCCGCAGTCTCTCTCCTGAGCCTTCATCCAAGTAGTCTCCTCTCAACATCTGCCGTCCCCCGGAGTTGGGGCATGTGCCTCCGCAGTCAACTGTGGGTCCGGGTGTCCCCCCAACCCCATGTTCTCACTTGCGACAGTGAGCCTGTCGCAAGATCGCTGAGTGAATGTGCTTGTCTTAGTAAGATCCGGTCTGAGAGACCTTTGTTTTTGCTTTTGTTTTGTTTTGTTTTGGGGGGTCACGCTCGGCCATGCACAGGGGTTACTCCTGGCTCTGCACTCAGGAATTACCCCTGGCGGTGCTCAGGGGACCCTATGGGATGCTGGGAATCGAACTTGGGTCAGCTGTGTGCAAGGCAAACGCCCTGCCCGCTGTGCTGTCACTCAGTGCAGTGGGAAGCACGCAATCACGGGGGCCTTCTCTGTTGCTGTCACAGGACGCAGAATCTGCCGATGTCTCCCCCTCACTGCCTCCCATTTTTCAGTTGTAAAAGGCAGATGAGGGAACAACCTGATGAGAAAGGCTGCCGTGCGGATAAAATTAGCTGCTATTTTTTAACTGCTAATAGTGGTGCCTAGGAAGCTTCGTGTAAGTGTAGACTAGTGAAGCAAAAAAAAAAGAAGAAGAAGAAGAAGATAGTAATAATGGGACTGGAGCAATAGCACAGCAGCTAGTGCATTTGCCTTGCATGTAGCCGACCTGGGTTTGATTCCTTCGTCCCTCTCTGAGAGCCCGGCAAGCTACCGAGAGTATCCCGCCCGCACGGCAGAGTCTGGCAAGCTACCGTGGCGTATTGGATATGCCAAAAACAGTAACAACAAGTCTCACTGTGGAGACATTACTGGTGCCCGCTCAAGCAAATTGCTGAACAATGTGATGACAGTGCGACAGTGTGACAGTGCTACAGTAATAATGACTCGAAGCTACTACCTGGCAGTCCCACAAATGGCTTTTGAAGCCTAAACCCCATCGTGCCCAGTTAAGTGCTAAAGCTAACGAAATCGCTGACCTGTCTCCTAAGCGATCTCTCGCCGAGAGAGGGGCTGCCTCGGATGGGGCATCGATAATCCTCTTAAGCAGCTACGTCAGGGTCTCGCACAGACATTAGTGTCTGCTTAATGGCTGTGGATTTAGGAGCTTCATCTCTCCGTAAGCTCTTAAGAGCTCTCAAGCACACATTATTCCTTCCTTTGGAAAGACAAGCGCCGTGGTGCAGCCTCACCCCGGCCTGGCCGGGCCGGAGAGCTTGGCGGCCCACAGACCGTCTCCTCCGGAGCATTCACCAGAAAGATGGGTCTGCTGCTCGCCCTGCCTGTGGGGGGTCGGCGGGTGGGAGCAGGGAACCTTACCAAGCCTCTGCCAGTCGCTTGGCTCCTGAAGGCTGCGTCTCTGGTCCTCCTGAGGGTGCCCTGCAAGCATCTCTGCCTTCACCTGAGCAGCAAACGGGCGTTCAGTGATGATGCCCCGAGTCGCCAGCCCTGTCTGTGCCATTTCAGTTATGTGGGCTGCAGTATCGGGGACCCCAATGCTTCTAGCGATACTTGTGAAGGTCACTCCCAGAATTCTGTCAGAGCCTGTCAAACTACCGAGAATATCCCGCCCGCATGGCAGAGCCTGGCAAGCTCCCCGTGGCGTATCCGATATGCCAAAAACAGTAACAACAAGTCTCACAATGGAGATGTTACTGGTGCCCACTCAAGCAAATTGATGAACAACAGGACAACAGTGATACAATGATAGTAGCCCCTGGCATGATGTTTTTTGTGGGATGCAAGCTGCTTTTCATTTTTTTAAAAATTTTTTTTGGGTCACACCCAGTGATGCTCAGGGGTTTCTCCTGGCTCTGCACCCAGGAATCACTCCTGGCAGTGCTCGGGGACCATATGGGATGCTGGAGATTGAACCCTGGTTGGACGCATGCAGGGCAAATGCCCTACTCACCGTCCTATTGTTGTGGCCCCTCTTTTCAATTTTTTTTATAGGTATCTTCAGTGTTTTCTATGACTCTGGTTTATTTTGTCTTGAAAACTTCACTTAATTGGATATTTCCTGGGGGCTGGAGCGATAGCACAGCAGGGAGGGCGTTTGCCTTGCATGCTGCTGACCCGGGTTTGATTCCCAGCATCCCATATGGTCCCCTCAGCACCGCCAGGGGTAATTCCTGAGTGCAGAGCCAGGAGTGACCCCTGTGCATCTCCAGGTGTGACCCAAAAAGCAAAAAAAAAAAAAAAAAGCCCCAAATGATATAAAAAAAAAATTAAAGACTTTGAGTAATGGATCCTTGATAGCCAACTGAATAATCAGTTCGATCATTCCTAGTAGGCTTCCCTGATGATGTGATGTGAACTTAGAGGCTGAAAAAGCCATCAACAGTCTTTTGTCATTTTCCTGAAGCTCTGCTCTTCCCTTCCGCCCGCTGGAGGCCGTGGGAGGCATCAGCTCATTCAAGCTCCTGCTCTTGAAACCTGGTTCTGGAGCTGCGGGGGGCGCTGTGCCCCTCGAGCCAGCTCTCGGGGATGCCCAGGCTGGCCTCTGCCTCGGGAGGCCCTGCTGGTGTCCTGCGTCCCTCTCTGGGGAGGTGTGCTTGCAGCCTGAGGTGACTAAGACAGACCGTGTCAGGCGGGGCGGGCTTGTGCTCTGCCCGTGTTTTCTGAGAAACAGAGTCAAGGCCACAGTCATCTGAAGAATCACGTCACACTGGGAGGAAAGGAAAATTCTCCCCTGTGATCTGCTGGAAGTACACTTCCGGTTTCTGACGTATACTTCCAGTTTCTGACGTATACTTCCGGTTTCTGACGTATACTTCCGGTTTCTGACGTGTGTATTTCACACATCCTCTCAGTGAACCAGATAGCTTCTTGGGGGATTCGACATTCTTTGTTTGTTTGTGTTTGTTTGTTTGTTTGTTTTTTGATCAATGAATGGAGCTGATCTCTGTTTTTCTTTTCCTCAGCTTCTGAGCAAATTAGTTGTAGTCTTGGCCTGTCAACTCTAGGGCATTCCGGTCCTACATAGCTGGCAGGTATGACCTAGAAGGTCATTTTTATTTCTCTCTTGGCAGGTCCCTCACAACCCTGGGTTTGGTTATCTCATCACTGGCCGACCAGGCAGCTGGGAAGGGTAAAAACAAATTTGTGCCTTATCGAGACTCGGTCCTCACGTGGCTCCTGAAGGTAACGTGTTGTTCCAGAATTCTCTTCCAACTGCCGGTTGGCTTTTCTTCTTCAGAGCTGACAGTGAAAGGCTCGGGCCCAGCTAACCGAGTATAAAACCAACCCCTAACAGTCCTGTGATTGTCCCCCTGTCATCAGAGCCGGCTTCTGGCTTCAGTCACCTCTCAGCCCATCCTAATGCGGTTCTCCCGGCAGCACTGGCGTCCTCTTGTCCTCACCGTGCAAACTTCGTGCCTCACAGGCCCCATCCCCCCACCTTCCTCACAGAGAGGAATGTCCTGCGCGGGTGCCGCTGCGGGCTTCTCTGCTTTGTGTGGGCACCGAGGGCCCTCGTGGGCTCAGGCGCCCTTTGGGATCCCTTCCAGGACAATCTGGGGGGCAACAGCCAGACCTCCATGATCGCCACCATCAGCCCCGCCGCGGACAACTACGAAGAGACCCTCTCCACCCTACGCTACGCGGACCGAGCCAAGAGGATCGTCAACCACGCCGTGGTCAACGAGGACCCCAACGCCAAAGTCATCCGGGAGCTGCGGGAGGAGGTGGAGAAGCTGAGGGAGCAGCTGTCGCAGGCAGAGGTAGGCCGGCCCGGGGCCCCTTGGCCGCCGGCTTCCCCGGCTTGGGCCATCAGGGGCCATCACGGTGGGGCCACACAGGGGCCGGCAGCCACGGGGCTCACTCTGTGTGGGGCGTCAGGAAGCCACCGCGTGTCACACGCAGACCGGGAAGCAGGAGGACAGCTCAGAGACTGGCTGCTGCTGCGTCATTACAGAGGAGTCCCAGGGGACCTGGCGGGAGGCTTTGATTGGGGTGGCAGCAGGATGTGGGGTTCTGTACCACACCCCACTGATACTCAACAGCTTTACCTGACTCCGTGCTCAGGGTTTATTCCTCAGGGTGCTTGGAGGGCTATGTGTCATCAGGGGAATCAAACTAGAGTCGGCTGCGGGCAAGGCAGATGTCTTTGATTGATTGATTGATTGATTGATTGATTGATTTTTAATGTAGGAGTACTGCTGTTTATTCAGCCATTGACTAAGCTGATTGAATTGGGCATGAACTCCACATTACTCTTTTAAAAATTTTTTTAAGTTGAATATCAGCGAGCCAGACCATTACGAAGATATTAATAACTGGGTTTCAGTCATAGAATGATCCAGCACCCATCCCCCATTAGTGTACATTTCCCACCACCAATGTCCCCTGTTTTCTCACCACTGTCCCCCACCACCCACACCCACACTCCCAGCCTCTCCCCCATGGGAGGCACTTTCCTTCTTGCTCTCCTTCTTCTTTTCCTTTGTGCATTATGGTTTGCAACACAGGTGCTAAGAGGTCATGATGTTTGTTCAGGGCATTCGGTATTCTTATTGGGATGGTAAGGCTGGAGTAGCTTTTTAATTGGGTGTCAGCTTTGGGGTGTGTGTGGATGTGACTGCCGAGGCTTCCGGAAGTACAGGGAGGTGGGGGGCGGTTGCCCATCCCGACCCCGAGAAAGCCTGGAGATTTCAGGCACAAAAGCCACGTATCCAAATTTTCAGCAGATTATCTCGGTGAGGTCCACCTTGAGATGGTGGAGCCAGGCCAGGGGCTTGGTGGTGATTTTGGATTGTGGGAGCAAGCAGCTTTCAGGGGAAATTCACTCGCCCCCAACCCCCGCTTCAAGTTGCCCCCGGTTAAGACAGCCTGGCACAGGGTCTGAAGGCATCTCTGCAGCGGTTTTTTGTTTTGTTTTGTTTCTTTTGTTTTGTTTCTTTTGTTTTTTGTTTTTTGTTTGGGGGCCACACTTGTGCTTGAAGACTAGTCTTAGCTCTGTGCTTGGGGGGGTCACTCCTGGCAATGCTCAGGGGAGCATTCAGTGCCAGGGATCGAACCCATGCCACCTGCTTATTTTCAGTTCCTTGAGCTGTCTCTCTGACCCTTAAATATATATTTTTCTTTTTGGGTCACACCCAGTGATGCTCAGGGGTTTCTCCTGCCTTTGCACTCAGGAATCTATCCTGGGGGTGCTCAGGGGATCATATGGAACACTGGGAATCGAACCTGGGTCAACTGCGTGCAAGGCAAACGGCCTACCCGCTGTACTATCGCTCCAGCCCCACTTTTTCATTTTTTAAACAGCTTATTATAAGTTATTCAACAATCCAGTAAATTTGCAGCCATCAGTAGGTCCAGGGCAGGGGCCGGGACAATAGTACAGCGGACAGGGCATTTGCCTTGCACACGGCCAACCTGGGTTCAACCTCCGGCATCCCATATGGTCCCCCATGCACTGCCAGGAGTAATTCCTGAATGCAGAGCCGGGAGTAACTCCTGAGCATCACTGGGTGTGATCCCCCCCCCAAAAAAAAAAAACAGAGGCCCAGTGCAGTTTTAGGCACGATTGGGAATTGAGGAATCTCAGTCAAGCTGTTAGTGTAACGAAACTTGTAGGTGGTATATGTGAAGGGATCTATCTAAAATTGACTTCATTGGTTTCATTTTCAGCAAACTGACCTGGCCCAGTCAGCCTGGCTTTTATTGTTCCCGATGTTAACGCCTGTTCTTTTTTACAGTAAACTCCTGGCCATCCGAGGGTATTAATTTCACTTACAAAGCAACAGGGCCGGGGCTGGAGCAATAGCACAGCGGGTAGGGTGTTTGCCTTGCACACGGCCGACCCAGGTTCGATTCCCAGCATCCCATATGGTCCCCTGAGCACCACCAGGAGTAATTCCTGAGTGCAGAGCCAGGAGTAACCCCTGTGCATCGCCGGGTGTGACCCAAAAAGCAAAAAAAAAAAAAAGCATCAGGGCCTTCACAGCTACCATTCTCTTTTCCATCCATTGTGTTCCTAGGAAGTCCTACTTTACTTCCAGAGAAAATTTGGGAGTTTCTAGTTTTTTGGTAGGTCTGCTTCTCATAGACTTCTAAGAAAGCCTTGATCGCTCAAGTAATCTGGAGAGGCGGGGACATGCTAAATTCCTCCTTGCTCCCCGGGTCTGGAGGTTAAATACTTTCCGATCTGCCAGGTATTCTAATCAAAAGAAGAATCAACAGGAGATCAAACAAATAAGAAAGTGTCAGGCAGGGCCGATACTGGGTGGAGAGGGATGCGGTTCTTTGTTCACCTGTCTTCCTCTTCATCTAGCGCAGGATTTTGAAGGTGACCTTTAGCATCCTTAGGGCCTTCAGTGTGAAATTTAAGTATGCCGGATAAAATTCCTCTGGAGCGATTTCTATCACTTTAATTCAGGATACTTGTATTACTCTTTCTCCTGGACTGAGTATCAGTCTTTCAATCTCCCATTTCACTTGATTAATAAGGATTTAACACCCGCCCCAATAGCGTGGCTTTCCAGCGCACGGTTGGTTGGTATCTGCAGCAGAAGAAAAATAAATGATTGTCCTCCACATCACGGTGGGGGGGGAAAAAAAGTGAGAAAATCGAGTCATTTCTGGTTCCGTTTTTCCAGGCTATGAAGGCCCCTGAGCTGAAGGAGAAGCTTGAAGAGTCTGAAAAGCTGATCAAAGAACTCACGGTGACTTGGGAGGAGAAGCTAAGGAAAACAGAGGAAATTGCACAGGTAAGCCTCCCACTCAGCGCCCGGGACCTGGGCTTCTCCCCGTGACTGTCTGTTCTGTGCAGCCCTTGACAGCTGCTGAAGTCTCTGGGAATCTCTTTTCTGCCGACTGGGCGCACGCAAAGAGCCATTTCAGACACTGACTTGTCACCTTTCCTCAGCTGCACTTCCTGCATTGCCAAGTGCTGGGCAGGAAGAAGTATCTGTAATATTTTTATTTCTTTTTGCCATTCTTTCTTTTTTTCTTTTATTTTCACAATACTAGGGATCAAACCAGGGCCTCACCCATGCAAGCCATGTGCTCTGTCTCCCAGCCCCGCCCCCAGCCTGCCTTTTACGTGGCAGCGAAACCCTGTTTAGTGATATTTAGATGACCTAGCAAGGATGCTAATGGGAATTGACTCAGAGTTTAAAACATCTAGCACATAACAGTTTTTTCCATGGATTTGATTCCTGGGGCTCATTTGAAAATCCCTTCAGATACAAAGGAGATGAAATGTGAACCAAGGACATATAACCTGTGAGTGTGTGTGTGTGTGTGTGTGTGTGTGTGTGTGTGTGAGAGAGAGAGAGTGCACGTGCTTGTGTGGCGAATCTGTCCACTGTGCTTTCCATAAACTTTTTTTTTTTTTTGCTTTTTGGGTCATACCCAGCGATGCACAGGAGTTACTTCTGGCTCTGCACTCAGGAATCACCCCTGGCAGTGCTCAGGGGCCATATGGGTTGCTGGGAATCGAATCCGGGTCGGCCGTGTGCAAGGCAAACGCTCTACTGCCCGCTGTGCTATCGCTCTAGCTCCTCCATAAACATTTTGATCTTTTTGATGACGGGAATTTTGGACTCTCTCCGTCAAGTAGCTTGAAGGCAATACCATAGACTGTGCATGGTCGCACCTTGCGGACCGAGCGGTGGAATAAGCGTCCGTCCCCCCCTGCTCTGCCCCACACAGGAGAGGCAGCGGCAGCTCGAGAGCATGGGCATTTCCCTGGAGACGTCGGGCATCAAGGTGGGGGATGACAAGTGCTACCTCGTCAACCTGAACGCGGACCCCGCCCTCAATGAGCTCCTGGTCTATTACCTGAAGGTAAGCGAGCGGGTCCTCCGGCGCTCGGCCGTGGCCGCTCTGCCGCCTTCCGAGCCCACTCAGCCTGAGGCCGTGTCCCCGTGGTTTCAGTCTCCGTGTCCAGCCTCGCCGTCATAACGTGTCCAAGCGTTCGTGGTTCTGTGGGTCCCCGCTGGGCCTGGACGCCGGCTGTCCTGTATGATACGGGGGCTGGCGCAGGGGCTGATCCCCTGTGAGTGCCCACAAGGGTGTCAGGGTGGGCCCCGGCCTTGGCAACAAGGGTTCTGAGAGTCTCTGGGTCCAGCGGCAAAGATGCAGATGCTCAGGAGTCCTTCTCAGCACCCTGACGGCTCGGGGGTCTGTACGTCTTTTCGTGTTGGGTTCCCCCAGCACCCTGCAAGTGTGGAGAGGGCGCTGGCCTTTGGGATTTGGCCCTTTGGCCTCAAGGGTGGCCTCTGGCCACACTGCACAGCTCACTGAAGCTACACCCAAGCCCCGCCCCCCCCCCCCCCCGCAAGCCTCAGGACACTTTTACATCCGGTTTAAAAGTTCACCTGAAGGGGCCAGAGTGATAGTCCAGTAGGAAGGGCGTTTGCCTTGCACATAGCTGACCCAGGTTCGATCCCCGGCATCCCGTATGATCCCTCAAGCACCACCAGGAGTAATTCCTAAATGTAGAGGTAGGAGTCACCCCTAAGCATCACCAGGTCTGACCCAAAAAGCCTAAATAAATAAAAGTTCATCTTCAGAGCGGGCACCTCATGCCCACGAGGTGGCCTGTGGAAACACCCCCGTCCTCATGGTCCAGTGGAAGCTCAAAGGCGAAGAGCATCTGGTCGTTGCTGTTAAGGGCCTTCTGGGGTCTCATGGGGCTCTTGGGCCTCACTTTAGGGGACACTGGGCCGAATGCTAAGTGAGAATTCAGACATGTGTTTGTAATAGGGCGTCTGATGGACACTGATGCGGGCTCCCCAGATGACACGGGCACCTGAGCTCACATTCAGGGCTGTTTTTGCTTCAGTTTGTCTTTAAAGAAGAATATTGGCCCCATTGTTTTTTGGGTCGCACCTGGCAGTACTTAGGAGTTGCTCCAGACTCTGTGCTCAGGGGATCATGCCGTGCTGGGGATTAAGTCAGGGTCAGTCACGTGGAAGGCAAGGGCCTTAACCCCTATCTCTCTGGACCCAAAATATAATAACGTTATTTAGAGAAATCTGAGAAGGGAGGGAGGGAGAGAGAAAGAGAGAGGGGAGGTGGGAGGGAGGGAGGAAGGAAGGGAGAGAGAGGAGAGGAGAGGAGAGGAGAGGAGAGATAGGACAGGAGGGGAGGAGAGGGGAGAGGAGGAGAGAAAAGGGGAGGGGAGAGGAGAGGAGAGGAGAGGAGAGGAGAGGAGAGGAGAGGAAATTGAGGGGAGGGGAGGGAAGAGGAGAGGAGATACTTTCTCTTTCCTCTAAGGATACTTTTTTGTAGCATTTTCAGCAGTTTTTCATAACAAACAATACAAAATATATTATTTCAGTTCTGCTTTGGGGCAGATATTGGGATTCGGGATGGAAACATCCAAAATATGGAGGTGGGGAGGTGTAATGGTGAGATTGGTGTTTGAATATTAAATGTAACCAAATATTGTGAGCTAACTTATAAAATTTAAAGGTTGCTAGCTCAGTGGGCTGGAGTCCATACCTTGCATGCTGTAGACCCAGCTTTTATCCCCAACACGGCATGGTCTCCTGAGTGACCCAAAAAACAAAAAATGGGAAGGAAGGAAAGCAACAAAACGCATTAGAGAGCAATCTCAAATGGGAGCGACGTGCCTCCTTGATCAGTCATCCTCTCCAGTTTTCCCAGGGAGATAAACATGGCAGAAATCACCTCTGACTTACCATGAAGCCACACATAAACTTAAGAGGTTTTCATGTGAGGAATGACTAAGAGGGATGGAATTGTTTCAGAGATCTTAATTTTCAAACTCCGATAGGGCAGTACTGTTATTCTTACACGTAAATGATTTTTAGAACGACAGAAAAGAAGCAAAAAGACGAGTCGTGAGCCGAGTCACGAGGGATCACATGTTGAAAACAGGACTTTCCCAGGCCCGAGCCAGAGTACAGCGGGGAGCGCGTTTTCCTTGCACACAGCGCACCTGGGTGTGGTCCCTGACATCCCATATGGTCCCCTGAGTACCGCCAGGAGTATTTCCTGAGTGCCGGGCCAGGAGTGACTCCTGAGCATTGCCGGGTGTGATCCAAAAAGCAGAAAGGAAGTAAGGGAGGGAGGAAAGGAAGGAGAGAGGGAATGAGGGAACGAGGGAAAGAAAGAAAGAAAGAAAGAAAGAAAGAGAAAGAAAGAAAGAAAGAAAGAAAGAAAGAAAGAAAGAAAGAAAGAAAGAAAGAAAGAAAGAAAGAAAGAAAGAAAGAAAGAAAGAAAATAGGGTTTTCTATGGTTCTCATTTGAGTGTATGTTTCAAAGCATCTCCATTAGTGAACCTGAAGAGCATCTTATTGCATAGTTTAAATGGATAATACTGTCCTGGTTTTTTTTGTTTGTTTTGTTTTGTTTTTTGTTTGTGTGGGGGGGGGAGAGAGAGAAGAATGGGGTCAGAGAGATAGTGCAAAGAGAGAAATAGAGGGAGGATGGGGTCAGAGAGACAGTGCAGAGAGAGAGAGGGTGGGGTCAGAGAGACAGTGCAGAGAGAGAGAGAGAGAGAGAGAGAGAGAGAGAGAGAGAGGATGGGGTCAGAGACAGTGCAGGGGTCAAGGTGGCCAGCCTCTGGTTGGATCCCTTGTACCCGTATGGTCCCCTGAGCACTTCCAGTGGACTTTGGACACAGACAGGAGTAAGCCCCGAGCCCACCATGGATGGCCTCAAACAAACCAATGAGCGATGTGTCTGAGCAGGTGGCCTGTGGTCGCCAGGATTGCAGGCTGTGTGTGGAGTCCCAGTCGGACCCACGGTGTTGTCTGGGTGCCATCCTCCGGGCACCAGCGCCCTCTTCTGAGCGGCTTCCTGCTGCCACACCTAAGCTGTTGGGTCACCCCGACCGGGCAGGACACATCCTCCTCGCGCTCCTTGTCAGCGTGGCTTCCTTCCTCCTTCGTCTGCCCCAGGACCACACGAGAGTGGGTGCGGACACGTCCCAGGACATCCAGCTCTTCGGTATCGGCATCCAGCCCGAGCACTGTGAGATCCACATCGCGGCAGACGGAGACGTGACTCTGACTCCCAAAGCCAATGCCCGGTGAGCAAAGGGAGCCTGTCCCGGGGGCCTGTCCCAGGGCACACGGCCCCCTGTCGCCCCAGCGCGCATCCTGCTGCCGCTCTCACTTACTCACTTACACTGCAGCCGGAGCTGCCCGTGTCCGCGGGGATTCGCTTTCTGAGCGGGAGATGATGGCAGGTGCCGGGAGCCGCCGCTTTCGGGGGCTGCTTCTGCCTTGCTGGGCCGAGAGAGCGCGGGAAAGATGCCCAAACTTCCATGTTTTTCATATGGTGAACACATTAATAGTTGGAAAGATAGGGGCAGAGCAATAGCACAGTGGGGAGGACGTTTGCTTTGCACGCAACCGACCAGGGTTCAATTCCCAGCATCCCATATGGTCCCCCGAGCACCGCCAGGGGTAATTCCTGAGTGCATGAGCCAGGAGAAACCCCTGAGCATCAATGGGTGTGACCCAAAAAGAAAAAAAATAGTTGCAAGCATACGTCATAATGCCAGATGGGGGGGTCTTGGGGGGGGAACTGGGGCCACCCGCGGAGGAATGGGTGTGGAACACTGTATCACTGAAACCCGGCCATGAATAGCGTTGCAACTCTGTATCTCACAGGGATTCAGTAAGAATAAAGACTAAAAGCTAGTGAATTAGATATTTGAACGGATCAATTTATGATATAAATATATTTAGTAACATTTAAAAATTTAAACAAACAAAAAAAACCAGTTGCAAACAGGCAAGCCCGTTGCTCGGTGCCTGACAGATGAACCTGTTGAACAGTTAGTTCTTCCGTGTAATCAGTGCACTGTGAATAGCTCCATTTTATGCAAAAATGTCTAATCCAAGCCATCACTTGTATCACTTGTCATCCCGTTAATCTTCTGTTTGCTTGAGCAGGCGCCAGTAACGTCTCCATTTGTCCCTGTCACATGCAAATGTAGCCCAATGACGTCAAAAGACCACGTGGCCGCCCACCAATAAGATGGTCAGACTTCTTCCTCAGAACCCAGAATGAACGATTTGAGGCTCTTCCTGTTCCTGGAACAAGCAGATATCATTGGGCTATGCTCAATCCAAGCCATAATATATAAAAATTTAAGAATAGGAATCCTATCTATCTATCTATATATATTTTTTGCTTTCTGGGTCACACCTGGCAATGCACAGGGGTTACCTCCTGGCTTTGCACTCAGAGTTACTCCTGGCAGTGCTCAGGGGACCATATGGGATGCTGGGAATCGAACCCGGGTCGGCCACGTGCAAGGCAAACACCCTACCCACTGTGCTATCGCTCCAGCCCCTATATTTTAATTTCTAATAAATGATGCCTTGACGTATTTTTATCATCAGATAGTCTAAATGACATTTTACAACAGTGTTCATGGGCACACAGAGAGCTCCCTGTTCTCCCTGGCTGCCCGGTGCCCTCGAGCTGACCCCCGAGTGTCCCCTCAGGTCCTGCGTGAACGGCACCCCCCTGAGCAGCACCGCCCAGCTGTGGCACGGCGACCGGATCCTGTGGGGAAATAACCACTTTTTCAGGTAAGGTATCTCCTGCCGCTGCCGTAGGCTGAGTCCCCCGTTGCTCCCGGTGAGCCGAGACCCAGCGGGCTCCTCCCCGCCCCCCCCCAGGATCAACCTGCCCACGCGGAAGCGGCGGGACTGGCTGAAGGACTTTGAGAAGGAAGCGGGGCCGCCCGAGCACGACCTGGACGCGGCCAGCGAGGCATCCTCCGAGCCCGACTACAACTACGAGTTTGCACAGATGGAGGTCATCATGAAGACGCTCAACAGCAACGGTGAGCCCAGGCCCGCGCGGGGGCGCCCCGGGGCCCGCCTCTGCCCTTGGGACCCCCAGGAAGTGGCTGGTCCGCTTTTTAAAATTTATTTCTTTTTTTTTTTTATTTTAATGAATCACCGGGAGCGACAGTTACAGACGTACAAACTCACTGATTACATTTCAGTCATACAGTGTTTGAGTACCACCAACCCTCCACCTGTGCCCATTCTCCATCACCCCGTATCCCAGTATCCCTCCCGCCACCCCCCGCTGTGGCAGGCACATTCCCTCTTACGCGCTCTCTCCTTTGGGGTGTTACGGTTTGCAGCTGGGATAGAGCAGGGACCACTAAGCCAGTGATGGTTGGAGGGCTCTCGCTCGGGATGGGAGATGCGGGTCCCCTTTAAAGTCCCGTGTTCTCATTTCTCCAGTGCTCCTGGGGCAGGAGGGACAGCACAGCGGGTTGGATGGTCGGCACCCCATGCGGCGTCAGCCCTGAGCTCCGCCAGGTGTGGTCCCCGCTACGTAAGCACTGCCAGCCAGGCTGCTGCCGCCACGGCCGTAGCGCATCCCTGAGGGATGACGGCTCAGACGTCTCCTCATCCCAGTGTCTGCGCCCCGCAGCGGAGCGCAGAGCCCCACAGAGCGTGCCTCCAGGATCTGCGGAGGAAGCCAACGGAGATAGCTCAGAGATAGCTGCCGGGGCATTGTGCTGTAAATGCCACGGGCAGTTCGAGCCCACTCCACAGTCTGCCCGAGTCACTGGTTACCCCTCCCCCACGCCCACCCCCACTCCACCCCGTCTCTCGCCTACCTCCGGGCTTGCATCCGTTCATCGGTGGGCACCAGCGTCTCGCCCTTCTTGTCTGTCCCTGTCTCTGTAACTCATTTCACTTAGCGTGATGCTCTCCGTGTCCACCCACTGCCCGAGAACAGATGACTGGTTAAAGCAACTTGGGTACGTCTACACAGTGGAGCACTTTGCAGCTGTTAGGAGAGAGGAAGTCATGAAATTTGCCAGCGAGTCTTGAGCAGACTCTGGTCATTCCGGCGTCCCCCTGGCATATCTCGGATGGAGGCTCTTCGCAGGCGTTGACTTTGTCTCCCCTGGAGAGGGCTTCCGGAGGTGTGGTGTGGGGGGCCGGCAGCGAGGGGCAGGCACCGACGACAGATACGCTCAGGTCCTCCTGCTGCTGGCTTGGCCGCGTTCATGCGAGTCCCCGTCTGCCGGCAGGTCACTTCCCGGTCCTCAGCCTGTCCGCCTGGTGGTCCTCCCCTTGGTGGTCCTATTTGAAGATTCTCTTCCCTCTGCTGTGGTTTCAGACGAAGACCGTCCACGAGCGGTGGGAGAAAGGTCGCTCTGGCCGGCGGCGGCATGAGGGAGTTTGGCTGCTCGAGGCAGCGTCGCTGGCCGGTGCTTTTGCTTCTGGCTCTGGCAAACTCTAACAGCGTGGCTGGGAGCAAGCGGCTGTTTCCTGCCTGACAGAGACACTGTGACCTTGACCGGGGCCTGTTCCCTTTTCGATTAAAGCCCCTCTCTCCACGCTTCCCAGTTCCGTCCCCTTCCCAGGGGCAAAGCTGGTGACTGTTCCCCAGTCCCACTCGTTGCTGGGCTGCCGTCCGCTGTGTCTCCCCCCATGCGGTCCCAGAAATAGACGCGAGTAATGGACTCGTGCGTCTCGAGAGTCAGTGATGCCCAAAAGCCCAGTTCCGCTGGCTTAAGACCCCAGCAGGGGCGCTGAAGCAATAGCACAGCAGGTAGGGCGTTGGCCTTGCTCGAAGCCAACCCTGATCTGATCCCCCCCGGCACCCCCCGCTCACCCCGCCCCCAGCCTCACCAGGAATGATTCTTGAGCACAGAGCAGGGAATGAGCCCTAAGCAATGCTGGATAGAGGCACCAGCCTGCCCTCTCCCCACCCCCCAAAGAAAACAGGCAAATCTAGTATCTGTAGATACACACACTCCTGTTCCCACGGGGCCCACGGTCACTCGTAAGTGAAGAACAGACCAGGGGAAGCAGCTCTTCCCCCTGTGTCCATGTCCCTGCAGGGTGGCTGGGTTCTAACTGTCTCCATCCCGCATGGGCCCTCCCATCCCCACGGCCAGAGAGGGCTGAGCTCACAGCACAGCTCCAGCCAGATACAGAGGCAATGAACAAAGCCGAGAAAGTGCTAAAGGGGGCAGGGCAGGGGGGCTCTCCCTTCCTCTCCTCGTAGAACCCCGCCTCCTTGCCCTCCTGCACCAGGCACGCTGCCTCTTAAGCCGTTCACTCCGGGGAAAGAGAGCGCAGGGCCCTGGAACTCTGCCCTGCCCCTCGAGGAGCCTTTGGCTTCTGTGCTGGGCATATGGGCAGGTCAGGCGGGCTTGCTAGTTAGAAAGATCGTTTCCGAGTCTTCTCTGTAAGGACTGGAGACGGGCTCATGACACTGAAAGCGTTATCAGATGTGGCCCAGTGGAAGACGTTTCAGATGTGTGTGGAGAGCAAAGTCAGTTTCTTCGTGTGCTTCACCCCTGGCCTCTCTCGGGCCCCCGTCCCCATAGCAGTCTGCACCACAGCAGCACCAGGAATAGGTCCGGGGTGTTTCCTGTGTAGGGGCGCTTCCTCAAAGCTGACGTAAGGTGCTTGGGGGCCACCGAGGCCACGCCTGAGGTGCTCCTGGGGTCTTGTGATGTGGCTGCACATCCAGCCCGGAAAGGCTCCGGGCCAGAGAGGGAGTGCAGGGTTCAGGCACTGGCCCGGATGCAGCCAACCCTGGTTCAATCCCTGGCACCAACTCTGGGCCCCGGCGCATTGCCAAGAGCGACCCCTAAGCACGAAATCAGGGGCTGGGCAAGTCCACAGGTCTAGGAATAGTGCCTGAGCAAAACTCATTTGGCCCCAAGCCCCCAAGCAAAAGCCAACTCGTGCGGACCCCAGCAGATACACCCCGGCACCTCCTGCCCCCGAGTTGGCTCACTCTTTCCTGTCCACTGACACCCCTGCTGACAGAGCCTGGGGCAGGCACTCTGTCCCTCGGTCCCATAGCAGCTCACAGTCAGTACTGAGCCCCACTGCGGATGCTCGGGGTGAACCCCTGGCACCCCAGCATTCGGGATCGTGAGTGTTTTTCCCCCTCTGACTAACAAGTGGAAATCAGGACGAGATGACTCATCTTATTCAGGTTTTTTTTTCCCTTCAGTTTTCATTTCTTAGCAGAAAACCTAAAAGTGCATTTATACAAGGGCCTATTTTCTACTTTATTTTTCTTTTTTCTTTTCTTTTTTGCTTTTTGGGTCACACCCAGTGATGCTCAGGGGTTACTCCTGGCTCTGCACTTGGGAATTACTCCTGGCAGTGCTCAGGGGACCCTATGGGATGCCGGGGATTGAATCTGGGTCGGCCGCATGCAAGGCAATTCCCCTCCCCGCTGTACTATCGCTCCGGCCCCAAAAGTTAGCTCTGTAATACTTTCTGCTTTTCTCTGGGAAAGTTTCACGAGCCCAAAGTCGGAGCCCCTAAAAGTTATCATGAGCGTTAGCCCCTGCGTGGCCCCTAGCAGCTCTGAATGGACAGCCAGGGGCCTGACACCTCCACCCCTTTATGAAACTTGGATCCCAAGTAGAGAAGTAAATGCAGTGTTGGAAAATACTGGGCGTGAGAGAGTGGGGACCTCAAAAGTGCACCCTGCCCACCCTGCCACTGCATTGTCTGACACCTGGGCCTGCGGCTCATGCAGGGGCCGGGCGGTCTCTGCTGCTGGGTCACGGCGGCGCCCGGGATCGGCCGTCCCCACAGTGTGCGGGGCGGGAGGCACTGCAAAAAAAGAACAAGCTAAGGAACAGAAGTGACAGGGCTCTGTCAGAAGGGTGGGCCTTTGGCGTGCAGAGAATGTACTCGAAGGAAGAACTCTGCCCTTTCGCAAGGGGATTTTTCAGCCAGCTTTCTAAGTCGTGTATTTTAAGGGTGCTAAGTCAGAACTCGGGGTTGGGGGCCGGAGCAAACAGCGCAGCAGGTAGGGCGTTTGCCTAGCATGCAGATGGCCCAGGTTCGATTCCCAGCGTCCCATATGGTCCCCTGAGCACCGCCAGGAGTAATCCCTGTGTATTGCTGGGTATGACTCAGAACCTCGGGGCAGGTAGCTATTCTGCCCTGAAAAAAGAAAATGCTGGATTTCATAATTTTAGTGGGAAAAAAAAAGTACTTAAAAATAGGGGGGGGGGGGGACTCCACTTACCTGAGGACTAGCTCTGAGCAGGACAAACGTTAGAGGTCAGATTTCTAAAGCAATTTACTACTAATTTTCTCTCCTGTCCCAGACACCTCTGATCTGAGTTAAAACCAACCCTGACATGTCTTATCTTCGTGGTCTTAAATTTTGTTGGAGATTCTTCCTGTCTTTAGAACGGGCACATTCCGCAGCTGGAGCGATAGTACAGTGGATAGGGCATTTGCCTTGCACCAAGCCAACCTGGGTTCAATCCCATGCAGCCCATATGGTCTCCTGAGCGCCGCCAGAAGTAATTCCTGAGTGCAGAGCCAGGAGTAACCCCTGAGTGCTGCCGCTAAAAACAGAAGCAACTTAAATGGGAACATGATCCCCTGGTCCATCTGGTCCAAGAGTGACTGAATGACGCATGCAGTGGTGACCGTGCCTTTTGTGAGAGTCGTAGCAAGTAGTTCTTATTGACATTGTGCTGTGACTTTTATTAAAACAACTCACCTAAACCTGCACATCTTGTGAGTGTGTTTTGAACGCTCGCTGCTTTTTGGTTTGCATTATTTAACCTTTTTTTTTGGGGGGGGGGAGCTAACCTGCCATCTTTTCTACCTCTCAGGGAGAAAAATCAGTACAAATCATGTGTTCATTTCACTCCCTGTTTCACGCTTTTTTGGGAAAGCCACATGGTAGCTGCCAAAAGGCAACATGAAGGCTCATGCCGTCATCTTCATCCCTGGCTCCTGTCTTGGAACTAAGCTGAGAGCCGTGGGAAGGGGACACAGGTAGCACCAGACAATAGCACATATGTGGAGTCCCCCCTCATCTCTGGCTCCTGGAGGATGGTGACCATGCACATGGACTTCACAGGCAAAGTCCCCGCGGTCCGTGCACTTGCCCACACATGTGCTCATCATCTTCTTACCGCCTGGCATCCAAAACATTGGTCGTGGCCAAGCTAATGTCCTGCCATGACCGATGAACCTTTAGTGAACCAGTCAGAACGGTGACGCATTGAGGTGCCCCCGTTGGCGTTTCCTGTTGGTGATCTTTACGTCTGCAGCAAGAGACAAGCAAAATTAATTGCTCGTTTTCACAAGTACATTGCCTTTTAGATATTAACGCCTGAGAAGTTGTCAGACACACAAATCCCCACCCTCACCTCCACCCCAGGACGCCATCAGTATCTTGAAACGTCATCTCTCCGTTTCCTTGCATATTACAGAAACTTGGGAGATTTATGGTTGAGATACAAACTGTAAGCCCACAGCCATATGCCAGGAGCATATGGACAGAGGTACTGACTGACCGTCAACACCCCATCTCATAGGCTCCATCGTTGACGTTGACCTAGCTGGCGAGAGGTGGTTTTGTTTTGGGGTTTTTTGTTTAGTTTTTTAAACAGACAGGCTCGGGGGCTGGAGAGATAGCACAGCAGGTAGGGCGTTTGCCTCGCACACAGCCGACCCGGGTTCGATTCCCAGCATCCCATATGGTCCCCTCAGCACCGCCAGGAGTAATTCCTGAGTGAAGAGCCAGGAGTAACCCCTGTGCATTTCCGGGTGTGACCCAAAAAGAAAAATATACAAAAATGTAAACAGACAGGCTCACACATCTCCCGTCTGCCTCCACTGAAGCATCTCCCGAGACATGAGGAAGACCCCATCCCCCGGGAGACCGTCGCCCAGGGGACGGCGGGATGTTTCTGAACAGAGCATCTAGCCAGACCTCGGGAGACAAAGTCTGAGCAGCATCCCGGGGCTTCCCGGGCCCTCAGGCAGCCGCGGCGTGTGGAAGGGGCCGGGCCCGGCATCATTGCTCAGCCCCCACCACCGCTGAGGACGGCCCACCCTGTCGCTTGCCCCCGCAGACCCCGTGCAGAACGTGGTGCAGGTGCTGGAGAAGCAGTACCTGGAGGAGAAGCGCAGCGCCCTGGAGGAGCAGCGGCTCATGTACGAGCGGGAGCTGGAGCAGCTCCGCCGGCAGCTGTCCCCCGAGCGCCAGGGCCAGAGTGGCGGCGCCGAGCGCCTGGGCTACAGCTGCCAGACAGCGCAGCAGAAGGTGACCCAGTGGGCCGAGGAGAGGTAGGCGCCGCCCAGCCGGGGCCGGGCCGGGCTCCAGAGCCCCGCGTCTGTCCCGGGGATGCCTCCCTTGGGTCACACCAGCGATGCAGAGGGGTTAACTCCTGACTCTGCACTCAGGACTAACTCCTGGCAGTGCTGGGTGTGGGGGGGGACCATATGGGATGCTGGGAATCGAACCCAGGTCCGCCACGTGCAAGGCAAACACCCTACCGCTGTGCTGTCGCTCTGGCCCCCAAGGACACGACTTTCCCACACTGGCATCCTACAGCTCCGTCAGCCCACGTGTTGGCCGTGCCTCAGTGACGCCCGGCCACAGAACCACCAGCTCGCATGAGCAGCTCTGCCAGGAAGGCGTTTCTAACGCTGCGGTGTGCGCCATTGCCGGCCCGCACTCTCCTCCTCTCAGCCCTCCCGGGTCCCCGTCTGCTCTCTCACAGGGACGAGCTCTTCCGCCAGAGCCTGGCCAAGCTGCGCGAGCAGCTGGTGAAAGCCAACACCTTGGTGCGGGAGGCCAACTTCCTCGCCGAGGAGATGAGCAAGCTCACGGACTACCAGGTGACCCTGCAGATCCCCGCCGCCAACCTCAGTGCCAACAGGAAGGTAGGCACGGGTGCAGGGAACGTGGGCGCCGGGCGGGCGGGCGGGCGCGTCGTGAGGCAGGATCAGGCATCCCTGATGCCATCCTGCCGGGAGCCAGGGTTGGCTCTGTCAGGGGGTGCCAGCGGATGGTGCTGACCCTGATCACAGTAGGCGGGGGCTGAAGGACTTGTCCTCAGGGCCGGAGGGACAGCAGAGTGGGCAGAGCTTCTGCCTTGCACACATGCAAAAGTCCCTGGCACCCCATGTGGTCCCCTGGGCAGCACCGGGAGTGATCCCTGAGCACAGGGTCAGGAGTAAATCCCGAGCCCTGCAGATGTGACCCCAAAATGAAGATAAAACAACTTATCATTTCAGTACTTTGTTTTCAAATAGCGAAGCTAGAGTTAAGTGATATTCTAGAATACAGAATAGAAATATTTACTGGAATATAAGCGTCTTGTTTTGTTCTGTTTGGCTTTCCGGCAATGCTCAGGGGTTACTCCTGGCTCTGCACTCAGGAATTACTCCTGGCGGTGCTCAGGCGACCATATGGGATGCTGGGGATCGAACCGTAGTCGGCAGTATGCAAGGCAAACCCCCATCCACTGTACTATCGCTCCAGCCCCCTGGAATATCAGTACTTTTGCTTGCTTTTCCCTTCTTTATGACTGTTCCTCTTCTTTGAGCCAGAGAGACAGTACAGGGTGATGGCACTTGCCTTGATTCCGTTTAGTCCCTGACACCTCATGGTCCCCTGAGCACCACCAAAAGTGACCCCTGAGCACAGAAGCAGGAATAGCCCTTTGGGCCCCAAACCAGAAATAAACAAATGCCCTTTTCTGGAAGGACGGTTTTGTGTATGTTTGCTAAGGGCGTGGTCTGAAAAGTGAGTCCTACAGGTAGGAAGGTTGTGGGGTGCATGTCTGACATACACTGAAGGACTCTTTGAAGTCATTTGGAAGTTTTTCATTTCAGTTTGAAGAATTGTTCCTGTGGGGAGACTCTTTGTTGGGGGTGGGGGTGTTTTTTAAAGAAAGAAACAGAAGCTCAGAGGCTGGATCTAATACAGTGGACACTTGCCCTGCACTCGGCTGACCAAAGTTCTGTCCAGCAACCCATATGGCCATCAAAGCCCCTCGAGGAGTGATCCCTGAGCTCAGAGCCAGGAGGAAGAGCTCAGGAAGTGATCCCTGAGCACAGAGTCGGGGTCTCCCCCTCCCCCATAAATAAATAATTAAGTAAATAAGTAACAAAAACAAAAGAATCAATGTTTGTTTTCCTCCATTTACATTTCCCTCCAGCAAGCTGGAGATGCCTCAGGACCATCTCCTGAGACTGGCTGGGTTTTCGTCTTTTACCCAAGTGCTTTTCCTTTAAGAAGTATATTCTAGGGGCTGGAGCAGTAGTACAGCGGGTAGGGCGCTTGCCTTGCATGCAGCTGACTAAGGTTCAATCCCCGGCATCCCATATGGTCCCCTGAGCACCGCCAGGAGTAATTCCTGAGTGCAGAGCCAGCAGTAACCCCTGAGCATCGCCGGGTGTGACCCTAAAAAAGAAAAATATGCTCTAACATAGCCAGAGAGATGTGTATGAAATGTGTGTGCTCTTTCTACATTTATGCTTATCATAGTGTGGCCTTTATGATAACAACAACAACAAAAAAAGGCACAATGTAGAGCAAGAGAATAAGAGAATAGTTTATCCCATTGTGTATATGGGAAATATTTGACCACACAAGAAAATTATTGCAAAACAGTGAAGAGAAGATGGGGGGGGGTAGGAAATGAAGTTATTTTCCCCTTTGGTTCTGCTTGTAAAGAAATAAGAAGTGTGTGTATGGGTGTACGTGAAAGAGAGGGAGAAAACAACTGCATTTCATCTTGTGTCCATGTGTGTTATTTGGTGCAGCGTACCTCTCACACCTGCGGCTGTAACAGTTCTGAACCATCCTAATGAGGGAGACACCGGGGACCTGGGTGGTGGGAAGTGTTCACTGGTGGATCGAGGGGTGGGTATTGGGACACTATGTGACTGAAGCTCAGTCATGAATAACTTCGCAATTGTCTCTCATAGGGATTCGATTAAAAATTCAAATAAAGGGTTGGAGCAAGAGCATAGCGGGTAGGGCATTTGCCTTGCGTGCGGCCGACCCGGGTTCGAATCCCAGCATCCCATATGGTCCCCTGAGCACCGCCTGGGGTGATTCCTGAGTGCATGAGCCAGGAATGACCCCTGTTCATCGCCGGGTGTGACCCAAAAAGCAAATAAATAAATAAATAAATAAATAAATAAAGCCTCCTAATGCGCTTTGCTGCGTTGGCTTGTGTCCCCTCATCCCGCAGCGGGGGGCCATCGTGAGCGAGCCGGCTATCCAGGTGCGACGGAAGGGGAAGAGCACCCAGGTCTGGACTATCGAGAAGCTGGAGAACAAGCTCATCGATATGCGGGACCTTTACCAAGAGTGGAAGGAGAAAGTCCCCGAGGTACGTGGCGCACACCCAGGGGAAGGGGCAGAGTTGCAGGTGGACTGGGAGGGGCGGGGCGGCCGGAGGCGGGTAAGTGCAAGGACCAGACACGCGGGGCGGTCCTGCTTCTGCTGCCTTCATCTCGATGGCTTTTCTAGCAACGTGGCAGGGGGCATAGTCCAGGTGTGCTGTTCGGCGAGCCCTCAGCCTGGCTTCAGGATCCGTTAACCCCCCGTCCATGCTCCGCCAGCGTGGTCCTCGCTGCAGGATGAGAGTAACCTGCAGCGGCTTCATCCCACGAGGGCAGTTAGCCCTGGAATCTTGGCAAGGGAGCCCCTTCAGACGGACTGAGCTGGGAACAGCCGCAGGGGGGCTGCCAGAGTCCCGCAAGCAGGGTCCTAAAGCTGGGGGCCAACACTGATTCCCCCACCCCAAAGCCCCTCCCAGGGGCTCATTTGGTGGTGTTCCCGCTTACTTGGCCACGCCTTTAGCATGTGTTCGGTGGCGATGGTTCGTAACGGGGCAGTTGATGCTTGGGTTTTGCCTGTCTGCCTTCCCCGTCAGGCCAAGAGGCTCTGTGGGAAGCGAGGGGACCCTTTCTATGAAGCCCAGGAGAATCACAACCTCATTGGCGTGGCCAATGTCTTCCTGGAGTGCCTCTTCTGTGATGTGAAGCTTCAGTATGCAGTTCCCATCATCAGCCAGCAGGGGGAGGTAAGGACAAGCCAGCCCGGGACACAGTGGTTTCCGTTTTGGGGAGGGGAGATGGTTTTTCTTTTCCTTTTTCTCCCTTCCACCCCCAACCCTTTATTTTGGGGGCATCATATCAGGCACGATGATGAGGGCTTGCTTGCTCCTGGCTCTGGACCAAGGGATCACTCTTAGTAGTGCTCAGGGCACCATATTTGGTGTGTAATGCAAGAGCTTTCACCCTATACCCTCTCTCCGGCCACTTTTAAATACCCCGGACCCTTCTTCCTGTGCCACTTACAAATACAGTCTTGATGCTGATCCAGAAACTGGCATGAATCATCAAGATTTCATTTATTTTCTCTCTGTATCCAAGTCAGATATCAAAATCAGCTCATGGTTTCATTTTTTTTTTCATGTCTGGGATCAAATCTAGGGTCTTATTTGTCTGAGACATGTGCTGTGCCACTAAGCTACTTTCCTGACTCATGGAAGTGACGATTTTAAACAATTATTATAACAACTTTTTTTTTTTATTGAATCACCGTGATACAAAGCTTTCCTGTTTCAGTTTCAGTCATACAATGATCGAACACCCATCCCTCCACCAGTGTACATTTTCCACCACTAGTGTCCCCAGTATCACCCCACCCATCCCAACCCTCTCCCTGCCTCTATGGCAGACAGCCTCTTCCATACTCTCTTTTGTATTGCTTGTTATGAATAGCAAAATATAACGTGCAGCCGAGCGCTCTTGGAATTCAAAAATTTTAGATAATTAAGGTCTGGAGAAATCTCTGCAGTGAGCTACTCTGTTCAGAGATTTTTTTTTTTAAGGTCATTTAGTTTATTTATTTATTTATTTATTTATTGCTTTTTGGGTCATACCCAGCGTCGCTCAGGGGTTACTCCTGGCGGTGCTTGGGGGACCATATGGGATGCCCGGAATTGAACCCAGGTCGGCCGCGTGCAAGGCAAACACCCTACCCGCTGTGCTATCACTCTGGCCCCTGTTCAGAGATTTTTTTGTATGTCTCTGGATCATGACCGTTAAGGAGCTTAAGTGGCAGCCAGAGGCAGTTCGTGAGTGTGACCTTCAGGGTCCCATGGGGACGGGGAGAGGAGAAAGACCAGCCCATCCCCTTCCCCTTGGGGCCCGAGCCTGCCGTCATGGAACCCGCGTACCTGCACTTCTCACTGGGTTCTGGAAGTTGGCGGCCACCAGGGTTTTTAGGGGGCAGGTGGAGACGACGCCTGCCCCTGTCCTGAGGCCCCCGTGACGTCAGCCTGGCTTGAAGTCCGGAGGCATCTCTGCAGTGAGCTGCTCGGCTCCGGGAGTCTGTTGTGGGTCTCCTACCACACAGTTTTCATTTGTAGTTCACAAGTGCCTTCCTTGGGGTTTTTTTGGGGGAGGAGGGGGAGGGGTGCTGTCTAGTGTGTGTTTAGGAGATCTGGGGGCCCACTGGCAGTTCTGTCAGACACGCCGTCGGAGCCAAAGGTACCCGTTGCTTGATCCCTGAACTGCCCTGAGTGCCCGAGCTGGCCCAGGGCCACCCCAGCAGTGCTCAGGGACCATGTGGCTGGATCTCTCTGTGTTGGGTGACACTGCGTCCCCTTCAACACCCAGAGTGCCTCCTCCCCCTCTCCCTGCCCCCCTCTTCCCCCTTCTCCTCCTGCTTCCCCTCCCCCACCTCCTTTCTCCCCCTCCCCCTCACCTCTCCCTGCCCCCTCTACCTTTCCCCCTCCCCTTTTTTTCCCCCCTACCCCTACCCCGTTCCCCTCTCCACCTCCCCCTCCCCGCCCCAGCCGGGACCCCTACGGTTATGGGAAACAGGCAGCACCTCAGGCCGTGCCCAAAGAGGAGCAGCCGAGCAGAGACCAAGAAGCCCTGGGGGTCTCGGGGGTCCCGGGGTCTAGGTCACATTTGGCTCCCGCAGGTGGCCGGCCGTCTGCACGTGGAGGTGATGCGCGTGACGGGCGCCGTCCCCGAGCGCCTGGCAGAGGATGACTCCTCTGAGAACTCGAGCGAGAGTGGGAGCCTGGAGGTGGGGGACGGCAGCGCAGATGGCCTGCACCGCGTGCGCAAGCTGACGTGCCGGGTGAGTCCCCGCCCAGGCCCCCCCCCAGGCGGCCAGAGGAGACCCCGCCCAGGCCCCCTGGGAGGCGGCCAGAGGAGACCGTCCGGCAGGAGGGATGCTGCGCAGTGACGCCCAGAGCCCGGGAGCACTGGACGGCGGGCAGTGGGGCGGGGGTGGGGGGGAGAGCAGGACCCGGGCAGACACGGGCCGTATGTATGTCTTTCATGACACTGCAGTGGGCCGTGCTCCACGAAGAGGACACCTTGTTGGTTTTTCCTTTCTTAATTGTTACTTTGTTTCGTTTTATTGAATCACCTTGGCGCTCTGAGATACAGTTACAAGCTTTTCTGATTGGGTTTCAGTCCGCACAGTGACCAACACACAGCAGTGTGATTTCCCACCACCAGTGTCCCCTGTCTCCCCCCAACCAGCTCTGTGGCAGGCGTCTTCTCTTGCTCGCTCGCTCTCTTTCCCCTCTCTCTTCTCTCTCTTCTCTTTTATCTCTCTTCTCACTTCTCTCTTCTCTTTCTCTCTTTTCTCTTCTCCTCTCCTCTTCTCTTCTTGTCTCATCTCTTCTCTCTGTCTCTCTCTGTCTCTCTGTCTCTCTCTCTCTCTGTCTCTCTCCTTTTGGGTACTATGGTTTGCAATACAGACACTGAGAGGCCATCATGTTTGGTCCTTTGCCCACTTCCAGCTCACATCTCCCATTCAGAGCCGTCCCTCCCAACCATCGTTGTCACAGTGATCCCTTCTCTATCCCAACTGCCCTCTCCCCCAGCTCTTGAGGCGGGCTTCCAATCATGGATCATTGTTCTGACCTCTGTTTCCTTGGGTGTTAGTCTCATACTACATTTTCTTTTTTTCTTTTTTAATCCCACAAACGAGCGCAGTCTTTCTATGTCTGTCCCTCCTCTGACTCATTTCACTCAGCGTGAGACTCTCCATGTCCATCCACTTACAAGCAAATTTCATGACTTCATTTTTCCTAACAGCTGCATAGTATTCCATTGTGTAGATGTACCGTAGTTTCTTTAACCAGTCGTCTGTGCTCGCGCACTCGGGTTGTTTTCAGATTCTGGCTGTTGTGAACAGTGCTGCAGTGAACATGCGGGTGCGGGTGTCGTTTCTGCTGTGTGCTTTTGCAGAGGGCACCTCAGTGAATATTTCCTTCACGGTTGTTCTCTTTGCTTTGCAAAAAAAAATATTAATAAAACCAAAATCTCTTCAGGTGAAGATCAAAGAGGCCACAGGGCTGCCCTTAAACCTGTCAAATTTCGTCTTCTGCCAATACACCTTCTGGGACCAGTGCGAATCCACGGTCGCCGCCCCCGTGGTGGACCCCGAGGTGCCGTCCCCACAGTCCAAGGACGCCCAGTACACAGTGACGTTCTCCCACTGCAAGGTGCGGAGCCCTTCCAGCACGAGCCGGGGCCGGGGTGGAACTCGGGCTTCAGTTTGACCCCTGGCACCTCACCCCTGAGAATGACTAACAGCAGCAGCAGCAGCAGCAAGCAGCTTTGCACCTAATTTAGAAATGTTGGCCAGGGGCTGGAGTGATAGCACAGCGGGCAGGGCGTTTGCCTTGCACGCGGCTGACCCGGGTTCGAATCCCAGCATCCCATATGGTCCCCTGAGCACAGCCAGGGATAATTCCTGAGTGCATGAGCCAGGAATGACTCCTGTGCATCGCCAGGTGTGACCCAAAAAGAAAAAAAAAAAATGTTGCCCAAGAGGGGCCGGAGTACAGCGGGGAGGGTGTTTGCCTTGCACACGGCTCACCCAGGATTGATCCCCAGCATCCTATATGGTCCCCCCGAACAGTGCCAGGAATAATTTCTGCGTGCAGAGCCAAGAGTAACCCCTGAACGTTGCCGGGTATGACCCAAAAAACCCCCCACCTCCCCCCAAAAAAAGTTAGCCATTAGGGAACAGGGATATTGCCAAAGGGCTGGAAACCCTTGTCCAGAGGGGGCGGCCCTGAGTCCAGTGTCCATGCCATGTGGCCTCCCGGGCACTGCTGAGTCTAACCCTCATGCCCCACCCCGCCCCTGGCACTGAGGGGAGAAAAGCAAGACTCTTGTAGGCATGAGAGATCACGTCCAGGGGGGTGCCTGCAGCTCACCCTAGTGTGGGGGTCCCTGGCATCACGCAACTCCCCCAAGCAGCAGCAGGTGTGGTCCTGAGCACAGACTAGGAGCACTGCCAGGTGGGCCCCAAGACAGTGAAAGAAGACCGAGCCGGGAGGAGGGACAGTTAGCCCTCAGAGGGAGGCAGGTCCACATTCGGGAAAGGAAAGGATGAGGGCGGGAGCCGTAGCACAGCGGGGAGAGCGTTTGCCTTGCATGCGGCCGACCCAGGTTCGATTCCCAGCATCCCATATTGGTCCCCTGAGCACCACCAGGAGTAATTCCTGAGTGCAGAGCCAGGAGTGACCCCTGAGCATCGCCGGGTGTGACCCAAAAAAGCAAAACAAAGAGGCAGGGATGACGGGAGCACGTCACGCCCGACAGCCCTTCCACACCCCGCGGGCTGCGGGGTCCCAGAAAAGCAGAACAAAACGGCTTTTAGGCCGGGCTCGGGCGCCTGTGACTTGGTGCGTGTCGAGGCAGTGGGAGGTGAAGCGGACGTTCCCCGCATGTGCCCGTCCACGTCCTTGTCTCCCCTCCCCACGCCCAGGACTACGTGGTGACGGTGACGGAGGAGTTCCTGGAGTTCATATCCGACGGGGCTCTGGCCATCGAGGTGTGGGGCCACCGCTGCGCCGGCAACGGGAGTGCCCTCTGGGAGGTCGGCTCGCTGCACGCCAAGACACGGACGCTGCACGACAGGTGAGTGCCCGCGACACGCCCGCCGCGGCCACCCCGTGCCACGTCACCGGCAGGAACTGCACCTGGTCCCCAGCTGCCCGCCAGGCTTCTCCTTCTGAGCCTGTGTTCTCTGAGCCCGCCTCTCCCTCCCTCTCTCTCTCCCTCTCTCCCCCTCCTCTCTCTCCCCCCCTCTCCCTCTCTCTTCTCTCCTCCTCTCTCCCTCTCCCTCCCCCTCCTCCTCTCTCTCCCCCTCTCTCCTTCTCTTCTCTCCTCTCTCCCCCCTCTCCCTCTCTCTTCCCTCCTTCTCTCACCTTCTCCCTCTCTCCCCTCCTCCTCTTTCCCTCTCTCCTTTTCCCCCTCCCCCCCTTTCCCTCCCTCGCTCTTCCTCTCTTTATCTCTCCTCTCTCCTTCCCTCCTTTCCTCTCTCCCTCTCTCTTCTCTCTTTCTCTCTCTCCTCTCTTCCTCTCTCCCTCTCCTTTCCTGTCTCCCTCTCTCTTTTCTTTCTCTCTCTCCTCCTTCCCCTCCTCTCTCCCTCTCTCTTCTCTTTCACTCCTCTCTTCCTCTGTCCCTCTCTTCTCCTCTCTCTCTCCTCTTTCTCGCTTGTCTCTCCCTCCCGTCTTCCCTCTCTCTCTCTCCCCCTTTCTCCCTCTCTCTCTTCTCTCTCCCTCTGTCTTCCTTATCTCTCCTCTCTCCTCCCTCTCTCTCTCATCTCTCTCTCTTCCTCTCCCCTCTCTCTCTTTCTCTCTCCCTCTCTTTTTCCTCTCTGGAGAGGAGCCCATGTTCTCTCTTGAACACATACTCTTCCATCACACTTCTCTAAGTAATTTTCCCTCAATAAACATTTTTTTCTTTAAAAACAAAGTCAGCACTTGGACATGTGTTCAGTCCACAGGGCTGGCCAGATGGGCAGTGCTCATGGGCTGCCTGCAGGAGCCTGGATTCCGTCCCCCGAACCACGGTGGCCCTCAGCCCCCCGTCAGGAGCAGCCCTGAGCCCCACCGTGTCACCTAAAATAACGGGGGCCGGGGGGAGAGAGTGTTGTAAATGACAGCGTCTCTAAAGAAACTGAGGGGGTAGAAACCAGCTCTGGCCCTGCACTGTGGGGGTAGAAACCAGCTCTGGCCCTGCACGGTGGGCTGCTGCCAGGCATCAGGGACAGGCACTGGGGGAAGAGGAGTAGCTTTCGTCTCCGCGGAGACTCCAACAGCTGTGCACGCGCCAGGCCTTAACTCCACGTTCCGCACGGAGCTGAGCTGGAGACGGCCTCAGCCTCAAGCGGGAAACGGAAAACTGCGGGGGCCGGGGAGAGAGTCTGCAGGGCGGAATTTGCCTTGCATGTGGCCGGCCCAGGCTCCGTCCCTGGCATCCCATCTGGGCCCCACCAGAATGGCCCCCGGCCGCAGGGCCAGGAGGAAGCCCTGAGCACAGCGGGGCGTGACCCCCCCAAACCGAAACGGAGTCCAATACAGAGAACCATCCGGAGGGGTTGGCCCGAGTGTTCGTGAGACCCGAGCCCGGGACGTGGCGCTGTGCCTCTCTGGTGTGCCAGTCACCCCGGCCCCCTCTGCTCTTTCTCTCTCCAGGTTTTGGGGGTGGGTGGGGGCGGGGCGGGGCCATTCCCCACAGCGCTTGGCCGCTCCCCACTTGGCGCTGGGGGGTTGCTTCCAGCCGGGCTGATGGCGGTGGGTAAGGGGGAGGCGAGTGGTACCAGGGATCGAATTTGGACTCCTGGGCCCTGTGGGGCCCATGCCCGGCCCGCAGAGCGCCCGCCCCCGTCCCTGCAGTCCTGCTGTCCCCGGCCTTGTCCTGAGAGGGGCTCTTGCAGGTGGAACGAGGTGACGCGCCGCATCGAGCTGTGGGTCTCCATCCTGGAGCTGAACGAGCTCGGGGAGTACGCGGCCGTGGAGCTCCACCAGGCCAAGGACGTCAACACGGGCGGCGTCTTCCAGCTCCGCCAGGTGCCCGTCTGCGCCCGCCCCCGCATCCGCCCCCTTAGTTCTCGTCCCTTCCCTTCCGCTCTACCCTCATCTGTCCCCTCGCACCCCTGCCCCTTCGCCCCCACCCCCAGGGCCACTCACGGAGAGTGCAGGTCACCGTGACGCCAGTCCAGCACTCAGGGACCCTGCCCCTGATGGTGGAGGCCATCCTGTCCGTGTCCATCGGCTGTGTGACCGCCAGGTCCACCAAGCTCCAGAGAGGCCTGGACAGTTACCAGGTAAGGCCCAGGCTTGAGAGAGCATTATTCAGGTCCGGGCGGGTTCATGCAGAGGACGGGGTTGACCATCTCTGTGGGGAGACCGTGAGAGAGTGTTCTAGAATATTCTAGAATGTTCTATCCCAACCTGTTCCTCTTTCCTTTCATGGTCTTTGTTGGAGGCAGGGGAACGGGCACAGAAGTAGGGACCAAACCCAGCAGTGCTCAGGGGTGTGTGTGGTGCCAGGGACTGATCCAGGTTGGCGTAGTCAAACCCATTGCCCTGCCCACTATTTATCTCTCCAGGCCCCTCCTTTCATTGCCTTTCTCCTAGATTTAGAAGTCAATTGGGGGGCCGGAGCGATAGCACAGCGGGTAGGGCGTAGGGCAAACGCCCTGCTTGCGGCCGACCCAGGTTCAATCCCTGGCATCCCATATGGTCCCCCAGAACCACCAAGAGTAATTCCTGAGGCGCGCATATGCTGCCTGAGCCCATGTGCTGCTTGTGCCCTCGTGGCCGAGAACATGTGGTGCCCGAGCACATGTGTCACCCGTATCTCCCACCTTGAGATGTGTACTCATACTTTCGTGTCCAGTGCTAGGATGTGTGTAGAGCTTCCCCCACCCTTGGAGAAGCCCGCGTTCTCTCTTGAGCGCATTACTCCTACTGTTTTTTCTTTTCCACTTATCCCTTCCTCCTTCCCTCAGAAACCTCTAAATAAAATCTGTTACTTCAAAAAAAAATAAAAAAGAGTAATTCCTGAGTGCAGAGCCAGGATTAACCCCTGAGCATCACTGGGTGTGACCCAAAAAGCAAAAAAAAAAAAAAAAAAGCCAATTGGCTTTAGTGTCATTGTGTACTGCTATTGTATGTGAGCTCCTGTGTTAATGCTACAGTTCTCCTTTCTTTTAGGCAGGTTTCATTTTATGTTTGGTCCAGACTATAGGAGGTACTTGGCAGTGCTCTCTGGCCTGATGCACTTTAATATCAAATCAGTCCTTGATTTTGAGGGCCAGAGAGAGAGTATGGTGGGTAGGGCACTTGCCTGCACACAGCAGACCCAATTTTGATCCCTGGCACCCTGTACGGTCCCCCATGCACTTCCAGGAGCGATCCCTGAGCACAGAGCCAGGAGTAAGGCCTGGGTACAGCAGGTGTGACCCCAAATAATCAACAACAAAAATCGCCTCTTGATTTTAGACTTGGCGTGGTTAACCGTGTCTTTAAAAGCTTCAGCATATGATGATTTATTTAGTTTGCAGTTTTTATTGACAGTATGGGTGGGGGGAAGGGGATTCCCCAGTGATACTCAGGGACCTGTAGCCACTTCCTGTGGTCCCCAGGGGCCCAGCCAGGAGTCAACCACATCCCCTGCCTGACCTTTCTGTTTTGTTTCGTTTTGTTTTGGGGTCACATTCAGATGTGCTCAGGACTCCTGGCTCTGCACTCAGGGATCACTTCTGGGGGTCCGAGGCTGGCCACATGCAGGGCAAACACCTTACCCACGCTCCTATTTCTTCAACCCCCCCCCCCCAGCTGGTCGTATTTTTCTCGTTGGGAGAGAGATCTCCCGAGCAGTCTTCCAGGGGTCCATTCCTGGTGCTGCTCGGCCCAACAGTGCAGGGGGACCTTGTGGCAGACACAGAACTCGGGTTCCACGGAACTTGGAGCTTTGTCCCCGGTCCCATCCCCCCCCTCCTTTTTTTTTTTTTTTCAATGAAAAGTTCTGCCTATGGTGAATTTGCCCATCTGATTCTCGGTTACTCCGTCTTCTCGTTAAAGCAACAAAGAAGATGCGGGTGTCTAAGGCTAGTCAGAGCCATTGATCCGGGGTACCCGTGTGCTCCTAGGCCACGCCAGGGACACAGAGACCCGCTGAGATCCAGTCCCCACCCCCACACCCGGGCGCGAGCGAGGGTGCCTGCTCCCTCCCTGACGGGGAGCAGACCCCAGCCCAGCCGTCTTGTGACTCCGTTCCCTCTGGCCTGACGGCATAGGCTGAGACTCCTGAGAATGAGACAGATGTGACCCGGCTGTGTCCACCCCTGCCGGCCCCCGGTGTCTCTGGCTCAGAAGAGCCCAGGGAGAGCGAGAGGCCGGAGGTTGGGGCCGGACCCCGCCGTCCATGGCGTGTGGCATCGGCAATGGGACCATAGCATTCTCAGCCTGCCTCGGGTCTCAGCTCTGGGGAGCACCAGCCCTGGAGACAGCCACCATGGGATCGGGCCAACTTGACATGACCAAATGGCCATTCCCTGTTCTCGTCTCCAAAACCTCGAGGAGGCAGAGGACATAGTCCCGTGAGGCCCCCTTTCTGCAGTCGAACGTTGTGATAAGATTTGCCATCTTGGGCTGGAGCGGTAGTGCAGCGGGTAGGGCATTTGCCTTGCATGCGAGCGACCGACCAACCAGGGTTCCATTCCCAGCATCCCATATGGTTCCCCCGGCACCGCCAAGAGTAATTCCTGAGTGCATGAGCCAGGAGTAACCCCTGAGCATCGCCAGGTGTGACCCCGAAACAAGAACAACAAAAAAGAGATTTGTCATCTCAGACAAGAACTTTGCCTCTCTGTGCCCTGAGCTGTTCCTTGCAGAACATGGATCACCAACTGCATGTTTCCATGCGAAAAAAACATCAGCAGGGTTATTCTCACTTGTGAAAAATTGAGGGACTGATTGATCGGCTTTGGGGCTGGAGAGATAGTGTACGGGGTCAGGCATTTGGCTGACCTGTAGCCAGGATAGTCCCTGAGCACAGAAACAGGAGCAAACCCAAGCCAGAACCAAAAGAAACAAGTCATATCATGCGAGCTTAAACCGTAGCTATATTAAAGCTACAGTTTTTAAAGCTGTATTTTTGTTTGATTTTGGTTTTTGTGTGTGCGCCACATCTCACAGAGCTCAGAGCTTACTCCCGGCTCTGTGCTCACGGATCACTCCTGGCAGGCTCGAGGGACCATATGTGGTGCTGGGGATTAAATCTGGGTCAGCCACATGCAAAGCAAGTACCCCACCTACTATACTATCTCTCCAGACACAAAGCTTTTATTTTTTTTAATATAATTCCCAAGGTCATGTCCAGTAACTGTTATTAGCATAAGCTTCAGAATTATGTGGATACGTTAACTCATGCCAGTCCAGAAAATTCCTTATTATCAAGATGTAACAGTTCCACATCAGGAAAACCGAATCTAGTTTTGTAATGATTGGAAGGACTCCACGGTCTGAAACTTAGAGCATTTTTTTAGGTATCTTTACTTTAACATAGGGAATTAGTTCAAGAAAAAGTAAGTCCATTGCTAGGCTTGCATTAGTAAATTATAAATATTCAAATGATGATTACCAAACAAATATAAAAACATATTTTGAAATTTAAACAATTAGAATATTTTTGAAGTATTTTTAAAACAGTGAAATTTCAGTTATACTTAGATTGAAGTAATTTTTCTGAAGTTTTCAGACACTTTAAAAAAAATTTCTTTTTTGATAACTGTGGGATAGACCCTTAAAAAGCTCTTCGTGATTAGGTTTCAGTCACACAGTGTTCCAACACCCATCCCTCCGCCAGTGTATATTTCCTAGCTCCAGTGTTCCCAGTTTCCCCACCCTATCACCCCAATCCCCCCAGCCTGCCTCTGTGGCAGGCACCTCTCTCTCTCTCTCTGTCTCTCTCTCTCTGTCTCTCTCTGTCTCCCTCCCTCCCTCCCTCCCTCCCTCTCTCTTCTCTCCCTCCCTCCCTCCCTCCCTCCTTTGGGCATTATGATTTGCAATACAGATACTGAAAGGTGATCAGCAATATCCCTTACTTACTTTTAACACTTGTCCAGCATGATCATTTCCAGGTAATATTGTTATACTAGTCCCTTCTCTGTCTTACCTACCCTTGCCCCTCCTCACCCCTCCCCCACTCTCTCTCTCTCTCACACACACACACACACACACACACACACACACACGCGCGCGCGCGCGCGCGCGCGCGCACATACGAACCCATGCATGCACGTGCGCGCTCGTGGTAGATTTCAACATTGACCAGTCCTCCTGGCCCCTGTTTTCCGGACTTTGGATATTAGTCTGATTCTTTTTGTGAGCTTAGAGACCCGGCTTCCTGCCCCCCTGGGCTTCCATCCCTTTATCCTTCAGAACTGTAGGGGCTTCCAGATGGAAACCAAGACAGAGAGCAGAAGGTTCCAAAGTTCCAACCGCATTCTGGCTCTCTAAGCCCATCCTTTTTTTTTTTTTCCTTTAAAGTAGAATAAATTGGGGCTGGAGGGTAGCGCAGCGGGTAGGGCGTTTGCCTTGCATGCGGCCCACCCAGGTTTGATTCCCGGCATCCCATATGGTCTCCTCCTCCAACCAGCACCCCAGGAGTGATTCCTGAGTGCAGAGCCAGGAGTAACCCCTGTGCATTGCTGGGTGTGACCCAAAAAGCAAAAAAATAAAGTAGAATAAGTGTTCTTTTTAAATCTTTATTGAGGTACTCTCTGTGATTTACAAAACAATGATGGTTTCCTTGTTCCCACCCCACACCCCTCACCAGAGCTAAACCTCAGTCTGACTGCTCACCCATAAATATTCAGTGGTGGGGAAAGTCCTGACCCAGTGGGGTTGGCTCCTGTTTTCCAACAAGAGCGACTTTTGTTTCCCCTTTATTCCTTTATTACGGTGTGTGTGTGTGTGTGTGTGTGTGTGTGTGTGTGTGTGTGTGTGTGTAATTCAGAGTCTCATACCTGCTCAGCAGATGCCGTTTTACGGAGCAATATCCTCTTGTTTTTCAATGACTGCTTTACTGTTATTAGTTTGTTAAAGTACCTTACGAATGGGCTCTCGAACATTGCATGAGGGTAAAACAAGCACGAAAATGTGTGAATCTGTAACTGTACCCTCACTGTGACTCACTAATTAAAAAAAATAATTTTTTTTAAAAAAAGAGTAAGGCAGCTTTGGAGTTAATAAAATCCTGAATTTTAAAAAATAATAATAAAAAATAAAGTACCTTACGAGAGGCAAGTGGATGAAAACCCATGAAAGCTTTTGGGAGATTCGGGGACTGGAGCGATAGCACAGCGGGTAGGGCGTTTGCCTTGCACGCAGCCGACCCGGGTTCTATTCCCAGCATCCCATATGGTCCCCTGAGCACCGCCAGGGGTAATTCCTGAGTGCAGAGCCAGGAGTAACCCCTGTGCATCGCCGGGTGTGACCCAAAAAGCCAAAAAAAAAAAAAAAAAGCTTTTGGGAGATTCACCTCTGTGTCGTGCTGAGCGTGCGTGCGTGTGTGTGTGTGTGTGTGTGTGTGTGTGTTCACGTGCAGCTGAAAGAATGTGTTTTCCCCGGGTGCTGCCGAGAAGCCGATGCATGTTCCTGTGTTTCTTTTTCTCCTCCCAGAGAGATGATGAGGCTGGTGGTGATATGGATAGTTATCAGGTATTCTGCTCCCGTCCTCCGTGGCATGGGGCACAGCGCTGCTAACCGCCAGAGCCTGCGCAGCCGAGAGCAGGGAGGCGCCGGGCCGGCCGGAGCCGAACCCGGGCCGTGTCTCCCTCGCTTGCGTTTGCTTCCACTGTGATCCCGGGCCCGGTGCTCTTTCTGTCGATGCTCGGCCCGGCTGGAGACCCCAGACAGTTTTCTTGCTCTGCTGGCTCGAATGATTTCGCGCGTAAAGCCTTGCTGATAGGACCGAGCTCTCGGTGTTGATTTGGTGCCCTGTGACCCCAGACACCCACGCGTCATCTCTCCGTAGACTCTCCGACGCACTTAGCTCTTCCCCGCTCACTCTTTGTCCTCACGGCGTGTCACTTCTAAACGACGGTGGCCAGAGAACTCCAAAGGCGCATATACTCCACAGTTTTTGTTCAGTCAGTCGCCTTCCCTTCCTCATTAGGGCTGATTCCAGGTATTTTTCTGTTACCTGGAATTTTTTTTATTTCTGATCATATATTCCCCCTCTCATGGAATCTAGCAGAAATCCCAGCACAGACAGGGAATGTCAGCTAGTCGGTGACTCTCCACTTTGGCTTTGGTGTGGGGGCCATATCCAGCGTGCTCAGGGCTTCCTGCAGGCTCAGGGAACCCAAGGGGGTGCCCGGCACGGAACTCGGGGTGGCCGCATGCAGGGCAAGCGCACGACCCACTGTGCTCTCGCGCCCGCCCCACCACTTAAGTTTCAAGAGTGTGTTTTCACGCTCCTGAATGTAAAATACGACTCATTGTTGGTTACACCCAAGGGGCCTGTTTTTGATGTGATGTTAAGAGGGAGACTAGAATTAGGGTTAACCCAGAATTCGGCAGTAGGGGTCGAGGGGCTCATTCTCCACCCCCATGAGTTTTACTAAGAAAGCAACCAAGCAAAGAAGAAGGCTGCCGGGAGGGCCCCCGGGCCCCCTGAGGTCCCCCAGTGCCGTTCACGAGTGTCCCTCAGCTCTTCCTGCCACGTTCTTGGCCGTGAAGTCCAGAGGCTGCTTGCAGGGGCTGTCACAGCTTGGCTGCCTGCATGGCGGGGGGTTGCATGGGACGGTTTTCGTCCGCCTCCTGGCAGTAGTCGGAGGCAAACTCTTGGCGGGTAGTTCGGAAGCTGCTCTGCCAGTCCTCTGCGTTTCCCAAAGTACACACATTGGCCTTTGAACTTTGCACGTGGGTCTTGCCCCCGGTTCATTCCCGGCTTCACAGTGCGGCCCCCTTCCCCCGGGGCCTCCTGCTTGGACTCGCAAACAGCCACCTTGCAACACACGCACACATGTCACATGTCAGAATCACCCCGCCGCTGGGATCTCCTCTCGCTCTTCTGTGAAATCATCTGGGCTGGAAATCTGGGGACAGGACGGGTGGGGGGGGGGTCTAGAGGCACGTGATCCGCGACCCGCATGCAGCGCCCGCCCAGGCCTCTCTGCTTTCCGCGTATCAATCATTCGGCAATGTGCCATGCCTTTCCAAAGGAAGAAGTTTCCTTAATGAAGCATTTTTTTTAAATAAGTGTCTAAAGAGGGAGTGGTGGCCTGTGGGCTTGTGCCCGCAGCGGCAAACTGTCGTCCCTTCCCGTGGCAGGAGGAAGACTTGAACAGCGTGAGAGAGCGGTGGTCGGACGCGCTCATTAAACGGCGCGAGTACCTCGATGAGCAGATCAAGAAGGTCAGCAATAAAAAAGGTACGTGCGTGGGGGCTGGAGCGATAGCACAGCGGGGAGGGCCTTTGCCTCGCACATGGCTGACCTGGGTTCGATTCCCAGCATCCCATAGGGTCCCCCAAGTACCGCCAGAGTTAATTCCTGAGGGCAGAGCCAGGAGGAACCCCTCTGCCTTGCTGCGTGTGACCCCCCCAAAAAAAGACAATCAATCAATCAAAAATAAATCCCATGTCCTTCACCCTCACGTGGAGGAAAAGAAAGGGAGCTGTGCAGAGCGCATCGCATGGCAGCCCTCACGCCTCTTTCTGCAAAGGCGTCTGGCTGAGCCAAAGGCCTGCGGCCCCTGCTGCATTGCTCCTTCCTCCCAGGGCGTGGAGGAAGGCTGACTGGGTGGATCAGGGAGGCGCGGCCGGCCTGTGCACTGAACTGTCCCATCATAGGACCCCGGGAAGACTCGTGTGTCCTCTCCCTCCTCTCTCTCTCCCCGGGGCTGTGGTGCCCAGCTGCCCGGGCCCGGCCCTGAGCTTAGCTGGACGGACGCTCCTGCTTGAGCTGGCCAGCCTAGTACCTTTTCCAGAACGGGGCGAGGTCGGGGATGGGGGGCGGTGGAGGGGGATGAGAAGCGTTTCTCTCCAGCCTCGCTGAGGCCCCTCCCCCCACCCCTCGGTGCTCACATGCCCTCGCTCTCCTACAGAGAAGACGGAGGACGACGTGGAGCGGGAGGCGAGGCTGGTGGAGCAGTGGGTGGGGCTCACGGAGGAGCGGAACGCCGTGCTCGTCCCCGCGCCGGGCAGCGGCATCCCCGGGGCTCCGGCCGACTGGTGAGTACCCCCGTCCCGGCCTCGGCAGCGTCCTTGCGAGGTTGTCCTGGGAGTCAGCCTCCTCTTCCAGGAAGCCAGAGCGCAGTGTTAGCTGCCCCCCAGAGCCCAGTGCCCTGCGCTGTCCCCCTGCCTACAGTGCTCATCTCCCGGACTCCTCTCGTTTTGCCTCAAAAGAGGCAGCAGGGACCAGAGCCTTAGTCTAGCGGGGCGGGTGCTTGCCTCACGCACGGCCGGCCCAGGTTCGATCCCCGGCACCGCAGAGTCCCCTGAGCCCCACCAAGAGGGATTCCTGAGGGCCGCAGTGATACAGCACAGTGGGGAGGGTGTTTGCCTGGGACGTGGCCAACCTGGGTTCTATCCCCAGCATCCCATAGGCACCCCCAAGCACTGCCAGGAGTGATTCCTGCGTGCAGAGCCAGGAGGAACCCCTGAGCGTCACCGGGTGTGACCCAAAAAAGCAAAAGACAAAAAAATAAAGTGATTCCTGAGTGCAGAGCCAGGAGCAGTCCCTGAGCACTGCTGGGTGTGACCCCCACCAGACACACAAGCACCCCGGAGACAGATTGTGCATAGGTGCAGATTCTGGAGTTGTGGCTTTAAGTCATGAGTTAAGGAGTCCAGTAGAGAGAGACCAGGGGGGGCCAGGAAGGGGGAGGGGCCTCGCTCTATGAGGAGGAGGGTGGTTTTACAGAGCAAAGCTCTGCCTCTGATTTCAGTTTTCCAGTAAGCACATAATGCTTGTGCTTTATTACTCTGAGTGCGGGTCATCCGGAGCCTTCACAGCACTTGTCTCACGTAATAGGTGACGTGTATTGAGAACCGTCTGCTCAGTCCCGGGGGCTGGGGGGAGCCTGATTATTCATACGGGAGGAGCCACTCGTGCACTGGGCATTTTTCTTCTCTCTACCTCAGTCTCTTTCATTCCAAACTGCTCATCCTCTAGAATGGTTGTCCAGTGTCGAGTTCTGGGTTTCATCCCTCGTTCTTCTGATCCAGAAGGAGGATAGGGGCCAGGACGTCTCACTTTAAGAAGTCACAGGGTGATTTTTAAATTTTTTATTCATATAGATCACTTTAAAATAAAGCACTGTGGCACTGTACTCCCATTGTTCATCGGTTTGCTCGAGCGGGCACCAGTAATGTCTCCATTGTGAGACTTGTTGTTACTGGTTTTGGCATATCGAATACGCCATGGGGAGCTTGCCAGGCTCTGCCGTGAGGGCGGGATACTCTCGGTAGCTTGCCGGGTTCTCTGAGAGGGACAGAGGAATTGAATTAAAAAAAATTTTTTTTTAATTTATTTTTATGGTGCTGAGAATCGAACCCAGGGCCTTACCGGTGCAAGGCAAGTGTCCCTTTGCTAAGACATATCTCTGACCCCCAGGTGATTCTGCTGCAGATGAGTCAGTCCTGAGAAAATGCTGATTTACTCTTTCCTGCGCACCTCCCTGCTTCCTCTCCTGTGTCTTTCATTCTCTGTTCCTTCGAATTTTTATAATCTCAGCCTTCCGGGGCCAGAGAGATGGTACGGTGTGGAGGGTGCTTGCCTCACCTGCAGCTTGCTGGGATCTGACCCCCGTGCCCCATCTGTGTTTATAGCCTCGTTTCCTTCCTTGGCCCCAACTCCCATTCTCTTCATACACACCCCGGTGTAATCTCCGGACGGCTAGGGCACCCGCAGCTTTCCCTCACCGCCTGCGTCTTGGGCCGCTTACTCACCCCGGACGGCCAACGCCATTGGTGGATGAAGGAGGAAACGAGGGCCAGGCTGATTGGTGATCACTGTCACTGTATCCCATTGCTCATCAATTTGCACAAGCGGGCACCAGTAACGTCTCCATCGTGAGACTTGTTGTTACTGTTTTTGGCATATCGAATATGCCACAGGGAGCTTGCCAGGCTCTGCTGTTGGGGCGAGATACTCTCAGTAGCTTGCCAGGCTCTCCGAGAGAGGCAGAGGAATCGAACCCGGGTCAGCTACATGCAAGGCAAATGCCCTACCGCTGTGCTATATCACTCCAGTCCATTGGTGATCAGTTGCCGTTTATTCCATTCTCCCTACACACCCATTCCAGTCTCTCTAAGTGCCCCATTCTAGTCTCACTCCTCCTCATTCCCTTCTCCTTCTGTCTTTCCCACTCATCTCTCCGTGATCTGTCTCACAGCCTGGTCTCTCTCTCTCCTCTCTCACCAACTCCCCGTGTAGGGGTTAGAGACACCACACCCCATCCTGTAGCACAATCAACATATCAAAAGCCCTTCCTGGTCAGGCTCAGGGGTGGAAATACACCTGGGGGTGTTTCTCCTCTCCTCAGTCCAATAACCTAATTAACATCTTATTTCTACTTCTTAATATTATTTTGTATGGACACAGTAAGAGATACATTAAGCTTATAGGATTGCTCTCCTGGGGACTTGTCGCTATAGATCTCAGACTACAGTGCTTAGGCCAGATTCACTGTATCACTGTCATCCCGTTGATCAATGATTTGCTCAAGTGGGCCCAGTAACGTCTCCATTCATGCTAGCCCTGAGATTTTAGCAGCCTCTCTTTACTCGTCCTTCCCAACAGTGCCGCATTAGAGGCTCTTCAGGGTCAGGAGAACAAGACCCATCATTGTTACTGTGTTTGGCATATGAATACACCACGGGGAACTTGCCAGGCTCTCCCATGTGGGCAGTAAACTCGGTAGCTTGCCAGGTTCTTCAAGAGGAGAATTAGGCTATCATATATTGCGCAGCCGCATTTGCTTCCAGGAGCTTGGTTTTATAGTCTCTGGATATTGGCCATTGGCCAGCGCCAGGGGGCAGTTTCTGGGTGTGACTGCCTAGCTACTGGAAAATGGGGAATCTGGGTGGAAGAGGCTAGTCCCGATCCAAGCAACCTTGGAGATCTCGGCCCCAGGTCCCGCACACCTGGGTTCCGCTGCCAGTTCCTTCATGCATGAGGCTCGTCTGAACATGTGCAGAGTGGCCTTGAGCATGACTGTGGCTGGGTTCCGGAGATCTTCAGCCAAATTAATCTTCACTAATCCTAGCAGAGTCCTAGTCCAGCTGTTACTTTTTGGATCATGACAGAATTTGTCCATGACTGTGCTCTTAACTTATATTTAAGTAGCTCTTTGACCAGGCCCATTTCAATGCCAGGGTAGCTCACAGCTTGCCCTGGGTCCATCCAGTCCCTCATTGGGACCCTGCTTTGGGGGATCTAGGAAGTAAGGGCAACTGAGGCTTAAGTGGAGAGAACAGATGCCCAGGGGTAAATATCATTCAGAGTCAGTTGGCTCTCAAGCATAGCATTAACTGTCTTCCTGTGTCCATACAAAAAGGACATTGCTCTAAATTAACTATGAAAAGGAGAAGAGAAAAGCAATATTTACAAGTTAACAGAGTCTGATTAGGAGATAAAGGTGGCTGACTAGTTGGGGAAGCAGAGCACAAAGAAAGAGATTACAAATAAACACAGGAATGGGAGCACTGTGATGGGAGTAACCCAGTAAACCTAAGCTCCCTGTGGCAAGGCAAAAAGGATGAACCAGTGTTATCCTACACACTCCTCCTTCCCTTTTAACGATGACTAGAAATATTTTTTATATGGGCTTCATTTATTCTTGTTTCTGTTAGGGGCATGTAATTCATATAATGATAGCTCTTTCCATGACTCATATCACTTCCCTAATTTGTGTTCGCGGGAATGTCAGGAAGTGGGAAATTGTTTCATTAATAGAACGTGCAGTTCTGCCTCTTTGCTTCTTGTGTTTGATGATCTGACAAGCATGTATTTTGTTCTGGTGAAATGTAGGGTCCCGCCGCCTGGAATGGAAACGCACATCCCAGTGCTCTTCCTGGACTTGAATGGTAAGGAGACCCTCGTGTCCCGGGGCCATCTCCCTGGCTTAGGCCCTGTCCTCTACTCTTTTTAGGCCCACTTGCTTTCCCCCTTTAATCACGCCTTCTCTCACCACTCAGAAGACAGGCAAGTGAGAGTTGTGTTGGTTACTATCTGGGGCCACACCAGTGATAATCAGGAACTACTAGCAGCTCTGTTCTTGAGGGTCACTCCCACTGGGACACAGACCCACAGCAGGCCTCCTGCTACACACAGTGTTGCTCTCTCTTTGTTTTGTGTGTGTGTTGGGGGTGGGGGGGTGGTTTTTATTTTGGCTTGTTTGTTTAATTTTTATTTTCATAAAGTTGTTCACAAGAATGGATTCCATTCAGTATGTCAACACCAATCCCACCACCATTACACCTTCCCACCACCATTATTTTGGATTTTCCCACCCCCACTCAAGCCTGCCCCACAGGCAGATGCTAGATCATTTATTTTGTATTGCTGGTTAGGAATAGCATGAGCGATCGCTCCTGGAATTCTAAAATTTTAAATAATCAGGGTCCAAAGAAATCTCTGCAGCGAGCTGCTCGCTTTCGAGATTCATTTGTGAGTGTCTGGACCGTGGCTGTTGATGCACTTAAGTGGTACCCGGAGCCAGTGCGTGGGCGTGACAGCCGGGACCCCACACGGGCCGGGAGAGGGGAAGGAGCGGCCAGTCCCTGATCCCTTGAGGCCTGTAGTTCACAGTCACTGGTCCATGGATACCGGGGTTTTTCACTGGGTTCTGGAAGTTTGCGGCTGCTGAGATTCGTAGGAGGCAGGTGGAGTGTGTTTTTGAGCCACACCCAGTGGTACTCACGGATTACTCCCTGCTCTGTGCTCAGGGATCTCTCTTGGTGATGCTTTGGGGACGATATGGGGTGCAGTGGGCTGTCTGCAAGGCACGCGCCCTGCTCGCTGTTCTATCCCACTTCTGACTGATTGTAGGTGAGGGGGGTTGGGGTGAAGACCCAGACTCAGCAGGGAGGCTTCTGCATAGACTAAGGCGAGCGCCAGCAGTTAGAGTGAACATTTATTGGCGCCGAGGCCAAGTCAGATATATATGGTCAGTGCTCTTGGCACCAGGCATGTTGGAGGAAAAAAGTGGAGAAATTCACTTTCCTAGATAGGGGGAGGGACAGAAGCCCAGAAAGATCTTCAAACACCAGAAATTTCTACACTCCCCCCAGGAAGACTGTCCAGGCAGGGTCCTCCTGAAGTTGAAGGAGTTCAAGAAGAATCTGTGAAAGAGCCCGTCGGGCAGCTCAGACAGTCAAAAGTCTAGTGTGGAAAAGCTCCAAGCGGAAGTGACCGAGCTAGAGCCCAGGGGTGAGGGTTGCTGAACACAAGGGTGACAGTCGCCTGTCCTAGTCAGTAAACCAGGGGCTGGGTGCAGGAGGTGCCAGCCTGCAGCCTAACAAAGCTCTGTCTGCATAGGGTCATTATTTGCTCTTCAGAAAACAGCCACCAGAGAATCTGTTCCACCCTTTTTGCTGTCTTTCTTAGCTTTTTTTCTGGCTTAAGGGGCACGCCCAGTGCTCAAGGGCTACTCCCGACTCCCTGCTGAGGACTGGCGACTGTCAGTGCCCAGGGACCATGTGCAGTGCCAGGGAGAGAACCGGGGTCCCCTGGCTGCAAGGCGACGCCCTTAGCTCCTGTGCCGTCTCTCTGGCCCCTTTCCTTCTGGTTTCTGGGAGGCTGACGCAGGCCCGGGAGTGCTCATGATCATTTGGGTAAAGGCTACAGGGCTGTGAGTCACGAGGTCTCTGTCTCAGCTGCAGGATAAGGAGTAAAGGGGGGAGAAACAGTGTGTCTGATCTGTGAACAGCACACGGTCACTGTGAAGTGCTGCTTTTACAAACTGACTTCCCGAGGACCCCGGGGGGATGGCAGAGTGGGCAGGACGCTGGCTTTGTGCGTGGTCCACTGGGCTTGGCTCCCTGGCACCCCATTCTGGCTCCGGGGGGGGGGGGGATGGCAGAGTGGGCAGGACCTGGCTTTGCGCGTGGTCCACTGGGCTTGGCTCCCCGGCACCCCATTCTGGCTCCCCCTAGCATCGCCGGGAAGTGATCCCCGAGCACTGAGCCCGGAGGAAGGCCCGAGCCGTGCTGGGTGTGCCTGACTCTCTGTCCCTCTTGCCTCTCTGTGCCCGGCACTTGCTCAGCGGATGACCTCAGTGCCAACGAGCAGCTGGTGGGTGCCCGCGCATCGGGGGTGAACTCCATCCTGCCCAAGGAGCACGGCAGCCAGTTCTTCTACCTGCCCATCATCAGGCACAGCGACGAGGAGGTACCGGCACCCGCACCCCCGTCCCGTCCCCCTCGCCCCTGAGCCGCACCGCGCGGGCCCGAGCTGCGCGCGCGTTGCCGGCCCAGCCGTGGGACCCTGAGTCGGTCTCTGGTCTCCGCCCCTCCCCGCGCCCAGGTCTCGGCCACGGCCTCCTGGGACTCGTCGGTGCACGACTCCGTGCACCTGAATCGGGTCACGCCCCAGAACGAGAGAATCTACCTGATCGTGAAGACGACGGTGCAGCTCAGCCACCCGGCGGCCATGGAGCTGGTGCTGCGCAAGCGCATCGCGGCCAACATCTACAACAAGCAGGTGGGGGGCGCGCCCGGGCGGGGGCGTCTCCCTCCTCCCTGCCGCCGGCCCCGCGGGTCACGCCGCTGCCGGGCACAGACCTGGGGCCCTTGGACGAGGGCCCCGGCACTCTGGCCCTTGTTTACCCGGTAAAACGGGGCTGGAGCAACGCAGGGGCCACCTTCTCGCACCCCGGGCTGGGCTCCTGGCGCGGGGCCTGCTGGACAGGCCGAGGTGCCCTGACAGGCCTTTTTTGGCTCGGTTTGGGTTTGGAGTTCGGGGTCACCCTGCACGGTGCTCAGGGGCTGTTTCCAGCTCTGGCCGTGTGCTCAGGAGTGACCCCTGGCAGGGCCTGGGTGGTGGTCAGCTGCATGCAAGACAGGTGTCAAACGCCTACGTTTCTCTCTGGTGCGTGAAGGGCCAGGTCCTGAGGGCGTCGTGATGGACAGGACCACTCGAGGTCCCGGGAACTGCTTATCCTACTATCTCCGTGCTGGAGTTCATCTCAGAGGCGCGGTTGCAAAATGCACCCCCTCCCCGACAGAGAGGAAGGGGCTGACGGGACTCTAGTGAGGTCTAGGAGGTGGCCAGGCGGTGGGGACACTGGCAACCCACACTCGCCGCAGTGTCTGGGCCCCAGCCCCCAAGCACAGCGGGGGGGACATCATAAGTCTCTCAGGACCCAAACATATTTCCTTTTTTATTTTTAATTTTTTTTGGGGGGATGGAGGGGTAGGGTGCAGGGTGCGACACCCAGTGATGTCAGATCATGTGGTACCAGGGATCAAACTGGGGTGAGCCACATGAGCCACATGCAACCAATCAAAAAAGAGAAAACTTCCATTTTCTCTTTTACAAAGAGGGTGTGTGTGTGTGTGTGTGTGTGTGTGTGTGTGTGTGTGTGTGTGTGTAAAACAGAATCATCAATAATGCTTTTTACAATGTGTTAAAAGCACCAAGTAACTTCCCCTTTTTTGCACCATGTAATTCAGTTTTTCTTCACCCTCAGAGTTTCACCCAAAGTTTGAAGAGGAGAATATCCTTGAAAAATATTTTTCATTCCTGCGGGGTGACCTACGAAATAGTGTCGAACATACCAAAGGTAAAGCACGTGTCCCTTTTGCCAGGTATGGAGGACCGGGGTGTTGGGGAGATGCATTGATCCTCAAGCCCTTTTTTGGGGGTTCTTGGGTCACACCCAGTGATGCTCAGGGGTCACCCCTAGCGATGCTCAGGAACACTCCTGGCTCTAGACTCAGGAATCACTCATGGTGGTGCTCGGGGGACCACATGGGATCCCGGGTCTGCCTCTGGCAAGGCAAACGCCCTACCCACTGGACTCTCTCAGTGGCCCCGGGCCTCCAGCCATTTTGAATGTCTTTCTTGCCTCTGAAAGTTCTGCCTTCTTGTCTTGTCAGGCCACGGAGGAGATTGAGGACCGGGAGACGCTGGCCCTCATGGCGGCCCGGAGCGAGAACGAAGGCACGTCGGACGGGGAGACGTACATCGAGAAGTACACGCGGGGCGTGCTGCAGGTGGAGAACATCCTGAGCCTCGAGCGGCTCCGGCAGGCAAGTGACCGCAGTGGGTCAGGGCCGGAGCCATCATACAGTACAGGGGGGGCGTTTGCCTTTCACGCAACCAACCAGGGTTCGATCCCCGGCATCCCATATGGTTCCCTGAGCACTTCCAGGAGTGATTCCTAAGTGAAGAGCCAAGAGTAAACCCTGAGCATCGCCGGGTGTGACCCCAAAAGCAATAAGTAAATTAATGGGGGGGTTGTGGGGGGAGAAAAAGCATCGGGTGCGATAAGGTTCCAGGCTTGGGGCCGGAGAGGTAGTTCGGCCGGCCAGAGCATATGCTCCGCGTGAGGGGGACCCGGGCTCAGGCCCCGATACGGTATGGCTCCGCCAGCCTTGCTGGGAGCGACCCCTGAGCACAGAGCCAGGAGTTGCCCCAGACACTGCCGGGTGTGGCCCCCAAAGCAGCCCTAGATCCCAGGTCTGTAGCTGCGGGGGTTTGTGGAGGCGGCTGGTCTGAGTCCGGAATCCTCTGTGATGCGCATGTCCCGTGAGCGTGCTGACTGTCCCCTGCTCACAGGCCGTCACCGTCAAGGAAGCTCTTGCCACCAAAGCCCGGCAGCTGCGGAGGAGCCTCAGCACGCCCAACGTCCACAACGTGAGCACTTGGCCAGCGTCGGGGCCCGGGGGGCTGGGGGCGGCATATTGGAGAACATTCCGGATCCACTCACGTGTATACAGATGGGGTGGTGCTCGCTCTGCCCTTCCAGAGATTCTCTGTGGAGTTCTTCATGGATTGAGTGTTTAAGTTAGATGCAACTTGACATGAAATCATTTTAAAGATGGTAGGAGGGATGTGGGGCAGAGGGTGGGTATGACCATAATAGTTGGAAAGGATCACACTGGCCGGAACTGAGTGTTACAAGTAGGTAAAGAGATACACACGACAATGTTTCATATCTGTATTGTACACTATAGTGTCCAAGGGGTAGGGGGGGTGAAGAAAGAGACAGACAGAAACAGAGAGAGAGAGAGAGAGAGAGAGAGAGAGAAGACCCTGCCATACAGGGTGGTGGTGGGAGGGAAACTCAGGGCACTGGTGTTAGGAAATGTGCGTTGATGGAGGGACGGGTGTTGGAATACTGTGTGACTGAAACCTAATCATGAGCAGCTTTGTGAGGGTCTATCTCATGGTGATTGAATAGAAAAAAATCTTGGGGGGAATAAAATGAAGGTAGGAAGGAACTAGAAGGAGAGTCCTAGGCGTAAGGTGCTTACTTTGCAAGACCCAGCATTGGATATTGTCCCCAAGCACCACCAGAAGTGAGCCCTGAGCACAGAGCCAGGAGTAAGCCCTGAACACCACCAAGTGTGGCTCAACCACATATGTGTGTGTATACACACACAGACACACATATATACATATAATGTGGTATATATAATGAAGGGAGTAATTATTAGAGCAAAATTATAAAGAAGTAGCAAAGATTAGAAAGGAGGTATATTCTGAAAGCAAAATGGAAGAATCAAAGCTAAAAAGTAGACCTTTTGGAAAGACTAGTGAATTGGACTGGTTTCTAGTTAAGACAAATTGAGCAAAAAAAGAAAACATAAGAAGGGGCCAGAGAGATAGTCCAGTGGGTTGGGCGCTTGCTTCCAACACATTTGACCTGGGTTTAATCCCCGGCACACCGTATGATCCTCCGAGCCTGCCAGCAGTCATCCCTGAACGTGGAGCCAGTACTAAGCCCTGAGCACCACCAGGCATGGCTCAAAAACAAAACAATAAAAGAAGCTATGGGGAAAGGCACATTGACAATAAAAAGAAGCTAGTATTTACCATGGGGGTATTGGATGTAGATAAACTCAGTATATCTGGATGGTCCGCAGAGCATTGCCAGAAGTGACCCCTGATGTGACCCTGAGCACAGAAATCCAAAATTACGTTTCTTAATATGCATGTCAAGTTTATGGCAAATATCTGAAAATATTAATCTCTTACAGGTGTCTTCCAGTCGGCCAGACCTTTCTGGCTTTGATGAAGAGGATAAGGTATGTGCCAGTGGGTGTGGCTGAGTTTTCAGCATATTCAGAATCTGCAAAGTTCAGATGTCTGGGTGCCTTAATTGAATTTCTGGACTTTCCGTTTTCATTTTCCGCAGGTCATTCTTTCCACATACCCATTTCCAAATTCACGTGGCTGAAATATCTTAACAAGAAAGACATTTTGCACCATCTTAGTAAATTCATTAGGTTACTCTGCAGGGAACTGCCAGTGAGTTTAGTGTAGGTCCAGGTGAGAGCCACAAGGAGTGGAACATTTTGTCCATAGAGGCAGCCAACACCTGAGAAGTTGTAGTTAAATAATCTGATATGAAAGACGTTAGTCCTGTCAGCCAGCCGGCCCGAAACATTTCAGCCTCTGGTGTGGAGGAACCACCCCACCTAGTTTGCCCAGGGCCAGCCCAGGGTCTGCAGTGGTGATGCAGCTTGTTCATTTATCTCGTAACCACCCAGATAAGCAAGTGCCTAAAGGGTGCTTGGGAGCCAGCAGGGTCCAGAGAGGGATTTCACGCTACCTGTGTGTAACGTCTTGACCAAATGCAGTTATATACTAACATGGGCTCACCCTAAGTATGCCTTGGCTGTGGCTGTACTTGCCGTATCGTTCATGTTCAAAATACTTCCTATTGAAGATCAAGAAAAGCAACTGCCGTTTTGTATCTGGGAGTAGGGGCAATAGGACAGCGGGGACAGCACTTGCCTTGCATGTGGCCAGTCCTGATTCAATTCCTGGCATCCTGTATGGCCCCTCCAAGTCCTGTCAGATGTGATCCCTGAGTGCAGAGCCAGGAGTAATACCTGAGCACCATCAGTTATGACCCAAAACCCACAAAAATAAACGAAAAAAAAATTAATGGGGGCCAGAGTGATAGCACAGTGGAGAGGGCGTTTGCCTTGCATGCAGCCAACCTGAGTTCAATCCCCGGCATCCTTTATGGTCCGCTGAGCACCACCAGGAGTAATTCCTGAGTGCAGAGCCAGGAGTAACCCCTGAGCATCGCCAGGTGTGACCAAAAAAGCCAAAAAAAAAAAACCCCAAAAAAATTAATGTAAGGAAAATACTCCGATCAGGTCTTCATTTCTCCTTTCAGAGGGGCCTCATTCAGGGGGTTGGAGTGATAATACAGCAGGGAAGGCATCTGCCTTGCATGCAGTCAATCCGGGTTCAATCCCCGGCATCCTATATGGTCCCCAAGCACTGCCAGGTGTGATTCCTAAGTGCAGAGCCAGGAGTAACCCCTGAGCATCGCCAGATGTGACCCCCTCCCAGCGCTCCCTGCCCCCCCCGCAAAAAAAAAAAAAAAAACCAACAGAAAGACCTCATCACAGTTAGCCCATGCTTTCACCTTGCAGGGTTGGCCAGAGAACCAGTTCGACATTTCTGACGCCAGCTCCAGTTACCAGGATGTTGCCTGCTATGGAACTCTGCCCCGGGATTCCCCAAGAAGAAGCAAAGAAGGTAGCCATGAGACTTGCCCTGCGTTATTTCTTTAGGCTTTTTTAGCACAAAGAGGAAAAAGAGAAAGGATAATAAAGAAAGTAAGAAAGGAAGGAAGGAAGGAAGGAAGGAAGGAAGGAAGGAAGGAAGGAAGGAAGGAAGGAAGGGAGAAAGAAAGAAAAAGAAAGAAAGAAAGAAAGAGAGAGAGAGAGAGAGAGAGAGAGAGAGAGACCGGAGCGATAGCACAGTGTGTAGGGCATTTGCCTTGCACGTGGCCGACCTGGGTTTGATTCCTGGCATCCTATATGGTCCCCTAGCACCACCAGGAGTAACCCCTGAGCAACACTGGGTGTGACCCATAAAGAAGAAAAAAATACAACAGAAAGAACAACTTACTTTAAAATAAATATAGAAATTCTTAGGACAATCGCAGGAAGAACATCTTTACACATGACATGTAAGAAGACAGGAACCTGAAGCGCTGGTTTGCTGCAGGGTCCAGACCTGTCTTGGTTGGGCAAGCCCTAAGGTGCGACTCTGAGTTGCTCCCTGGCACCGCAGGGCCCCTGAACACCACCCAGTATAGCCCCGATGGACTGCAGCACTGCTTGGTGTAGCCCCTATAAGCTGGGGGTGTAGCTCAGTTGTAGAGCACTTGCCTTGCACGTGTGAGGCTCTGGCTTGATCCCCAGTACCATTAGAAACCCCAGAGGCTGAATCTCCCTTTGAACAGAACATACCGTGTTCTGTTTGAGCATATCATGTTCGATTACTTGATATCTTTTTGCCTTTTTACCCAGCATGCCACCCAAATGATAAAGATGTTTTTAGTGACTATTTAAACTCTTCAATTTATTTTTCTTGAGTTTGCACTCATCTTTCACACACATGTAAATCCTCTTGCATGAAGGTTAGACTTTATTCTTTTCTGTGAAGGGGTTGGCAGTGGTGGTGGTGCTGGGATCGAACCCAGGACCTCATGCATGCAACATGTATGTTCCACCACTGAGCCTCAGTCCGACTAGGCTTCATCCTGCGCCAAAGAAACATCCACCTGCATTGCATTTTTATACCAAAATAAAGACTTTCGAGGGAGAGAACGTGCCTCTAATTCTGATTCCTCTCATAAATAATTCTAGAAGTGAGTTTGATCAGTGGCAACACTCCTACCTTAAATATACGATCTCCTATTATCCTGATGGAACAGGGAACTTTGGCTATAGAAATTGACTCTTCTCCCACACCTTATCTTTACCTGCTAAGTGCCAGTATACCAGCAACTTGGTGAGAAAATATAGATGTAAAAGAGACCCTCAAGGGCAAAAATATAATAAGTAAAAGCAGGGAAAAGAATTGTCCGAGGGGGGAAAAGGGAGCTTGCAAGGAAATTTATATAGTGTTTATTTATGGGGCCCCTACTTGGGGGTGTGTGTGCCTGTCTGAGTGATGAAAGATGCAAAAAATCTCCTATTGTTGGGGCTGGAGCAATGGTACAGTGGGTAGGGCATTTGCCTTGCACATGGCTAGTCCAGATTCGATTCCCGGCATCCCATATGGTCCCCCAAGCATTGTCAGAGATAATTCCTGAGTGCAGAGCTAGGAGTAAACCCTGAGCATCGCCAGATATGGACCCAAAAGCCTAGATCACCGTCACAGTCACTGTCATCCCATTGCTCATCGATTTGCTCAAGCGGGCACCAGTAATATCTCCATTGTGAGATTTATTGTTACAGTTTTTGGCATATCCAATACACCACAGGTAGCTTGCCAGGCTCTGCTGTGCAGGCAAGATACTCTCAGTAGCTTGCCGGGCTCTCCGAGAGGGACGGAGGAATCAAACTAAAATGCAAATGCCCTACCTGCTGTGCTATGGCTCCAGCCCTAAAAACCTAGATAGATAAAGAAATAAATAAAATGGGAACTTTGAAAAGAAAAAATCTCTGCTATGGTAATTTTTCAAGATCTGCTATGGTAAACTTTCAAGTCAAGCTGGGGGAAATAGAAACCGAGCTATTCAGGATGCGTGTCCAGGAAACACGGGCTCTGAGGAATCAGAGGAAGAGAGTCACAGGCGCTGCCGTTGGCCTGCTTAGTGGTGTGCAGGCGTGCAGGTGTCCCGGCGGAGAGAGAGAGGGAAGCCTGAGGGTCCCTGCATGCAGCCCAGCCTTGGAGAGATGACTCTGGCGCAGAAGCTGGAGCTCCCGCCCGATCCACCTCTGTCCCGGCCCTCAGCCCTGCCTTTCTCCCCTGGCCGGAGGGGCCCCAGGTGCTCTGTCCGCCCAGCCCCGGCCCCTCACGCCTTTCTGTCTCCCCAGGGTGTACGCCGGAGAGTAATCCTCATGCCTCAGCCATCAGCCCGTTTAAAGCATTCTCCCCGCAGCCACCAAAGTTTTTCAAACCCCTCATGCCTGTGAAGGAGGAGCACAAGAGGAGGACGGCCCTGGAGGCGAGGCCTCTCCTCAGCCAGGAGGTAAGCGCGGGGCAGGCGTGTGTGGTCAGTGCCGTCGGACGCCGCCGGGAGGCCCCCCACGTCCGGGTCCTGCTCTCGAATCCTCTCTCGAGCACGAGGGGCCGTGGTAGAAATTTTTGTTTGCGTTTATCGCTGTGTCCCTTCCTTTGCCTTTCGAACTTTCCCAGAGTTCTTTTTTTTTTTTTAATTTATGTTTTAATTTCCTTTTTGACTTTTCAAGTAGGAACGAGGTGTTCCCTAGGAATGTGGAAATGTGAATGGCTTTTAGTGTTGATTCGATAAAACCAGTTAACCAGTTAATGCTTTTCTGATTTTGTTGTTGTTGTTGTTCTTTTTTTTTCCCCCCTGGCCATGGCTGTGTACAGTCTTGTCCATCAGTAGCTTCACTGCATCCACCGCGTTGCTGGCTGCACGTCCTCCCCACCCCCTCGCGAAGTCCGGTGTCCGCATTGCTTTCCTAATGTGCACGGACTCCCCGTGGGTCCCGGCTGCCGTGGCCTTCCGTGTGTGATGCGTCTGTGTGTCTTAACCTTTGCAGAGCATGCCTCCACCGCAGGCACCTAACCCTGACTGCATTGCGCCCTCGGGAAGCACAGGCGGCAGCATGCCACTAGAACACAATAGCAAACGGGAGAAGAAGATTGTAAGTCCTGGAACCGTTTCTGTCCTCTTGGCCGGTGGTGGGTTTGAGGCCCTTGCACAGACAGTCACCGAAAGGCTTGAAGGAAATGAAAAATCTGGGTTGGGTTGTGGCTGCTTTAAAGAAAGAAACAAAACGATTGGGGCCGGAGCAGGCATATTTATCTGCCTTGCACGTGGCCAATCCGGGTGGATCCCCGGCCTCCCTTATGGCCCTCCGAGCACCGCCAGGAGCAATTCCTGAGTTCAGAGCCAGGAATCACCCCTGAGCACCGCCGGGTGTGGCCCCTCCGCCCAACATGTGACATTGGTGACGAAGTGCTGCATGGGTGTGTGGTGATGACCTGCGATTGTCCCGTGCTCACTCAGTCCCATTTGGTGCGAGGCTGTTTTGTTTTTGTTTTTGTTTTTGTGCTTGGGGTGAGTGTGCTTATACCCAGGGGAAGGCACCGGGAGTGACCGGTAGGCCTCCCAGCAGCGTGGACATCCCTTTCACTAATGCCGAATCTCTCACTGTGCCCGTACATATTGCCCAGCTTCTGAAGTTGATCTTCCTAGAGGAGTTGCACTTACTTGGAGTAAGTAACGGTGGCCCGAGCTATGGGCGTGTGTGACAGCTTCTTCCCCGCCATTGCCTGATGCTCTTGCTAAGGTCACTCTGTGGCCACGAGTGACCATCTTTTTTTTTTTTTTTTTTGGCATCGCTCCAGCCCACCAACTCTTCAGCTGTCATCTGCAGAGTTAAGATTCCAGCCCCCCCCCCCCCCGCGCCCTGCCGGGGTGTGAGTCTCGCTCTCAGAGACGGTGTCACTGTTTCACCCTGGGACCTTGGCAACTCCCCCTAGAAAACGCCTCACGCCGAGGTGCCCTTTTCAGATTGCAGATTCTGAGGAGCCATTTCTAGATCCCCTTCACCGACGATCCAGCTCGGCTCCTGCTCCCCGGCGGGAAAGGAAGCCTGGAGCGAGGGCGCCGCTGGAGATTCAGGGCTGCGAGTGTCTGCCGTGGCGGGCAGAGCACAGGGCAGTGCTGTTCCCTGCTCAGCCGGGTCAGCGCCATCTCGCGTGTTTAACACCCAAGCCGCTGCCCCTGCACACGCTGTGGAACTAACGGGAACCGAGTCCGGCTCTGCGGTCGGGAGGGAGCGCGTGGCGGCAGCGCCGTCGGTCTGTTTCCTTGGATTCCGATCCAGAAACTATTTTATGTTTTTAAACATCTGACCCATAGTCTGTGACATATGACCCCCAGAGTCAGATAAGGCCTCCTTATGTTAGTCCATAAAATGATAGGCAGCATCAGTCCAGGGAGATGGTCCAGGCGTGGAGGTGCTAGCCTTGCCCCCCCCGTTGGCCCTCGTTGAGTCCCTGGTACTAAATATGGCCCCCTGAGCACCGTCAGGGGTAAACCCTGAGCACTGGCAGGAGTAAGCCCTGAGCACCGCCCGTGTGGCCCCCAAAAGATGCTCCCCTTTCTGTTTCTAAAGGAATAGAGGTTAAGATCCCTTAGCAACAGACCCCGGAGCATCCTTCTTATAGCAGGGTGAAAGGTGGTGAGGACCCACCTTGCCTGCAGCCGTCTCCCAAATCAGAACCTGCTTCTGGACTTCCTGCCTTATAGCCCCCGTCTGCAGAGCTAATGACGACCAATTACTAAACATGGGGGAACTTTATTTTCAGCACCCATAATCGATGTCTGAGTCTCGGGGATGTGACTCAGTCTGGGGCACTTTCCTGGCGTGTGGGAGTCTCTGGGCTGGAATCCCGGCACCTTCCCCCACTTCCCCAAAGAAGAAACACACCCTCTGTTCTTGGGCCAGCCGTGCTGCCTCCCTGGGGACCCTGGAGATGGCCCGAAGGGCTGGAGACCCCTTGGCTTTGTCCCTGTGTCCCAGCATCCCGCCCTCCACCCCAGTACTGCTAGGAGTGGACCCAGGTGTGGGACAAAACTATAAATATGATAAGTAAGTAAATAATTGAGTGAGAATTCTGGATGCTTCTAGAACATCTTACTGCTCCCAGCAGTTTCCTCCCCCGAGGCTGCCAGTTGGCGGGTCTGCAGACAGTGCCCGAGGCTGCCCTGGCAGGGCCTTGTGCTTTCCCAGCCAGTCTGGAAGCCACCCTGCAGAGGGTATTGATCTTCCAAACAGCCTCCGCTGGCACGCCCGCGGCCTGGGCTCAGTCCCCACACCTCAGCCTCCCCTGAGCACCACTGGGAGGAGCAATCCCTGAGCTCTAGGCTGGAGTAGCCTCTGACACTGCCAGGTGTAAGCCCCCCACCCCCAAATAAATAGGAAAATGCTTCTCGTGGGGCTGGAGGGATAGTGCAGCAGGTAGGGCGTTTGTCTGATGGTCCCCTGAAAACTGCCAGCAGTAATTCCTGAGTGCAGAGCTGGGAGTGACTCCGGATCATTGTTGGGTGTGACAAGAAGGAAGGAAGGGAAGGAGGGAGGGAGGGATGGAGAGAGGAAGGAAGGAAGGAAGGAAGGAAGGGAGGGAGGGAGGGAGGGAGGGAGGGAGGGAGGGAGGGAGGGAGGGGAAGGAAGGAGAGAAGGAAGAAAGGAAAAAGGAAGGAAGGAGAGAAGGAAGGAGGGAGGGAGGGAGGAAGGAAAGAGGGAGGAAGGAAGAGAAGGAAAAGAAGGAAGGGAGGGAGGGAGAGTTCCTCTTGTCACACAGGAAAGAAAAGATACCATCTCCCCCTCCCCCTGCTCCCACCCCCAGCCCTCTGCCTCACTTTCCCCTCCTTTCTCGCCCAGAGCATCCATCCTGTCCAAGGCGCAGCAGGTGGGCCTGTCTCCGGGTCTTAGTGGCACACACCCCTACTCGGTTTGCAGGGGCCCCCAGACTGGGCAGCTGTGTCTCACCCCTCCGGCTCTCCGGCCAGGTGGCACCAGGCGCCCAGCCCAGCTGGATGCCCTGCATTGTCACTGCATTTTGGCAGAACGTGGCGTCAGGGGCAGGCCGGGGGAGCAGCCTGTCTGCCCAGCACAGTCTTCCTTGCAGTTGCTGCCTTTCCTGTCCTCTCAAGAGTCTCGCCGTAAGCCACGCTCGGGGCCTGTAGCGAGCAGAGGATAGGGTGGAGCCAGGTTAGCTTGAGCCAAGAAGTCTCAGCCGCGGAGTCTGTGCTCCAGAACACCTTGGTGTCCACTACATAGGGTTCATTGCCATCATTTGGGGTTTTTTGTCTTTGGATGGTGGGCCCAGGGGGCTTGGGGTCACACTCAGCAGTGCACGGGGGCCTGTGCCAGGGATAGAACCCCCATGTCCTGCGTGCAAAGCACGCGCTGCGGCCCACTGAGCTGTCTCTTCAGCACTGGCGTCACCTTCCTGCCTGGGTTAGAAATCTGGTTCTCTTCCGTTTACTTCTCTGCCCGCTGAGTGCGCCAGTGCCTCCTGCAGAAGGAAAGAGGGACTGTCCCTCGGGTCAGCCTTCCTCATCCCCTTCCCAAGCGTCCTCCAACTCTCAGGCAGCTCCACCATTTGATGTGTCTCTGCTCACCAGCTTTCCAGGAAGTCCTGGGAGTTTTTAAGGTCATCACGTGCTTCGTCTGGGCTTCTCGCTTCTCTGTGAGGAGTTTCAATCCCGTTTCTCCTCTTAAAAATGGAAGTAGGCACCTTGACTTCTTTGCTCGTAATTCACTTTCTTTCTTGGTCCACTCTTTTTTTTTTTTTCTGTGAATCACCACAGTTACAAACTTATGAACTTTCGTGTTTGCATTTCAGCATTTCAACCCTACAGTGACCCTTGACTCATCCCTCCACCAGTGCCCATTTTCCTCCACCAAGGTTCCCAGTATTCTGGGGCCACTCTTGACATCAGGATGCATCAAGAATTCACACTGATCACGAGTTTAATATAATTCCTGAGAAACAATATTGAGACCTTTCCCCCCACCTTTTGGTGGGGGAGGGGTCAGGTCACACCAGACAGGACTTGGGGGCTGCTCTCAGCCCTGTGCTCGCAGAGCTGCTCAGGAGACCCCATGGCGGCAGGGTCCCGGGCTTTCTGCATGTAAATTGTGCTCTCAGCCCACTGAGATGGGCTGGAGCGATAGCACAGCGGTAGGGTGGTCGCCTTTCACGCGGCTGACCTGTGTTCAATTCCTCCACCCCTCTCAGAGAGCCTGGCAAGCTACCCGTGGCGTATTGGATATGCCCAAAACAGTAGCAATAAGTCTGTCAATGAGAGACATTACTGGTGCCCGCTCGAACAAATCGATGAGCAGCGGGATGACAGTGACAGTGACAGCCCACTGAGATTGTTCTCCGTCCCAAGTCATTGTTTTTTGACAGATACCTTCTCCGTGGGGCTGAGACAGCCCTGTGGAGACTGCTTGGGTTAAGCGGTGGGTTTAGTTCCCTATTTAAAAAAAATCAAGATGTGAAAAAACAAAATTAACGTGTTCGATCTGAATACCACTAAACAAAATCAAGGCGTTTGATCTAAATACCACTGCAGGGGCCAGAGCGAGAGCACAGCGGGGAGGGCATTTGCCTTGTACTCACCAACCCTGGTTCAGTCCCCAGCAACCCCGTATGGTGTCCCCGCTCACCTCTTCAGCTCTGCCAGGAGTAATTCCTCAATGTAGAGCCAGGACTAACCTCTGAACATCGTCGGGTGTGACGCCAAAAGCCTAAATAAATAAATAAATAAATGCCACTGCATAAATGAAATCACGAAACTCAAGTGATGAAGACCCTCAAGAACACGACACCATGCTCAGTGCTCAGGTGGGGTTTTCATGCTGCGTCGTAGAGGGGGGAGCACAAGGCGGGCATACCCAGGGCCCTTGGGTTTCAGCCTCGCACCTCTGGGGACGTTTTCCCCACCTAAAAATAACAAGTGACCGAAACAGTAACTTAGGTCATAATGAGAAGATGCCTAGTTCGTTTCCTTTTTGTTTTTTTGTTTTGTTTTTGCGCCACTGCCAGCAGCTCTCAGGGGTTGTCCCTGGCTCTGCACTCAGGAATTCCTCCTGGTGATGCTCAGGGGACCATATGGGGTGCTGGGGATTGAACCTGGGTTGCTCACCTGCAAGGCAAGCGTCCTCCGTCTGTCCTGTCTCCCCTTCCCTAGCTTAGCGTCCTTTTAGATACAAAGATTAGGGTCAGAGAGTCTCTAGGGGTTAACGTGTTTGTCCCAGTTCCGTCCTCAGCACTGCCCGGAACAGGCCCTGAGCACCACATGGTGTGGCCTGGCCTTTCTACCACCCACCCCACCCCACCCCAAAATATTAATACAAAGATAAGTGCTTCTGCAAGGAAGGTCCGTCTAACCACGTTTCCTTAGCACACAACTTAAACCCATTGAACTCTCTCCTGAAAGGCAGCAATGGGACCTCCTCACTCTCTTTAACTGCTGGAAAGGCTTAATCTCTCTTCAGTTTCTTTTTTCCGGAAGTATTTGTCCCTCCTCTCTTAGCTTTTCTCTTTGGGTTTGGGTAATTCCTGAGTGCAGAGCTAGGAGTAACCCCTGAGCATCGCCAGGTGTGACCCAAAAAGCTTTCAAAAAAGGGGGGGCATTAAAAGGGCTGGAGAAAGCGCAGTGGGCTTGACCAAAGGCTTTGCATGAGGGAGACCCATATTTGATCCTCCTCCCACCCCGGCACTGTATGGTCCTCCAGCACTTCTGGGTGTGACCCCTGAGCACTGAGTCAGAGAGACACCCTCCCCCCCCAAAAGAATGCAACTAAAGAGATAAGGTAAGATATTGGTATTGCCACAACAGTTTGTTTTGCTGATATCGGGAACCTAATCACTGATATTTGATGCCCGTCTTTGATTAAAAGGCAAACATTCCAGCCTCCTGATGCCTTTTAATAATTCAGGTTCAATCTATTTTTACAACTAGGAATCACTGAAGAGAGTGTTAAACTGACCCCTAGGTATTCGACATCTTAGGTGACACGCAGGAAAATAGTGCTCTGCAGATAAAACATGTTGTTCATTTACCAGATACCATTTTCCATCTCCTTGGCGTCTGCTCTTCATTCTCCCCCGTGTCTGTTGAGGTGAAACCTTAATGACTGAGGCTGACACTGTGGGTTCCAAGTCTTTCTTGGCGGTTGTTGTCGTCCCATTGGGAAAAAGATCCCCCTTCTCTCCGGGAAGGGAGCAACGTGACGCTTGCCTTAACCATGCCACCAAACTCCATGCCAGGCTGTTTCACTCAGGGTGCCCTGGAGGAGGGCGGGTGAGACCCTGCCCCGCCCCAAGGGACCCATCCCTGGCACCGAAAACTTCCACAACACAGGGCCACTCGCCACACACTCGGGCCGAGCATCACCCACAAGGGCATCTGTTCCTGGACACAGTGCGTCAGGATTGCTGCACCACACTTGACAGGCTCAGAGTAGGAGGCAGCCAATCTTAGAGGGAAGTATACTTTTTTTTCTTTTTAACAGATAGATAGCACTATAGCACTGCTGTCCCGTTGTTCATCGATTTGCTCGAGCAGGCACCAGTAACGTCTCCATTGTGAGACTTGTTATTATTGTTTTTGGCATACTGAATATGCCATGGGTAGCTTGCCAGGCTCTGCCGTGCGGGTGAGATACTCTCGGTAGCTTGCCGGGCTCTCCGAGAGGGGCAGAGGAATCAAACCTGGGTCGGCTGTGTGCAAGGCAAACGCCCTACCTGCTGTGCTATCGCTCCAGCCCCTACAGATAGATAGATAGATATCTATATATATTTAAAACACAGAAGGCTCGCCATTTATCAACATGTTAGTGATCGCTTATAGAAGGGTTTCATGGCCCCTGGGTGAAATACAACAATCCTCACATTCTCTCCTCTAAGGATGCTTTTTCTCATTCTCAGCAGATTTTCATAACAAATAATACAAAATATATTTATTTCGGTTCTGCTTGTGGTTTGGGATGGAAACGTGGTGGGGAGGTGTAATGGTGGTGGGATTGGTGTTTGAATATTAAATGTAATCAAATATTGTGAGCTACTTTATAATTTTTTTTAAAAAATTTTAAAAATCTCCACCAGGGGCCTGAGCGATAGCACAGCGGGTAGGGCGTTTGCCTTGCATGCGGCCGACCCGGGTTCGATCCCCGGCATCCCATATGGTCCCCCAAGCACCGCCAGGAGTAATTCTTGAGTGCAAAGCCAGGAGTAACCCCTGAGCATCGCTGGTTGTGACCCAAAAAGCAAAAAATAAAATAAAATAAAATAAAAAATCTCCACCAAAGCAATGTCCAGGACTGTTCTAAGAGCAGGCACAAAAACAGTTAAGTGCTTGAGGCCAGTGACCAGGCCTGTGTCTGCCCCACACTGGAATTCCCACTTCTGAGGGGAAAGGCTGGCACACAGTAGGTCCTTCATGCACAGAGTAGGCATTTAATGCACGCTTGCTAAACATAAATTATGTTTTGATAGAGAAAGGAAATATTTGCAGTGTCATCCTCAGAGATGAATAAGAAATGACTAGACAGAAGCTTATTTTTCAGTGTGGGGAAGGGGGTTGGGATTCCACCCTGGGGTCCGGTGGTGCTCGGGGGCTATTCCTGACTTTGTTCAGGCCTCATTCCTGGCAGTGCCCAGGGAACCATACCCAGTGCTGGGGGTGGGGCAGGGCCAGCCCCTTACCCTTGCACTGTCTCTCCGGCCCTAGGTGGAAGTATTTATTTGAACATAAAGTGCCCATGTATTTTGTTCTTTCCCACCATTTATTTATAGAGACTGGGGAGTGGTTTATAGAGATGACATCCTCTGTTGCGTGTTTGCCGACATTTGTAGGAGGATTCTAAAACTCTTTGGCAAAGGAGATTTTCGCTGCAATCTCATTAGCTGCCTTTGTCTCCTTCCAGCCCAAATCCTTTTATCCTGGCTTCCCCGAGCCCGACTGACTGATTGCTGTCTTAAAGGCCGCCAGGCACTCAGCGCCCGGCTGAGAACGGGCCGAGGGTGTGTTCCTGGCCCTTTGGCGTTGTGGTGCCAGGGAGACCTTTGTTTTACTGTCCTCTGCCCCCCAGATAGTCACTCAAAACTTCTGGCAGGTTATCCGCAGGGTGCTCTCGAAAGGGGAGGGTGGTGAGAGCGAGCCGAAAGCCTCCCTCCCCTCCTCCCTGAATTGGCGAGGGAGAAGCGTCCAGCCGAGAACTAACCGCAAGGGCCTCGGTGAAAATCCACCACGCTTCGCTCCAGCCTTTCTCTCCGGCAGGGCCAGGGAGGGTTTCTCATTAGCCGTGCGTGCAAATAGACAAAAATCCACCTCCTTTCCTGCGCATACGGGGACCGCGGCCGGAGCCCCGTCCCCTCTGAGAATAAGCCACCTGCGTCCCCAGGACGGCAGGGAGACAGGGACAGCGCTGAGCGTGCGCCCGGGGGGGTGGAAAGCCCAGCTCTGACCCTGGCTTGTCTCTGTAGGACTCGGAGGAGGAGGACGGCGACCTGGACCCCGTGTGCAGGAAGCTGCTGGGCGCGCAGCCTTACGTCCCGGTGGAGTTCGCCGACTTCAGCATGTACAACGCGGGCCTGGAGAACAGGGAGTGGTTCGCGTGCAAGGGCGAGCTGCCCGGCGCCCGGGGCCCGGAGAAGGAGGTGTCCCGCAGCCCCACCACCAGCAGTATTACCAGCGGCTACTTCTCCCACAGTGCCTCCAACGCCACCCTGTCCGACATGGTGGGCCCCTGCGGCGACAGCTCGGACCAGCTGGCCGCCCAGGCCAAGGAGGCCGACGCCAGCGAGCCGCCCGGGCCCGCCGCCGCCGCCGCCACCCGAGAGGCGCCGGAACCGGACCGAGGAGGCGCGGCCGTCCAGGGTCCGAGCGCGCCGGTGCCACTCAAGGAAAACAGTGCCTTAGCCAAAGGGAGCCCGGCGTCCCCCAGCCTCCCCGACACCCCCTTGGGGCCGCACAGCAGGACGGGCTCCTGCTCGAACGGAGACGCCGGCGCCAGCAAGAACGGCCAGGTGGCCAGGGAGTTCTGCCCCCGGGAGGTGACCGTGGAGCGGACCACGGCCGTCCTGGAGGACTACTCTTTCACGGAGTTCATGGGCGTGTCCGACGGGAAGGATTTCGACGGTTTGGCCGAGTCTCCGGCCGGAGAGCCTTTGAGTCGAAGGACCGTCCCCAACAAACTAGACAGTAAGAGAGCCTCAGGTGGCCCCCGGGAGCCCGGCCAGGTGCATCCCTCAGCCGAGAGTGACCAGGTAACACGTGACGGCGGGACTCCCCTGGGTGCGGGGCTCCCTGGGAGCTTTGGCCCTCTGTGCCCCCGCCCTGTGGGGCCCCCTCACCGCAGGATAGCCCAGGAGGAGAGGTTGGCTGATGGGGAAGGGGCTGCGGCCGGGGGAGCAGGTCCACTGAGAGTGTCGGGACGCACCTGGGAAACCCTATTGGACCAGTGGCTTTGTGTCACTGGCGTAGGGCTTGTGGCTAGGTAAGCCCTCGCACCACGCGGGGTCAGTCCCGGGCTATTCCTATCTGCCCCAAGGGTCCAGCGGCCCTGTGGCATCAAATCTGTGCTTCTGTTCGATGATCAGATGCAGCACTTTCCCTGTCAGTAAGAGGGAAGCTTCCAGGCCAGCGTCCCGTCAGCACTGGTAAGGCACACCCTGATCCGCGCTGTCGAAACGCAGAGGGCGCTGGCAGGAAGCGGGAAGCAGGCCTCGGAGGAAGGGCAGGAAAACAGTTCTCGGGTGCCCAGGGGGTGCGCTTTGGGTGCAGGTAAATTCCCAGAGCAGTTGACCTGTGTGCTTGGAAGTTCCTCGGGGTATTTCAATGTTTACTTGTCACGAGAGAAGCCAAAGGGATTTTTTTGGCCGATATTCCCAAGGAAAAGAGCGACGATGTATAAATTATTAGCCTTCGCTTCCTGCTCAGGGTCATGGTTTTGGCCCCACCCCCCTGTGGCAGCTGTGGGAAGGGAAACTGAGCATCACCAGATGTGACCCCATAAGTCAAAAAAAAAAAAAAAATATATATATATATATATATATATATATTACTGTCACTGTATCACTGTTATTCTGTTGCTCATCAATTTGCTCAAGTGGGCACCAGTAACATCTGCATTGTGAGAATTGTTACTGTTTTTGGCATATCGAATACGCCACAGGTAGCTTGCCAAGCTCTGCCGTGCGGGCAGGATACTCTCGGTAGCTTCTGGGCTCTCCGAGAGGGATGGAGGAATTGAACCCAGGTCGGCCACATGCAAGGCAAATGCCCTACCCGCTGTGCTATATATATATAAAAATACAGTGATATCTGGGGCCAGAGAGATAGTGCACATATAGAGTGTTTGCCTTCCACACGCTGACCTGGGTTCAATCTCTGGCACCGCACATGGTTGCCCGAGCTGCCAGGAGTGATCCTTGAGCATGGAGCCCCTAGGGACTGCCAGGGGTGGCCCAACAATAACAGCAAAATCTTAAAAGTGAAATCTGCAAGAATGTGGTCCTCTGAGGGGCTGGAGCGTTAGCACAACGGGTAGGGTGTTTGCCTTGCACGCGGCCGACCGAGTTCGATTCCCAGCATCCCATATGGTTCCGAGCACTGCCAGGAGTAATTCCTGAGTGCCGAGCTAGGAGTAACTCCTATGCATCACTGGGTGTGACCCAAAAAACAAACAAACAAAAAAAAAACACACAGGGGCTGGAGTGATAGCACAGCGGGTAGGGCGTTTGCCTTGCACGCGTCCGACCCGGGTTCAAATCCCAGCATCCCATATGGTCCCCTGAGCAGGGCCAGGGGTAATTCCTGAGTGCAGAGCCAGGAGTAACCCCTGTGCATCGCCAGGTGTGACCCAAAAAGCAAAAAAAAAAAAAAAAAAAAAACACAGAATATGGTCCTCTGAGCACTGCCAGGAGTTATTCCTGAGCACAGAGCCAGGAGTAACCCCTTAGGATCACCAGGTATGGTCTAAAATAAATAAATTTGAAAACTTTTTTTTTTGGAGGGGGGAATTGGGCCATACCCAGCTGTGCATAGGGCTGACTCCTGGTTCTGTGGTCAGGGGTCACTCCCAGCAGTGGTGCACAGGGACAAATATGGGGTGCTAGGGACTGAACCTGGGGTCAGCTGCATGCAAGTACTATCTCTCTGGCCCAGATTTTGAGAACATTTTAAGTATTGAAGTTTATTTATTTATTTATTTATTGCTTCTTGGGTCACACTCAGCAATGCTCAGGGGTTACTCCTGGCTCTGCACTCAGGAATTACTCCTGGCAGTTCTCGGGGGACCATATGGGATGCTGGGGATTGAACCCGGGTTGGCCAAGTGCAAGGCAAACGCCCTACCCGCTGTGCTATCGCTCCAGCCCCTGAAGTTACGCTTTTCGTTCTCACCCTATGGTACCAGAAAGAACTTTCCTTCCAATGGTCCCAGCAGTTGCACCTTGAAGCTAGGTTTTCCCCTGGGAACGGTGGAAACGCTGGTGGGCGTGGGCCTGCCCTTGGGGTCTGTGGATCCTGGTGGGCAGAGCCTTCTGCGGGGACCGGGCAGGGAGGCGGGAGAGCATCACTGTCACTCATGGGCCTCTGCATTCCAGGGGCTCAGGACCGCCCGGTGAGAGCAGCCAGCATCACTGCAGGCCACGCGGTGGTGGCCATCACCAGCCCAGCCGACCTCACACCTCGAGGGGAAGCCAGGCCCTCCCCGGGTGCCGCCTTCCCCTCCCAGTGGAGACCAGCGGCACTTTGTGACCCGGGGCCGATCGGCGACCTCCACTTTCCCCAGGAAGGCAGAGGACGAACACCCCGGATCCATCCAGCGGCAGTATTTTTGTTTGCACTTATCTACACTCTCCACTGTGTAGAGAGACCTCCACGGCTTCAGACTCTTCTCTGTTCTTGTACAGTTTTAAGCAGTTCTTACTGTAGAAGCTAGAGTTGATGCTCCGGTTTGTTGTCGGGGTTTTGTTTTATTTCATAAATAATATATGATGTATATGAAATGTGTATCTATAGTGTGTTGGGGACAAGACTGCACACTGAAAGGCGTAGCAGAGTGGCTTGGAGAAAAAAAAAAAACCATAAGGTACTGGACTTTGTATTTTAAAGGAAAACAAAGCAAACGAACAAAAAAAAAAACAAAAAAACTTGGACGGTGTCTCCTACACGAGCAACCGGAAACGAGTCTCTTGCCTGTGGAGGAGGTTGCAGATGGCTCTTGGCAGAAAGGGTTCCAGAATGCTGTTCTTGATAACCAAAGAACTTCCACGCGACGGAGCGCGTTGGCCGCCCACTCTTGTCTGTGTTTCTGTCTGTCTGACTGCAAGCCGGGCGCCACGCTCCCCTGGGCTACAGGCCACATGGGCTGCCGTCCTGCTGCCGTCCTGCTTCAGAAACGCACTGAACACTCTCACCACTGAAATTCTTTGGTCTTCCACCTGGCCCAGCCCCTGCCGGCTGGACGCCAGGTTCGAAATGCCTCCAGATCCTGGCAGTTTTGATCCTACTGATTCAGCTCAGCCGGCCGGTGGGGCGCAGAGAGCAGTATTACTGTAAGGGGACACAGGAGATACCGAGTTGGTTTGGGGTGGGGGGGCGGGGAGCAGGGGTCGTGAATTTGTTGGGGTTTTTTTTTTTTTGTTTTTTGTTTTTTTTTTTTTGGTCTTTGTGTGTGGTTTGGTTCGGGATTGGTAGGTTTTGTGGTGGTGTGGGTTATTTGCTGTGTTATTTTGCTGACTTGATTCTGGAAGAGTGCTGAGGAGTTGGAACGAGTTGATGCAGTCCACAGAGGCTTGGGCTGCCGCGTCCACGGGCAACGACCGAATCCAGATGCCCCATCCGGGTCTTCACCTGGGATGGTTTCCACCCAGCGGAGCCATTAAGGAGCGCGTGTGCAGGAAGCGTTAGCAGGGCCCGGTCTCCCGCTTCTGCAGATGCTGGTTCCAGCAGTGAGTGTGAAAGTGGGCCAATGTAATGTGGACAGCCTGCTGTACGCCCCTTCCTTGACGTTTTAGCATCAGCGAGTGGGTAAGGTAGTGGAGACTTTAATAATGAGAAGCTGCTGTTCATGGGGTTTTGTGTATAGTGATGAGCTAACTAGTATTTTACTAGTTTCTTATAGAAAAATGAAAAAAACTGTAATTTATATCCCCTACTTCAACTTTATTGTATTTAATTGGTACATACTTGTGCGCGCATGTGTGTCTGCGTGTTTTAGAATACAAACCGTCTTATTCCAGTTTTACACACCGGCTGTTTGTCTTGAGCGGCTCGGTGGCCACTTTCAGAGCTCAGGCCTGGGGGTCCGTGTGCGTGCTCTGGAGGCTTGGCCGTGAGTCCTTCTCGGAGGCTGTTGTTGCATGACCGAGGGGAAACCCAGAACAAGGGCTGCGTGACAGAGCCAGAGCTCAGACGCCCTGCTCCACACACGTGCCAATGTCACGGAGCCTTGGGGAGACCAGAAGGGCTGGGGTGAATCTCACCAAGCCAAACTGATAGGCACTGAGGGTACTGAGGGGTTTTAGAGGTTGCAGTGCCCCGCCACCCTCACAGCGGTGTCCTAAGATGGCTGTTCTGGAAAGATGATCCAGAATGATCTGAAGTATCGTAGGATGTCTTCAGAATGCTCTCCGCTCCCAGGACAGAGAGAACAGAGAGAACTCAAAGGGGCCAGTACACAGTTTTTTTTGGGGGGTCACACCCAGTGATGCTCAGGGGTTACTCCTGGCTCAGCACTCAGGAATTATTCCTGGCGGTGCCCAGGGGACTATACGGGATGCCGAGGATCAAACCTGAGTCAGCTGCATGCAAGGCAAATGCCCTCCCTGGTGGACTATTGCTCCAGCCCCTTAGTACACGTGCTTTGCACAGGGGAGGCCCAGGTTCCGTTCTCAGCACAGCCTGTTCCCAGTTACTGCCTCTAGCATAATGCTGGGAGCAGCCCCTGCACCAGTGGTTTGGCACAGAAACAAAATGAGAGAATTTCAGTTCATTTCTATGTTCCTGAAGTGATCAACAATTGCCAGCTAGGGCTGACTCAGTGGCCTAAAGCACACACCTTGCATGCTCGAGACCCCACGTTTAAAACCTGTATCACGTGCCCCTCAGCACTGCTCGACATGAAGTACACCACATCAAGTCAGGTATTGCCTGACGTAACCCCCTGTGTCTCCAAATAATCCTAGGGTTCCCCAAAAATTTAGATCTAGCATATTCCATACAGAAAGTCATCTTATATAGACAGAAGGAATAAAGGAACAAAAATATAACATCTTATTTGAATTTTATAACCCCGTTTTTTGGGGAAAGATACTTACTTTTTTGTTTTTAAGTTGGTTAGGTTTTTTTTCCTATTATTTAATTTGGTTGGGTTTTTATATTTAGTATTTAAATGATGACAGTTATAAATACACAATTTGGTGCCCATTCTCCCAGTGAGTTGAAGTCAGTGGTATATGGTTATTGACATTGTCATTTTGGCTGGGAGAGTAAACTGGTTGAAGACTTGGGTAGTTAAATATAGACGTGTCTTTAATGACAGAAATATAGTGGTTTGTTGTTAGCATATTTGTTAATGGGTATAAACAAATTTGAACACATTTTCTCAGCAAAAGTCAAGCCTTGTATTTCTAAGGTACTGATTGAAAGGAAGAAGAATTTCTTAAGAAAATGTCCTTTATGAACCAGGGTTTTATGGCATTTTGCCTTGCAGGCTGTTGACCCAGTTCAATCCCTGGTACCACACTCAATCCCCCAAACACTGCTGGGCGTGAACCCTGAGCAGCACACCACACACACACACACACACACACACACACACACACACACACACAAACACACACACACATCTTTAGTTATAAATCCTCTCTTCTCCTGTCTGCTACTAAATGATCTGGCTCTAGTCATACTTTTAAATATTTGGGTGATGGGGGCCATACCTGGGGGTGCTCAGGACTTATTCCTGGCTCTGCACTCAGGGATCATTCCAGGTGGGGCTCGGAAGACCATGTGGGATACCAGGGATTGAACCTGGGCTAACCACATGACCTCATGCAAGGTCCTTATTTCATATGCTCCATTGGTCCTTCATACTTTTAAAAATGACAATATTCAGGCTTTATAATTCCAGCTATATTGCAGGGTGGGATCAGAGGAGTGCTATTGTACTGTGTAGCTTTCTTTATAAAGCTTTCTGGTCATATAATTTTAATTTTGTATTTATTTAATTGGAGGAGGGCGAAGGGGCCACACCCAGCAGTGCTCAGGGCTTACTCCTGGCCCTGAACTCAGGAATCATCACTCTTGGTGGGGCTCAAGGGGGCCATACACGGTGCTGGGGGTCCAGCCCCAGCAGACTATGTGCGAGGCAAACCCCTCACCCACTGTGCTATTGCCCCAGCCCCCTTGCCATGTCATTTGTAAACCGTCTTCTGAATTTAGAGCAAACACCAGCGGGGAAAGGCTGCCAGTGTGCACCATTGAGAATTCTTTGGATTCAGACATGAACTTAGGATAGTAAATTGACAGCAGAAATCTTGCTGTAAAGTTGAGCCAAACTCCTAAATTTTTAACAACAAAACAACCTCGCTGGGCAGGTAGCTCAGTGGTACTGGTATGAAGGCCCCAGTTCAACCCCCTGGCCTAAATAAATGATTGAAAACTCTAAAATCAGGCTGGAGCAATAGTCCAGCAGGTAGGGCGTTGGCCTTGCATGCGGCCGACCCGAGTTTGATCCCCAGCATCCCATATGGTCCCCCAAGCACCACCAGGAGTAATTCCTGAGTGCAGAGCCAGGAGTAAGTAACCCCTGAGCATCGCTGGGTGTGACCTGAAAAGAAAAGAAAAGAAAACCTTCTAAAAATCTCGCAGCTGATTCAGGTTTCTCCTAAGCTCGAGGAAGGGCACTTGCTCTGGTGCCCGGCCAGAGACCAGCAGCCCGCTGCCAGCTGAGGAAGAAACCGGGAGAGCACTGGGAGGTGGGAAGTGCCCTTTGACAGGATGAACCGCAGCTGACTAGTGGGAAAACCAAATCCCAACATCCAAATTTAACCTGCTGTCATTTTGTTCTAATCCCCAAGGTGAAGGGAACAATCATTGTATCCGTAAGTGCCACATTTAAAAAAAAAAAAAAGGTCATTTTCCCCCCACCTGGACACAGTGAGTGGGTTTCAGTCTTTCTCTTTGGGACACACAGTTGCCTCTTTATTTTCTGGGCACCTCTTCGGATTCTCAGAAAAATGAGTTCTTCCCCCGCCCTCCGTGGGGCTCTCCCGTGATGGTATCCTCACATGCACTTCTTGGAAAACGGTGGCCCAAGATAGTCGGGAGCTGTGCCCGGGTCACTGTAACCAGAACCACCATGGTGGCTCTCACTGCCAGTTTTCGCGGTGCCAGCCTGTGCCCGTGAGAGGAAGGCGTGGCTCCTTACGGCACTCTGCTCACGACGACATGGCAAGGTGGGTCAGCAGAACGATGCTTTTCTTTCCCGTTTTTCTTTGGTTTGGGGGCCACACCGAGGGGTGCCAAGGGGTGGGGGAACCATTAGTGGTAGTGCTGGGATTCGAACCAGGGTCAGGGTTGGCAGCTGCATGCTCCGCAAATGCCTTAACCTTGGTACTACCCCTCTCCTGTGTCAGAACAACGAACCTTCGCAAAGGAAAAGGTAAGTGTTGACAGTGGGGTCTCCGGAAGAAGAAATCAATTAGGACAATGAAAAGAAAATAGGTCCTTTTTGGTCTTAGAATAATAAACCAACCTGATCTTTTCATAGTATCTAAAGCGGGCTGGAGCGATAGCAAAGCGGTAGTGCATTTGCCTTGTATGCGGCCGGCCCGGGTTCAGTTCCTCCGTCCCTCTCGGAGAGCCCTGCAAGCTACTGGGAGTATCACGCCTGCACGGCAGAGCCTGGCAAGCTCCTCGTGACGTATTCGATATGCCAAAATCAGTAACAAGTCTCACAATGGAGATATTACTGGCGCCCGCTCAAGCAAATCGATTAGCAACGGGGTGACAGGGATCTAAAACAGGCTGGAGCAATAGCACGGTGGGTAGGGCCTTGCACGCGGCCAACCCGGGTTTGAACCCCAGCATCCCATATGGTCCCCTGAGCACCACCAGGAGTAATTCCTGAGTGCAGAGCCAGGCGTAACCCCTGTGCATTGTGTGACCCAAAAAGCAAAACCAAAACAAAAAAATAATAATATCTAAAACAGTTGTAGCTTAATTTTTCTTTTATTTATTATTATTATTATTATTATTATTATTATTATTATTATTATTATTATTGTGCTTGTAACATCTTGAAACAGTTTTTCGACCCTTCCTTGCTAAGTCCCCTGATCTGAACCAGGTGGACCTCTTGTCCTTCCTGCTGTCCCTGGTTGAGTGATGGTCTTTTTTTTTTTTCCTGGTGCCTGTGCACCTAGCAAGATCCTGCTTACAAGGGTCTCCTTCCTCTCCCTGGGGCACCGCAAGCGGTCTCCAGCTGCACCACAGCCGTGTGTGTGTGTGTGTGTGTGTGTGTGTGTGTGTGTGTGTGAGAGAGAGAGAGAAAGAAGAGAGAGAGAGAGAGACCACCACACAGCTAAAGGGCCACCTCTGTGTGTGTATACCGAGCACCACACAGCTCAAGAGGGCCAGCCACAGTGTGTGTGTGTGTGAGCACCACACAGCTCAAGGAGTCCCTACAGCCCGTGACCCTCCACAGGCACGACAGCAGGGTGCACGTGAGCACAGCCTGGCAAGCCTGTGTGCAAACACCAGAGCGGAAGAGCATGACTCCGGGCCAGACGTCCAGGATGGGGGGTAGGGCGCCTGCCTGGCCTGTAGTGGCCCCTGGTTTGATTCTCTGCACCACAGAGGGTTCCCGAGCACCACCAGGGGTCGCTCCTGAGCACAGGAACGGCCTTGAGGCGCTACTGGGTGTGGCCTATCACTGTTACCCCGCCCACCCACTCCCCTCCCAGAAAACAGAATGTGAATCTCGGCAAGCTGGGTGCGCACGACCCAGATGTAGCCCCCTCATCGCAGCAACAGTGACGACAAAGGGGCAGGGGGAAGCTTTTTAAAAATGCAATACGAGGGTACGAGTGATAGTACAGCGGATGTAACGTTTGCCCTGCACACGGCTGACCTGGGTTTGATCCCTGGCATCCTGTATGGTCCCCCAAGCACCACCAGAAGTAATTCCTGAGTGCAAAGCCAGGAGTGACCCCTGAGCATCGCTGGGTGTGACCCAAAAAGCCAAAAAAAAAAAAAATGCAATCAGTCGACCCTTCCTTGCTAAGTCCCTGTCTGAACCAGGTGGGCCTCTGGTTGAGGGATGGCTTTTTTGCTTTTTGCTTTTTGGGTCACACCCAACGATGCTCAGGGATTACTCCTGGAATTTCACTCAGAAATTACTCCTGGCGGTGCTCAGGGGACCATATGGGATGCTGGGAATTGAACCTGGGTCAGCGATGTGCAAGGCAAACACCCTGCTTGCTGTGCTATCACTCCAGTCCCAATGACTTTTTTTTTTTTAATTCAATCACCATGAGATAGAGCATTACAAAACTGTTCATGATCTGGTTTCAGTCATACAATGTTCCAGCATCCATCCCTTCATCAGTGTATATTTCCGTCACCAATGTCCCCAGTTTCCCTTCCATGACCCCCAACTCCCCTCACCCCAGCCTGCATCTATGGCAGGCACCTCTCCTCTCCTCTTCTCTCTCTCTCTCTCTCTCTCTCTCTCTCTCTCTCTCTCTCTCTCTCTCTCTCTCTCTCTCTTCCTCTCTCTCTCTCTTTCTCTCTTCCTCTCTCTCTCTTTCCTCTCTCTCCCCCCCCCTTTGGTTTTTTGGGTCACACCCAGTGATGTTCAGGGGTTACTCCTCTGCACTCAGGAATTACTCCTGGCAGTGCTTGGGGAACCATATAGATGCCGGGGATGAACCACGGTCAGCCGCATGCAAGGCACATGCCCTGCCCGCTGTTCTACCGCTCCGGCCCTGAATCATCTTAATTATTAAAAAATATAGAGTGAATCATTTAAACTAAAGTTGGCTTTTGATAAAAATAATTTATTAAAATGTATTAAAAGTGCCAGGAAGATAACAAAATGATTCAGGCATAAGCCTGGCAGTTTGCGCAACCCAGGCTCAATTCCGGGTACCACGTGGGCCTGGAGCATTCCTGGGTGCAGCCCTGCAGCTCCCTGGCTACTGACCAGGGCACTCCTGGGGCCCGAGCAGCATCCTCCGGCCTTTATAATGAACCACTGGCCCGGTGGCTGAGGGTCCGCCTCCCCCTGGGGTCTCCCTAGCTGGAGAAGCCTGAGTCAGGAGATCACCTGCAAAAGTTTTTAAGCAGCACTTTACTTGTTCCACATAGTAAAAGAGAAGAAAGGAGGAAGTGTCGATGGTGGGGAAGGATAGCTGGATTGGACTCAGGGCAGAAAGCATCTTTTCTAGAGGGGAAAAAAAATACCTTAAATGATCTTTTATTATTGTTGTTGTTATTATTATATTATTATTGAATCACAGTGAGATACACAGTTAAAAAGTTGTTCATGATTGGGTTTCAGTCATACAATGTTCCAACACCTGTCCCTTCGCCAGTGTACATTTCCCACCACCAATGTCCTCAGTTTCCCTCCTCCTCCTCTCCCTTCTCCTCTTTCTCCTCCTTCTCCTCCTCCTCCACCTCCTCCTCCTCCTCCCTCGCTCTCTCTTTCCTTTTGGGCATTATGGTTTGCAATACAGATACTGAAAACTTATCATGTATACCCCTTACCTTAAATGATCTCAAAATAATGATCTTATTCCTGTTTAAAATATGATAATGAATGGGTCATGGGGAAAGCACCATTTATTAACGCTGAGCTGGATAGTGACTTCCTTCTGAAGCGTGCGGGAGGGGAGCAGGAGAGTACCTGTGTAGTGGAGAAAGCTGATGAACGCTCACCCAGGTCAACGTGATCAACTTCAGTGGATGGTGTGTTCCCTTGACCTGATGTGATCCGGTTGTCATTTTTTTGCCTCTGGAACCGACCTTCCGTAAACCCCCAACACCAGTTTCACGAGAAGCATCATTTAGATTCCAGTGGAGGGACACTGCATACCTTCCCTAGCTCAGAACTGTCAGAGACCGGGAAGACGAGCCAAGTTGGAGATACTATCATCGCCCAGAGGAGAACGAGCTGTAATGTGATCCCTGGGATACCAGACTGGGACAAAAAAGAGAATGAGGTAAAAGCTAAGTATACAACTCAACTCGGGCCACGCAACGGCTTCCCATCTGGGAGAGAGCCGTGTGTGTACTCAGTGCTGCAGAAAGCAAGTCACTGGGAGGGAAAAGCAAGCGCAGACACACAACTATAATGACAGAAGTTTACCAGTACAAAGGAGAAGTCTAATGTGCTGTGATCATGAATGAGAGGAGGAGTCCAGTAGACTCAGGGATGCCCCGAGGAATTGTGCGTGTTTCGATTAGGAGTTGGTCTGGTGAAGAGAAAGGGGGGCACTGTCATTGTCCCTGGCTCTCACAGTAACAAAGACAGACCAAGGTGGGACTAAAGGTGCCCCAAAAAAAAGAAATAGCTGGGGCTGGCGCAATAGCACAGCAGGTAGGGCGTTTGCCTTGCATGCGGCTGACCTGAGTTTGATTCCCAGCATCCCATAGGGTCCCCCGAGCACTGCCAGGAGAAATTCCTGAATGCATGAACCAGGAGTGACCCCTGTGCATCACCAGGTATAACCCAAAAAGCAAAAAATATATATATATATAGCTCTGGGCCTGCAAGATGGTACCATGGTTAAGCCCTTGTCTTGCATCCAGGGGTCTCTGGTTCAGCTCCTGGCATCACATCTGGTCCCTGAGGAACACAAGGAATAATCCCCGAGCACATAGCCAGGGGTAAGCCCCAAACATTGGCGGGTGTGGCCCCCAAACAGAAAGGCTGATTCTGTGAGAGTTCCTGTGGAATCGATCCAAAGAATGTAGAGAAGCAGCAGGGATTCTGTGAGGATTCCGCGAGAGCTGGGAAGCAGCCGTGTCTGTGAGGCATGTCCCTCGGGGCTGCAGCCTCAGCTCTGCCGGGTCAGTCGGTGGAGGATGCGGTCCAACCATCAGCGCCTGGGGCATGTCTGGGGGCTGAAGGCTGGGCTTTGCTCTGCAAACAAGACAGGAGGGTTCCTTCCCTAGCCACTCAGGGCCCCCTTCCCCCGAGCACAGCGGGAGCGTCTGCCAGCACAGAACCCAGAACCTGGGGTAGTCTCCAAGGCACTCTTGGGTGTGGCCCAAAACAAAACAAGAAAGACATCCAGCGGTTGTGTTTGAACAGAGTTGTAAAATGCCTCCGGGACTTGTTAACCCAACAAAGGGTGTGGCTGCATGTGGGTTAACAAGGGGAAAGCAGCCATTCCCCCTGCCCCCCCCCAGACACACACACACATACATACACACTGCCTCAGCAACACACTTCCTGCTTCAGAGGCACTACCATTGGACAGGCTGGCTCAGAACCAAAGGTAGCTGCCCAACCTGGGGGTACACACACACACACACACACACACACACACACACACACACACACACACACAGCCTCAGCACCGCACTTCCTACTTCAGAGGTCCTACCCCTGGGCAGCTTAGAGCCACAGCCAGCTCAGAACTGAAGGCAGCTGCCCAACCGGTGGGCTCCAGACCCAAATCCCTAACCCCAGTTGGGGACGAGGACCCTTAAGTACCCAGGATGTAAAAAGGCTCAGTTCTGTGCCTAGGTCACAAACTGGGTGCCGTTGTCCCCTGGCCACAGCAGAGGCCACAGCAGGGAACAGACAGTAGCCCCAGCCTTCCAGCCGCCCCTCAGGTGCACCCCACTGAAGATGCAGACTGCTGGCTTACACCCTGGCCGGGGGCTGTGACCACGATGATTCCCAGTCACTCCACATCAACTGCCAGACGCCAGCAGCTACCACACCTTGGTGCTGCAGCAGCGACAGGGCACCAGTAGGAAAATCCTTTCTTGTCATCCGGGTACAAACAACTCGGCACCACCGGGAGCCGTTCTGGTGGGCATTTTAGAAATTCTCACCAGACTGGCGCATATGCTGCCTGAGCCCATGTGCTGCTTGCGCCCATGTGGACAAGCACATGTGTCGCCCGAGCACATGTGTCACCCACATCTCCCCCCTTGAGATGTGTACTTTTATGCTTTCATACTTTTGTGTCTAAAGCTCGGTTGTGTGTAGCGGCTTCTTCACCCTTGGAGAAGTCCGCGTTCTCCCTTGAGTGCGTTATTCTTTTTTTTTTTTTTGGGTCACACCCAGCGATGCTCAGGGATTACTCCTGGATTTGCACTCAGGAATTACTCCTGGCAGTGCTTGGGGGACCATATGGGATGCCGGGGATCGAACCCGGGTCGGCCGCGTGCAAGGCAAACGCCCTCCCCGTTGTGCTATCGCTTCGGCCCCTGAGCGAGTTATTCTTACTATTCTCTCTCCCACTTATCCCTTCCTCCCTCCCTCAGAGACCTCTGAATAAAATTTATTTACTTCAAAAAAAAAAAAAAAGAGAAAGAAATTCTCACCAGGCATCTGGGGCTGCCAGAAGTCAGGACAGTCACGGGAACTAGCCTGATGTTACAGAAGGGAGTCCCCGGATGGACGCTCTGACCATCGGGAAATTGAAGCTTCCACAAAGCACCGGGAAGGATGAGACACATGAGAGCATTCAACCTCCGCAGTGAACGGGACCAAGCCCCGGAAAGTTCTCAAGAACACCAGAGCAACATTCCTCTCCGTGCTCACCAAACTAAGGAAATGACTATAAAAGAATCAATAAACTCCAGGGGCTGGAGCGATAGCACAGCGGGTAGGGTGTTTACCTTGCACGCAGCCGACCCGGGTTCAATTCCCAGCATCCCATATGGTCCCCTGAGCACCGCCAGGAGTAATTCCTGAGTGCAGAGTCAGGAGTAACCCCTGTGCATCGCCGGGTGTGACCCAAAAAAGCAAAAAAAATTAAAAAAATTAAAAATCAATAAACTCTGGGAGCGGTCAGGGTGTTTGCCTTGCATGGGGTCCATCTGGGTTCGATCCCCAGCATCCCATGTGGTCCCCCAGGCACCTCCAGGAGTAATTCTTGAGGATTGTGGTATGGCCTCAAAAAAAAAAAAAAAAAAGAAAGAAACAAAGAATCAATAAACTGATGGGAAAAAAACCTTCGTTCAAAGAGAAGTGGAGAAACTAAAGAATACGGTAGAAGGACTAAACAGCAGAAAGGAAGAAGCTGAAAATCAAACAGTGACCTCAAAGACAAGGCACACACATCACCAATTTTAGAAAGGTAATAAAAAAGAATTTTTTAAAAAGTGTCAAGATTGAGAAACTGAGCAGCATACTGTTAAATAGCTATTGAGTCAAAGAGAAAAATCAAAGAAGCAAAAGAAGATTCTTTGAAACTAATGAGAATGAAGAGACAAAATAACAGAATCTATGGGCCAGGCAAAAGAGCGTTGCTGAGGAGGAAGCTCATGACAATATAGGTTTATATCAGGAAACTGGGAAAGACTGAAATCAATGACCTAACGTCACAGCTAAGGGAACTAGAAAAAGAACAACAAACAAATCCCAAAGTAAGTGGAAGAAAGGAAATAATAAAAATCAGAGCAGAAATCAATGGTAGGAAAATAATGCAAGGGTAAATAAAAACCAAGTGCTGTCTTTTTTAGAATAAACAAGGCAGACAAACTTTTAGCTAGACTATGATTAAAAAAATATCAAAAATCATGAGAAATTAAAACAGACTGCTCAGAAATAAAGAGTTTAAGAGATTAAACTCTGTGCTACTACTCTGGGAAATATATAAATGGATGGATTCTTAAAATTAAAGTCCTCTTAAGACTTTAATTTTGTATCACATAGGGGCTGGAGCGATAGCACAGAGGGTAGGGTGTTTGCCTTGTACTCCGCCGACCCAGGTTCGATTCCCCAGCATCCCATATGGTCCCCTGAGCACCGCCAGGAATAATTCCTGAGTGCAGAGTCAGGAGTAACCCCTGTGCATCTCTGAGTGTGACCCAGAAAGAAAAAAAAATTGAATCACATCAGGTACAAAACCTGAACAAAAGAGTAAGGAAACTGAAACAGTCATTAAAAACCTCCCCCAGGGGGCCAGGGTGACAGTACAGAGAGTGGGGCACTTGCCTTGCACACAGGCCACTCAAGTTCCATCCTCAGAACCGGGTATGGTCCCCTGAGTCTCACCAGGAACAAAGTCTGAGCATGGAGCCAGGTGTAATCCCTGACCATCTCTAGGTAGGAAAAAAAAAAAATCATTAGTCCAAAAGTCGTGGGCGCAGATAGGTTCACTAGAGAGTTCTACTGAATTATCAAATGAGAGTTACTATCTGTACTCCTCAAGGCTTCCAAAACGCTGAAGAAATAATTCTTCCTATCATGACCATAATACCAAAATTTTATCCCAAAAGAAAATTGCAGACTGACAAACGTTAATGCAAAGATCTCAACACATGCTGTTACTGTCACTGTCATCCCGTTGCTCATCGATTTGTTCGAGCGGGCACCAGTAACGTCTCTCATTGTCTCACAACACATGCTAAGCAAGTCAAATGCAACAGCTTAGGATTCTATGCCATGACTAAGTGATATTTCCTCCAAGGAATAAAGGATAGCTCGATATATGCAAATTATTAGCAGAAAGATATAAATCATAGGATAATATCAACATATGCAGACATATGCTTTTGACAAGATTCAACGTTCTTTTTTTTCTTTTTTTTTTGGGGGGGTCACTGGCTCATGCACTCAGGAATTACTCCTGGCAGTGCTCAGGGGACCACATGGGATGCCAGGGATTGAATCCCAGTAGGCCTCGTGCAAGACAGACGCCCTACCTGCTGTACTATTGCTCCGGCCCCTCAACATTCATTTTGATTTAAAAAAAAAAAAACCTCAACAAATAAGGAATAGAAGAAATGTCCCTTAAGAGAGTCGTGGCCATAGTATAGCAAACAGGGTACTTGCCTTGCACAGGGCTGACCTGGGTTCAATTCCCAGCACCACCAGGAGTGACTCCTGAGCACAGAGCCAGGAGTAAGCCCTGAGTGCTCTCAGTCAGGTGTGACCCAAGAAATGAGAGGGGGGGGGGAGAGGGAGAGAAAGAGAGAAAGATCTTTTGTTTATATGAGTACAAATGCTGAATTTGCACAACTCAAACTCAGCTCAGACTCATAGGAACTGCACACTACACTATGATGGTTGCTGGAGTGAGTGGTTGGGTGCCAGTGGGGGCTCACATTGCATAAACGGGGCTGGAGCAATAGTACAGCAGGGAGGGCACTTACCTTGCAGGTTTGATCCCTTGCATCCATATGGTCCCTCTAGCACCACTAAGAGTAATTCCTGAGTGCAGAGCTAGGAATTACTCCTGAGCATCTCTGGCTGTGCACCCCGCCCCCCGCCAAAAAAAAAAAAAAAACACCCAAGAACAAAAAAAGGCACAAGCTTCCAGTTATAAGTCTGGGAGTGAAATGTATAGGATGGTGACTCTAGGAAACAACTCATTGACTATTTGAAAAGAAGAGTCTAAAATTGAAAATTTTTCATCATGAGGAAATGCCTCTGCATGAGGTAAATGGATAATTGTGGTAATTATTTGTAAATATTTGCATAAATAATTTTTTTTCTTTTTGGGTCACACCCGGCGATGCACAGGGGTTACTCCTGGTTCTACACTCAGGAATTACTCCTGGCGGTGCTCAGGGGACCATATGGGATGCTGGGATTCGAACCCGGGTTGGCCGCGTGCAAGGCAAATGCCCTACCCGCTGTGCTATCGCTCCAGCCCCAATATTTGCATAAATAATTTTACCTCAAATTTACCTAGTGCTCGGGCTGGAGAGAGAGTATGATGAGTTAAGTGCCTGCTTTGCACTTGGCCAACCTAGGTTCAATACCTGGCACCCCATATGGTCGCTTGAGCCCCACCAGGTGTGATCCCTGAACTTAGAACCAAAAGTAAGCTCCGTGTACCCAGGTCTGACCTAAAAAACTCCCAAAGCCCCGAAACTATCCAATACTGTATGTAAACTATATCTCAGTGAGGGTGGTCCAAAACACAAACATTGAAGTTTCAATTAAAAAATGTTGGACAGTCATGAAATTTGCATATAAGTGGATCAACATGGAAAGTATCATGTTGAGTGAAATGAGTCAGAAAGAGAAAGACATACAGAAAGATCGCACTCATCTGTGGAATATAAAAAAACAAAGTGGGAGACTAACACCCAAGAGTAGTAGAGATAAGGACCAGGAGGTCTGCCCTACAGCTTGAAAACTGGCATTACATGCTGGGGGAAAGGTAGCTCAGATAGAGAAGGGAACATTAAGTAGAGGATGTTGGGAGGACCCATTCATGTTGGAAGATGAGAACTGAAAGTAGACTATAGACCGAACATGAAGGCCACTCAATACCTCTGTTGCAAACTATAACACCCAAAAGGAGAGAGAACAAAAGGGAATGCCCTACCGTAGAGGCAGGGTGGGGTGGTGAGGGATGGGGTGGTGGTGGTGGGAGGGATACTGTGATCACTGGTGGAGATGAATGGGCACTGGTGAAGGGATGGGTAAACGATCACTGTATGAGTGAAATTCAAACACAAAGTTTCATAAGTTTGTAACTGTACATCACAGTGATTCTCTAATACATTTTTTTAAAAAATGTTGGACAGAATACTACAGCTGTCAGGGAAAATGAAATCAAGAAATTTGCCTTTAAATGGATGGATACGGAGAGGATCACGCTGAGTGAGATGAGTTAGAAAAAAAGGGACAGATACAGAATGACTGCACTCATTTGTGGGATATAAAAAATATATATATGTACATATATAAATATATATATAATAGAAGAATAACATCCATGGCCAGGGAAAACGGGTTAGGAGGACTGGTCAGTGGTTGGAACTAACTACAAGTGTGTGTGGGGCAGAGGGTAGGTAAGATAGAGAAGAGACCTCTGTGACAATAATGGCAGGGAGTGATCACACTGGACAAGAGCTGAAGGTTAAAAGTAGGTAAAGGATATGCTGGATAACGTTTCAGTATCAATATTATGGCATGCAAACCACATGCCCAAAAGGAGAGAGGGTGAGAAGGAGATAGAGAGGAGAGAGAGAGAGAGAGAGAGAGAGAGAGAGAGAGAGAGAGAGAGAGAGAGAGAGAGAGAGAGAGAGAGAGAGAAAGGGCCTGCCATAGAGGGCAGGCAGGAAGTTGGATGATGGGAGGGACCCTGGGGACACTGGTGCTGGGAAATGTCCACGGGTGGAGGGACGGGTGTTGGAACACTCTATGACTGAAACCCAATCATGAACAGCTTTGTAAGGGTCTATCTCACAGTGATTCAATTCCAAAGTGTTTAAAAAAGTTGGGGCCACACCCAGTGATGCTCTGGGTTTGCATTACTCAGGATTTACTCCTGGCAGCGCTCGAGGGCCCATATATATGCCAGGGTTCGAAGCAAACCCTGGGTGGGTCTCATGCAAGGCAAATGCCCTACTCGCTGTCCTATCGCTCCAGTTCCCCAGTTAAATTTTTATTAACGTAAAATCTAGTCTCTTTGCCATATCCTTGTGTTTCTTCAGTTCTGTAGAAATCCAAAACCACGCTGCCACTATTGTGACCGCGCGACCGCGCGACCTCATATCTCTTCACCGCAGGTCTGACTCTAATGGGGAACTCCTAACAATGGTAGTTTTTTGTTGAAATGTTGAATGTAACCAAAGTAAAGAGAAAGTAAAGTAAAATTTATCAGTTACCCAGGCAGGGGGAGGGGGGTGTGAGGGTGGGAGGGATGGGAGGTATACTGGGGCTTTTTTTGATGTTTTGGTTTTTTTTTTTTTTGGTGGTGGAATATGGGCACTGGTGAAGGAAGGGATGGTTGTTTCAGCATTGTATAACTGAGACTTAAGGCTGAAAGCATTGTAATTTTCCACATGGTGATTCAATAAAAAATAAATAAATAAATAAAATAAAGACAGGGGCTGGAGCAATAACACGGCGGGTAGGGCGTTTGCCTTGCACGCAGCCAACCCGGGTTTGATTCCCAGCATCCCATATGGTCCCCTGAGCACCGCCAGGAGTAATTCCTGAAGAGCCAGGAGTAACCCCTGTGCATTGCTGGGTGTGACCCAAAAAGAAAAAATGAATAAATAAAGACAACAGCAGCACCTTTGCTCAAAGAATATTAGTGCCCGCCCTGTAGCATGTCTTTTATATGCCTTATCCTATTTAATCCTGGGCACAATCTGTATGACAAACATTATCACACCGTTACACTTTGCAGATGAAGAAATGGAAGAAAACCGGGATTAGAGGAAATGGCTCAAGGTCAGCTAGTAAGTGAATTGCACTTGCCGTCTGAACCTGAGTCTGTCTGACCTCTGACCCAGAGCCCAGCCCTTTCATTAAACCCGCTAATCCTGCTCGCTCAGACAGACTTGCCTTTCAGTCTCCGTTCCCATGATCCATCCTCAATCCACACTCACTGCACGAGCTTTAGTGCCCGTCCAGCTGTGCTAATCTCTCTCTAGGCCATTTCTCCCACCAGCCTAGATATCACTTCCATCTCTCTCCTCCCTCCCTCCTAAGTCATTTTAGGTTTTTTGGTGTGTTTTTGTCTGGGGGCCACACCTGGCCATGTTCTCCTGAGCTCTACTCCTGGTTCTGTCCTCAGGAATCCCTCCTGGTGGTGCTCGGGAGACCATATGGGATGCTGGGGATTGAGCCCAGGTCAGCCTTGTACAAGCACCCTACCTGCTGTACTATCGCTCAGGCCCCAAAATTCAATTTTTTTTTTCTTTTTGCTTTTTGGGTCACACCCAGCAATGCACAGGGGTTACTCCTGGCGGTGCTCAGGGGACCATATAGGATGCTGGGAATCAAACTTAGGTTGGCCACATGCAAGGCAAACGTCCTACCACTATCACTCCAGCCCCCCCAAATTCAATTCAATTTTGAAGAGCCACTGCAAACTCAGCTACTCAAAAATGCCTTCCCACGGGCCTTCACCATGTGTGGTGCGCTCGCACGTGCGCACACACACACACACACACACACACACACACACACACCTGTATACTAAATTAGGAATACCATGAGGGAAAGGTGAATAGGGAACCGGGAAAAGGTTCTTTTTCTCTCTCTCTCTTTTTGTGGTTTTGGGGTTTGGGGGCCATTCCTGGTGGTGATCAGGGCTCACTCTTGGCTCTTCACTCAAGAGTCACTCCTGGTGGACTTGGGGACTATGTACTGGGCAGTGGATTGAGCCCAGGTCAGCCGTATACAAGTCAAGTACCCGACCTGCTTGTACTATCACTCTGGCCCCTTTACAATTCAGATGATATCAAATGTTTTGACTTTTCATTGTAATCATGTGTCCCCCCAAGCAGCCTGCCAATGAAGCCTTTAGTACCTTTTGTATATTTACACATTATTGCATTTCTTTGCCCCCAGTTTAGCACCATGCAGGGTTTTGTGTGTTAAAAAAAAGGGAAAGGGGCTGTAGCAATAGCACAGAGGATAGAGCATTTGCCTTGCATGCGGCCGACCTGGGGATTCCCAGCATCCTATATGGTCCCCTGAGCACTGCCAGGAGTAATTCGTGAGTACATGAGCCAGGAGTAACCTCTGTGCATCGACGGATGTGACCACCACCCCCCAAAATAAGCAAAAAAAAAAATCTCGATAATAAGTCAAATTTTAACATTTGTACTATTTAAAAAATAGTATGGATATATAGTATGGAAAAATAGCTGGCATGGATTTCACTTGTTTCCATGCTACCAAATTGCTTTGGGAGAGGATGGAATAGCGTTGGTCATGCTACGGATCACCAGAACTATATACGGTGCCTGCATCCCAGAGATTGGACCTGGCGCTTCATTTTCTCTTTAATTTTCAAGGAAGTAAAGGACCCTAATAATACCGCACACAATGTCTTCTGCATAATTGTTGCACAAAAGCATAAGAGCAGGAAAACCATAAAAAACGGTCCTCTCAAATCTACCCAAAGGTGCTCCAAAAACAGCGGTAAGATCAGGAACTGAGAGGCCCTTTTTGCTTTGTGCTATAACAGAGTGACCTCATGTTCTAGAGGTTAGACAAACAGAGGAGAGTTTGTCTAACTCAAGGGTCACAGCAGCCCCTCCCTTGTTTGTATTGGTTTGGTTTTGAGGCCACACCTGACGGTGCTCAGGGTTTACTCCTGGCTCTGTGCTCTTAGATGACTCCTGGTGGAGCTTGGAGGACCATTTGGGGCGCCAAGGATTGAACCTGGATCAGGCACATTCAGGGAAAGGCTCTTCGCTGCTGTACTATCTCTTGGGCCCGTTGCCTTGGGAGCATGTGGTTATGAGTTCAAATTCTTGGTGAGCCACATGGGTTTACAGCAATTCTGGTATCTTTGTTGGCATTGTAGAGATTTCAGGCCACACTGCTGCCAGCCTGGCAAACACACCGAAAGTGTGACAGCTAAGAAGGCATGCAAGCACTGTGGCCAGGAAGTGCCACCTCTGGCAAGCATGTGTGTGCACCATATCGAAGACCCTGGGGAGGACCAAAAAAATGTGTGCATGCCCTAAGAGGGCAACCCCAGAAAGAAATGAGAAGACGGGATGCCTCAGAGAGCCTCGGAGAGCACTGTGGCTAAGCATGTGAGCACTGTGAGAATGTACAAGTGCTGAGAGCCCCAGCGAACCCCACAGCCAGACGAGTGTGACCCCCAGTCACTGCAACAACATTCTCTTCAGCAACAAGAACAGGTTCTGGAGCAATAGCACAGTGGGTAGGGCATTTGCCTTGCACGTGGCTGACCCAAGTTCGATCCCTGGCATCCCATATGGTCCCCTGAGCAATTCCAGGAGTAATTTCTGAGTGCAGAGCCAGGAGTAACCCCTGAGCATTGCCAGGTGTGACCCAAAATGTCAAACAACAACAAGAACAATAATGAAGGTAAGGGGTCAGGGAGAAGGAATAACAAATTTTTATTTTGTGGGCCACACACAGTGGTGCTCAGGGCTGTCTCCTGGCAGCTCAGCCTTATCACAAATTGTTTTTAATTTTTTTTTTTTTGGTTTTTGGGTCACACCCGACGATGCACAGGGGTTATTCCTGGCTCTTCACTCAGGAATTACCCCTGGCGGTGCTCAGGGGACCATATGGGATGCTGGGATTAGAACCTGGGTCGGCCGCGTGCAAGGCAAACGCCCTACCCGCTGTGCTATCGCTCCAGCCCCTGTTTTTAATTTTTAAAAGGCGTTATAAGAAGGGGCTGGAGCGATAGTACAGTGGGTAGGGCGCATGTCTTGCACATGGTTTGATCTTTGGCACCCCATCTGGTCCCCTGAGCCTGCCAGGAGTGATCCTTGAGTACAGAGCCAGGAGTAAACATTGAGCATCGTCAAGTACAACACAACAACAAACAGAAAAAGAAAGAGTAAGCCCCACTTGGGTGTTTATAACATCATTTGCAGGCCATACAATAAGACCTACAGGCAGTGGGTAGCCAGTAAGGGGCCTGTGTGTCCATCCCGTCACATGTCAGGGCCACACCATGTGATTCTGGTCCACGGGTCTGACATTCTTCACCCACTTTATTTTTTATTTAAAATTTTTTTTATTTTATAAAGTAGTTCACAATGTTTGATTACATTTAACACTCAAACACCAATCCCTGCCCCAAAGCAGAACCAAGATAATGTAATTTTTCCTTCTAAGGTTGGTTGCTTCCTACTTCAAATCCCATAATATGTGGTGCTGTACTCTTGGACTACGGTAGGGTGTGTCCTGTGAAGTATTCTTGGCTGCGTGGTCCAGAGAAAGGTCCACTTGTGGGTAAGACTCGGCCCAAGCTTGTGGAGAGCAGCTGTGAGCAGGGCGGTGGTTGAGTTCTGGAGATTTTTGGCTGCCAGGATTGGGTCCCTTGGGGTGGGGAAGGGTCTCACCTGCCCTGCTCTGGGGTACCCCGAGTGAAACAGCCTGGTGCGGGGGTCCAGTGGCATGGGAGAGAAGGATATCTTCATCTGATGTAAATAAATATCTGAGAGGCCAGGGCAATAATAGTACAGTGGGTAGGTTGCCTTGCAAGCCGCCAACCCAGGTTCGATCCCTGGCATCCTCTATGGTCCCTCCGGAGCACAGACCCAGGAGTACGTCCTGAGTACTGCCAGGTGTGGCCCCAAAGCTAAAAAAAATAAAAATAAAAAAATAAAATAAATACAAATTAATTTTAAATAAATAAATATTTGAGTTTCAAACAAGGAGCAGGGATCCTTAAGAAGAGAGGGGCGGCCTTTTCCCCTTTTCAGCAGCTTGGTGACCGCCACCTTTCAGAACCAACTGGACAGAGAGGTAGGAGCTTGCAATGATGGGGTGCATGGGAAATCTCGAGATTTCTGGAGTGGAACCAGCCCTGCTCCCCGCTCAGACGAGACCTCAAGTGGTCACCCACGAATGGCATCTTTGGGAAGGCCTAGAAGAGAGAGGCTTCTAAAATCTCAGGGATAGGACAAATGTAGAGGTTACTGAGACTGCTTGAGCAACTCGACGATCAACGGGATTTCGGGATTTCGTGATCCCTGCCCCAGTGCCGAGCTTCCTGCTGAAGACCAGTTCTCCTGCTCTTCATTTCTATTGCCATTGGGCATTTGATAGGCTCCACTGGGTTTTTGTTTTGGGGCCACGCCCAGTGATGCTCAGGGGTGACCATAGCTCTGCACTCAGGGATCACTCCTGGCAACTCCTCTGGGAGCCATATGGAATGCAAGGCAAATGCCTTCCCCACCTTACCTGCGGGACTATAGGGGTTTCTTTATATCCCACATTCGAGTGAGATCATTCTGAGTCTGTTCTTCTCCCTCTGACTGATTTCTCTCAACATGACACCCACCAGATTCATTCCCATTGCAGCAAACTGCATGGCTTTATATTTTCTTAAGGCTGAGTAGTGTTCCACCGTGTATATGTACCATAGTTTCTTGTGTGAGTGTGTGATTTTTCTCAATGTTTTTATTTTTGATTTATCTCTCTCTCTTTTTTTTTGGGGGGGGGGGTTTGGGTCACACCCAGCGATGCACAGGAATTACTCCTGGCAATGCTCGGGGGACAATATGGGATGCTGGGGATCGAACCTGGGTCTGCCATGTGCAAGGCAGCCTTCTCCACTGTACTATACTCCAGCCCAATATCATATTTGTTATCCAGTCATCTATTCATGGACATTTGGGTTCTTTCCATATTTTGTCTATTACAAAGGAATGTTTTATTTCAGACCTAAATTTATTTAAAAAAAAATTTAAGGCATACCCCAGAGTTTACACACACTGGAACTTGAGTCAGGAGCTATCTGCTCTATCGTGAACGCACCCACAAAAATATATAGAGAGACTCAGTTCTTTGGGTCTTGCTCTCCTATAGATGTTGGGTCAAAGTCTGTTAAATGGATGAGTTGATAATTACGCAGTCCCATGGCCCACTCCAAAGACAGCAAAGTCTTTAAAGTACAAAATACGTGGGCCAGAGCAATAGTACAGTAGGTAAGCATTTGTCTTGCACGCTGCTGACCCAGGTTCAATCTCCGGCATCCTGTATGGTCCCCTGAGCACCTCTGGGAGTAATCCCTGAGTGCAGAACCAGGAGATACTCCTGGGGTGGAGGAAGGAAGGAAGGAAGGAAGGAAGGAAGGAAGGAAGGAAGGAAGGAAGGAAGGAAGGAAGGAAGGAAGAAGGAAGGAAGGAAGGAAGGAAGGAAGGAAGGAAGGAAGGAAGGAAGGAAGGAAGGAAGGAAGGAAAGAAAGGAAAGACCTAAAATTACACAAGGATTGGGTGTGAAGGAGTCAGTTTTAAATTTTTTTATTTTAAATTTTAATTTTATTTATTTATTTATTTGCTTTTTGGGTCACACCAGCGATGCTCAGGGGTTACTCCTGGCTCTGCACTCAGGCATTACTCCTGGTGGTGCTTGGGGGACCATATGGGATGCTGGGGATTGTGGCCGCATGCAAGGCAAACGCCCTATCCGCTGTGCTATCGCTCCTGCCCGGGAGTCAATTTTTCAGAAGAGATCCTTGGTGAGAAATTTCCCAAAGGATCTTCCCTAAAGGACCCCAGAGCTCACCGGCGAGTAGCAAGCAGTCAAGCTTAAACTATTTGCTCAGGCCCCTTCTCCTCTCAGCTCCCGCAAGAAGACCCCTGCCCTACTCGGGAAGCATATGCTCCACTTCCGGAGAACGTCAAGCCCCCTCGGGAGGGGCACTTACAGGAGGAGCAGGAGCAACGTCTCTGCCATGACCCTGGCAGCTGAGCATTCCTTCCAACCTATGAGGCTTGATTTTGTGGGGGAGGGGGAGGGGAGGGAGAGTCCCTTACTCCATCTCTGTGTTGTGCCCGTTTCAGATCCCCAGTTTCGGAGAGGCCAAGTCCACACACGATAATGCAAAAGCAAAGGAACTTTATTACATCCCAAGCCAGCGCTAGCCCGAGCTAGGGTCCAAGTGTCACCCAAGGACCCCAACTCCAAATCACAAGCAGTTTATGCAGGGTTCAGAGCTAAGAAGCAATTTATAGACTGATCTATTTTTAGCATTGGCCCTATTACAATGGTGGTCAGCAATTCGGCAATGGTTAGCAACAGTTTCTAAGGAGGGTACAGTGACCTCTCATGATCAGCCAAGACCCAACTGCCCAGTTCCTTATCTTGGCAAAGGACTTGACCGGGAGTTTACCAGAAACTGCAAGTTCTGCTTTGGGGAAAGAGAAACTGAGGCCTAGCAGAGACTTCATGTTGGCTGCAGCTTGCCATGGCATCAGTTTCGCCCTCACACCAGTATCCGCCGTTCAGGGCCAGGAGGATATCCTGCCCAGAGAAACTCATTCCCTTTGATTTACAGTCTCTGAGAGGGCTGGGCAGACTCTTGGCATCTGTTCTGTTTCCTGATCAATCTGCTTTGAAGAGAAAAGTGCTGCTTAATCAGCTTGCAGGAATGAGATGGATTGCACGTAATTGAGACTGGAGAGTGTCCATGTAAATTTACTTTGCAGAAATAAAGGAATTAATTGGTGAAACGTCCAGAGGCCTCCCCACCTCCTTAGCCTGCCCACCTCACTCAGTTTGCAAGCTTCTGCCCTATTCTTTCATCTGGAGTAAGCGTCTGATGTCATAGTAACAATACCTGACTTTTTCTTGAATCCAGTCAACAAATGTAGCTGACTTTTAATAAATATCAACAACCATCCCAGGAGGTGAGTCTTTCTAGCCATTACTTGAGAATGATTTTCAGTTAGTGTCTATTATCACTCCCTGGGATGTAATTCTTTAAGAGCTCCAAATGAGCTCAGCTCTCATAACCTCATTTTGGAATAAAATAGGCCAATGATCTTGCTAGTATTCAACATGCCCTGTGTAGCTGTATTTACCTTTGTTGGTGCTTAAGAAGGTGAAACTCTCTCTCCATCTAAATAAAGTAAGAGGGTGTTTAACATTACAAAGTTAAATTAAGTCATACAAGGATTCTTTTTTTTAAAAAATCTTAATGTTGTCATTGATCTATTTTGGGAATATATCCCATTAAAAAGTATTTACTCGGGGCTGGATCAATAGCACAGTGGGTAGGGCATTTGGCTTGCATGCAGCAGATCTGGGTTCGATTCCCTGCATCCCATATGGTCCCCCAAGCATCGTCAGGAGTAATTCCTGAGTGCCTGAGCCAGGAGTAACCCCTGTGCATTACCAGGTGTGACCCCTCCCCCCCAAAAAAGAAGTAGTAATGAATGAGAAGTATTTGCCCCAGAAGTAGTAATGAATGAGAAGTATTTCATTGGGAAGTATTTGCTCCATGACTGTACAGCGGGTAGCACAGCTGCCTTGCAGTCGACCTGGCATTTCTTTTCTTTTCTTTTTTTTTTTTTTTGCTTTTTGGGTCACACCCAGCAATGCACAGGAATTATGCACTCAAGAATTACTCCTGGTGGTGCTCAGGGGACCATATGGGATGCTGGGAATCGAACCCGGGTCGTCGTGTGCAAGGCAAATGCCCTCCCCACTGTGCTATTGCTCCAGCCCCCAATCCCCAGCATTTCTTAAGGCTCCCTGGGCATCGCCAGGTGTGACCCCAAAACCAAGACTTTAAGAGGTAATTACTCCAGAAAGTAATTGCTCCCCCAATCTTGAAGAAATGGAATGTTAAATATTAGTTCTTGAAGCACTTGGATGATTTTCCATAAGAATTAAGCAATAAATCAATCTTTGGTCTCTGGGAAACCAGATTTCCTTTGACCCAGGATGGACAGGTGTGGTTGGAATGGGGCTGGCTGGTAGCTTGCTTATTTTATTTGTTTAGGTCATACCCTGAGAGACTCAGGGGTTACTCCTGGCTCTGTATTCAGGAATTATTCCTGGTTATGATCGGGGGATCATATGGGATGCTGGGGAACTCACAGGGATCTAATACTAGTTGGTCGCTATGCTACGTGCAAGGCAAGTGCCCTACCCTATGAACTATATTACTCCAGTCCCAGGCTGGTAGTTTAGAATCAGAATTTTGTCTTGGGTGCATGGACAAGACATTAAAGGATGAGAAATGTGAGGTAACAGGCAACAAGGCGCACACACATCCTCTTGACCTCTGGATTATCTTCCCTTTGAAAGATGGAGACAGAATGAAAAATTAAAATTTGGTTCCAGGAACCAGAAAGATAGTACAATGGGCAGGCCTGCATGCAGCTACACCACCAGAGAACTGCCGGGCGTGGCACAATCCCCCCCACCCCAAATAAAAGAAAATAAAGTTTGGTTCCATGACAGCCATATTTATTTGTTTCGTTTTGCTTTTCAAGCAACCTGACAATTCTCAGGGGTCACTCTGGCTCTGCACTCAGGAATTACTCCTGGCAGTGCTCAGGGGACCATGTGGGATGCCAGGGATCGAACCCAGGTCAGCCACATGCAAGAGAAATGCCCAACCCACTGCACTGTGGCTCTGCTCTGGCCCGGACAGCAATCTTGAACTGGATGCTACCTGCAATTGAAAAAGAAGGGAAAAGGGGCTGGGAGCAATAGCATAGCCGGTAGGGTGTTTGCCTTGCACGCGTTCCACCCAGGTTCGATTCCCAGCATCCCATATGGTCCCCTGAGCACTGCCAGGGGTAATTCCTGAGTGCAGAGCCAGGAGTGACCCCTGTGCATCGCCAGGCATGACCCCAAAAAGCAAAAAAAAAAAAAAGGGAATAAAGGGTGGGTGGGGGTGTAGAAAATAGAAGATGTGGGAAAGAAAAGAATATCAACCCTCAAAGCAAGTCCGAGATGGAGAACCTGAGTGTGAAAGGAAAATATTGGGAGTTTGTCATAGACATATTCCGAGCGTTCCTGGTGGTTCGGTGTGAGGTAATCCATAGGTCTGTGGTGGAGCCAGACAACTTGTTTGTCAAATATTCCCCAGGGGATGCTGATGCGACATTTATGGACTCCTGTGTAAGAGCAAAATTGGGGCTTAAAAGGTCAGAATTTGAGCTGCGTCTTGTGGTTCAGCATATGACTTTTTTATGTTACGCGCCATGGGTTTGATCCTAGCCACCCTCCTGTGAGTTCACGACAAGTGTGGGTGCCTGATGTGTGTTCAGTGGCAGAGAACTGTTCCCTGGGTTGGCCCATGACAATGGACAGGTGAAGGAATGGAGGAATAAGGGAAACTGAGGCAGGTTGGTAGTGAGGGATGTTTATTTCATTCTCATCCTTATCCTTACAGCTCTATTTGCCGGCAGGATACTGGTTTCTTCCCTCCTTTTCCCTCCTTACAGTATAGTTATACGGAAATCGTGAAGGGTGCGGGTACACACAGGTGGGGTTGAACATTATCATAACAAAAAGCAGAGGTAAAGCCTCTCCATCAGAGGAAGTTCTTCTAGGAAATTAAGTCAAGAACAAAAATCACATGGTGGGGGGGGGGGGGTTCAGCACTCTAAGTCACTAGGAGATCTGCTCAAGGGCGGGATTCCAACCAGGGTGTATTGCTTGCTTGTTTTTCTTACCAGTATCCATTTAAGCAATCATCTTACATCTACTTCTTAGTGATATTTCTAGTCATTTTGTATAGACACAGTAAGAGACACCCAGCAAGAGGGTGGCTCTTCCTGGGGACATCTCACTATATGTCCCAGACTACAGCCCTCAGGCCAGATTAGTCTTTCCTAACCCCAGCAGGGTCCTTATTCAGTTACTACTTTTTTGGGTTATGACAGAGTTTGTTCCGTGCTCTTAACATTATTGACCCTTTTCAGTACCCTTTACAGCTTGCCCTGGGTCCATCCTTGTCCCTCGCCCGGGACCCTTTTTTTGGGGGATGTTAGGAAGAATGAGCAACTGAGGCTTAAGTCAAGTAAATATGATGGATACCCAGGAGAAAATATTATTTGGAGTCAGTGATCTCCCATGTTACAAAAGCACAGCATCAACTTTCTTCTGTGTCTATACAAAAAGGGCATTGCTGACCCCATGCAAAAGACATAAAGAAAAGAGAAAAGCAATTAGGATGAGGAGTGCCTGATGGAATTGGGCGTGCCTGGGGAGCACTGTTGGTGGGAGTAACTCAATAAGCCTAAACTCCCTGCAGGAGAAGCGAGGACAAACCAATGCTATCCAACATCCTCACATACACACACATTTAAAACCTAGATAGATGAGAATCTAATTTTTAGGTCTTGCATTTTATTTATGAGAGGGATACTTGGGGGCTGATCTGCTAAGGAATGGTGACTGTGACTGACAGTGCTCAGGGGACCATATTTTGCTGGCGATCAAACCTTACTTTGGCAAAAGGGCTGAAGGCCTGAGAGATAGTACCGTGGGTAAGGCTCGGTGCAGCAGCCGACTGGGGTCCATCCCCAGTGCCACATACGGTCGGTCCCCTGAATCCCACCAGGAATATCCCTGAGTGCAGAGCCAAGAGTAAGTCCTGAGCACCACCAAGTGTATGGGGGTGGGGCGGGGAGAAAAAGAACAAAAAGAGAAAAAGGATTGAAGATGATGAGTAAATAGTTAAAGTTAGTTGGTGAGCAAACTGGGTTGAAAAAAACAGAAGGGCAGGAGAAGGGGTATTCCAGGCATAATTTGCAAAGACGGGCCATCACTCACGGTGCTTCAAGATGCAGAATATATGGCCCAGAATATAATAAATAGCTTCGGAAAAGTATTCTATGGGTGTGGTTTTATTTATTTATTTATTTATTTATTTATTTTTGGGTCATACCCAGCGATGCTCAGGGGTTACTCCTCGATCTACACTTCAGGAATCACTCCTGGCAGTGCTCAGGGGACCATGTGGGATGCGGGATTCGAACCCAGGTCTGCCATATGCTAAGCAAATGCCTTACCCACTGTACTATTGCTCCGCCCAGGAGGTGTAGTTTTAAAGATGATGTCCTTCTCCCTCTAGGCCACATAATTACCGGAATAAATTTAGATCATGTTATTTATGGAATACTCCCTCAGGGAAAGCGCTATCTTCATCTAATTTCATAGAAGTTATTTTTTCCCATTGACCTCTGACACTGCAATTGTAGATGGTCTAAGGTAAATGGTGTCTAATAGGAAAAAAGGAGTTTCTTTAAAAGTGTATTAATAATAAAACACTGGGTTTTTTTTTTTGTTTCATGTTTTTGCTGGGTCACACGCAACAGCACTCAGACTACTCCCAGCTCTGTGCTCTGAGAACAGGGATTTGAACCCAGGTCTCCTGCATGCACTCAGCCATTGATTTGTCTCTCCAGTCTGCCCCCCCACCTCCAAAACGCCCCTATTTTGTTTGTTTTTGAGCAACACTCAGCAGTACTCAGGGATTATTCCTAGCTCCATACTCAGGAATGAACTCTGGTCTTACATGGGGGACCATATGGGATACTGGGGATTCAAACTGAGGGGGGGGGTCCGTGATATACAAGGCAAGTGTACGTATCTCCCGTACTATCTCTCCAGATCCTACCATAAATATTTTAAAGTAGGGTGTTTGCCTTGCATGAGACTGACCCGGGTTAGATTCCTCCATCCCTCTCGGAAAGACCAGCAAGCTACCAAGAATATCCCACCCGCACGGCAGAGCCTGGCAAGCTCCCCGTGGCATATTCAATATGCCCAAAACAGTAACAACAAGTTTCACAGTGGAGACATTACTGGTGCCCGCTCGAACCAATCGGTGAACAATGGGAGGACAGTGGACAGTGGATCTTTAAGATACACTCAAAGAATGATTCTGCAATAAAATCTGGTGAGGGAAATAAGGAATTTTAAAACTTTCTATCCATATGCCTTCTTCCATTAAAAAAAAAAAACACCCACATATTTATTTAATGTGTGCCTGGGACTCTGGATCTGCAATGTTTAGGAGGGCATGAGGAGTCGCCGAAGGAGGGTCTTCTCTATGCATTATTTACTAGCCCTTCATTATTTATGCCGCTAGTAAGTGATATGCCGTGTTGCTGCAGCACCGTCCCCGCGAGAGATCTCACTCAGATGCCCTTCGCTTACGCTCGAGCTTCTGAATTGGGGTCAATAAGGCCTCAACCTGGATTTCCAAGACTGCCTTCTGGAGACGGACCACATCAGAGGTGAGTTCAGGCAGCCCCGGGCTTGGGAGGACTTCCAACAGTCTTCAGGAAAGGTTTGTGGGGATTTGTCAGAGTTTGACACTTGCTCTCTCCCTGCTGCTCTCTCTATCCCTCCTTCCACACTTCTCTCCCTTCCATTTTCTGGGTTGCTCGCCTGGGTGAGCAGTTTCCAAAAGTGAAATCTGCAGCTCGCAAGTTCCCTCAGGAGCGCGGTTGAGACAAACCTAAAACCATCTCCTTTGCCTTGGCCGTGCCTCAGGTGCCGGAGGACTCTTCGCTGGCTTAAAATTGGGACACAAAGCTCACAGCTCCTTCCTTTATTTCTGTCTCCCTTTCTCATCCCTTTTCCCCCAGCTAGTAGTGCCCTTACCAAGGGGCAAATCAGTACCCTCTTTCTTCCTTCCTTCCTTCCTTCCTTCCTTTCTTTTCTTTCTTTCTTTCTTTCTTTCTTTCTTTCTTTCTTTCTTTCTTTCTTTCTTTCTTTCTTTCTTTCTTTCCTTCCTTCCTTCCTTCCTTCCTTCCTTCCTTCCTTCCTTCCTTCCTTCCTTCCTTCCTTTCTTTCTTTCTTTCTTTCTTTCTTTCTTTCTTTCTCTCTCTCTTTCTTTCTCTCTCTCCTTCCTTCCTTCCTTCCTTCCTTCCTTCCTTCCTTCCTTCCTTCCTTCCTTCCTTCCTTCCTCCCTCCCTCCCTCCCTCCCTCCCTCCCTCCCTTCCTTCCTTCCTTCCTTCCTTCCTTCCTTCCTTCCTTCCTTCCTTCCTTCCTTCCTTCCTTTCTTTTTTGCTTTTTTTGGGTCACACCCAGTGATGCACAGGGGTTACTCCTGGCTCTGCCCTCAGGAATTATCCCTGACGATGCTCAGGGGACCATATGGGATGCTGGGAATCGAACGCGGGTCGGCCACATGCAAGGCAAACGTCCTACCCGCTGTGATATCTCTCCAGCCCCAATTAGCCCCCTTTTGTTTGTTAACTCAAACCACACTTGGGGCAAGGAAGGTGCTAGAATCTGAGGGGACAGGCTGGGAAGGAGGGAAGCTTCTTTCAGGAGGAGGTAAGGGAGAAGACATCTACCTCCGTCAACCACAAAATAGAAAAAAACGGCCTTTCCTTCCCAACTGTCTCCTCTTGCGCCTTTTTTTTGGGCGGGGGGGCGGATAGCCTAAAGGTGGGGGTAGGCTTATGTCCAAACCACTCAGCAGCAGCACTGACCACGCCACCCGTCTGTAGAGTAACTGCCGTTCTGCATAAAGGTACCTAGTAAGAGACCAGAGGTTGGCGAGCACGCAGCACAGAGCAGCCTTCAGCTGGAGTGGATGCGCCTCAAAGCAGGTGCTCCTTGAAGGAAGCGCTGATGAGTCACGGCTGACTCACGGCAGAGGGGCAAGACTCTGTGAGCCAGCGAGGGGAGAAGAGCTGGTTTACCAGTGACTAATTTAAAGCAACTAAGTTCTGGCTTGCATGTAATTGTGGCTGGCAGAAGCTTCTAGTTGCTCAGCCGGAGCTTCTGCGGGAGACCCAGGGTTGGCCTGGATATCCTAATTTGTTGAATGTTTTTATATTTGTGATGCAACCCAAACCTTTATGGGTTTAGGCAGTCTTTTTCCCTAAAGGGCAGTTAGGGCATTTAGTACATTTTTTTCTCAAGGTCTGCAGAGATGTTCTTTGGTTTTTGACAATATTGTCCATTTGAGATCAGATGCAGAATAATATAACCTAAGAGTTCTTTTTGGCTTTTGGGTATTTTGGTGGTTGTTTTTTGCGGGAGAAGGTGGCAGTGGAGATTCGAAGAACCATACTTTCGGTAATTCATGATATGCTTTTCTCCTTGTGATGGACCCAAACAAGGTGAGACATGCTGAGACATAGACCACGGGGTCTAAGTCTGCGCTTAAAATCATCTTGCTAATTAACCATTATGTTTGGTTAATTGCGCTGCTTAATCTATTCTGTTGCTTATGATAATAGAGAATACGAATAGATTTAATACGGATTTTCATTCCAGGCAACAATCTAGCTTCCTTTGGAGAGAGAAATAATAAAAGCTTTTGGAAAATTAAAACATTAATTTGTTGCTGCCAGGGAAAATGTAACAAATAGTAAGAGGGAAAAGACTGCTTGATAAACTTTTGGTTCATCAACTCTTCAATTGTTGGTTGTAGATAAATGAGGATTAATGAGGAACAGGAATTCCTAAACCTACTCCTGGTGAAAACTTCGGTTAACTTATTGCTATGACACATGCTGTGGTGTGCTAAGTATTCAGATGAGTAAGCATGTCTATATTTGGCCTAAAGAAAGGGCAGAGCGTGTGAACCCTTACAGGTGATTTTTCACTTCTCTTTTACCAGGGTCTGAGCCTTTTCTGTGGAAGAATTCTAGGTATATTGTGGAAAGAATTCCTTGGATGCCCAACTTCCATGGAACCTTTAGACCAAAGGTTCCATTTGTATTAGTCTCCCCTACCGACCTAAAAAATATTACATCTGAGTATTGTTTTGATTTTATAACAGTATTTATTTTAGAGATTAGACTCTTAAAAATATCCTATTCAGTTGTTTTTATAATTTTTCAAGTAGAGAGGTGCAAACTGGGGCTGGGGTGATAGTACATCGGGTAGGGCATTTGCCTTGCACGTGGTCGACCTGGATTCAATTCCCAGCATCCCATACTGTCCACCAAGCACCACCAGGAGAAACCCCTGAGTGCAGAGCCAGGAGTAACCCCTGAGCATCGCTGGGTGTGACCCCAAAAGAAAAACAAACAAAAAAGAAAGGTGCAAACCTTCTTTTGCACCTTTCTAATAGTTTGTGAAAAACACAGATTATAGATTTTCTCTGGTTGCCTAGCTATATCTTGCATTTTAGACATTAGATATTAACTTAATCCAAAGAGTACTACATCTCAGAGTATCTGCTTGCTTTTCTACCCTTAAATTTTGTTAGTGCTTTGGAAAAGAGACAAGTCATAGCGATTCTAAAAAACATAGTCTAATGTTTCTTTTCTGAATTTCTCTTTACTCAGTGCCTCTAGGGTCTCAGATGGCTTACATTAAATTCACGTGGAGTTTTGATTGGTTGGTTGTTCATCTTGGCAGTGCTGGGGTGTTGAACCAGGGCCTCACACTTGTAAAGCAAGCGCTCCAACACCGAGTCACATGTTCAACCTGGCTATTTGGGTTGGTTTGTTTTCCCATGAGTTAATTCTAAAAGAAAAAATGGTATACGTTGACGTGTTTGCAAATTTGGGAAGTAGTTTTCAAATTTATGCTCAAGTATATTTCATTACTAATGTTTGTTCAAGTGTCAACGTTTCATATTGTTTTGGACAGTCCGTCGCATGGTTAACTTTTAAAATGGGGCCTCTGAGATATCCTGAGTATGGGAGTGTAGGAGTATGGGATATAGGAGTATAGGAATATGTTCCTAAGAGGTAGATTCTGATTGTGTAGGCCTGAGACAGGCAGAGACGCTTTATTCTCTCAAACTCCCGGGGAATGCTGCAAGTAGCAAAGAGGAAAAAAAATCACTATTTCAACTGGGTGGGTCAAACCACTCTTGAGGTAGTAGCTTGGTGTGTGTGTTGGGAGGCAGGGGTTAGTTAATCAGTAGAAGGCTCTTGATAAGAACAATCCAAGTAAGTTAGAGCCTGATAAAGTTAAGCATTCTCTACAAATACTTAACAAATGTGAAAGGGTTTATACTTAGTGTAGGCAAATTTGCAAATATTGTATTTTTAAAAATTAAAAAAAATTTTTTTTTTATGGGGCTGGAGCGATAGCACAGCGGGGAGGGTGTTTGCCTTGCACGCGGCCGACCTGGGTTTGATTCCCAGCAACCCATATGGTCCCCTGAGCACCACCAGGGGTGATTCCTGAGTGCAGAGCCAGGAATAACCTCTGTGCATTGCCGGGTGTGACCCAAAAAGCAAAAAAAAAAAAAAAAAAAAAAAAAAAAAATTTTAGTGAATCACCGTGAGGTACAGTTACAGACTTACAAACTTCCGTGCTTGCATTTCAGTCATATAATGGTCAAGTACCCATCCTTCCACCAGTGCCCATTTTCCGCCACCAATGGTCCCAGCATCCCTCCCACCACCCCCACCCTGTCCCCTCCACCCCACCCCGCCTCTGTGGCAGGGCATTCCCTTTTGCTCTCTCTCTCTCCTTTTGGGTGTTGTGGTTTGCAAGTGGCCATCATGTTTGGTCTAGTCTGCTTTCAGGGTGCATCTCCCATCCCGAGCGGATCCTCCTAGCACCACTTCCTTGGTGATTCCTTCTCTAATTGAACTGCCTTTTCCCCCAGTATGTGAGGCCAGCTTCTAAGCTGTGGAGTAATCTTCCCAGTACTTATCTTTAATAGTCTTGGGTGTTAGTCTCCCATTCTGTTACTTTATATTCCACAAATGAGTGCAATTTTTCTATTTTGGTCCCTCTCTTTCTGAATCATTTCACTTAACATGATACTATCCATGTCGATCTATCTATGTGAAAATTTCATGATATCATCTTTTCTAACAGCTCCATAGTATTCCATTGTGTAGATGTACCAGAGTTTCTTTAGCCAGTCATCTGTTCTGAGGCACTTGGGTATTTTTCCAGATTCTGGCTATTATAAACAGTGCTGCAATGAACATACAAGTGCAAATGTTATTTCTACTATACTTTTTTGCATCTCGGGATATATTCCCAGAAGCAGTATTGCTGGGTCAAATGGGAGCTCAATTTCTAATCTTTTGAGAATCGTCCATATTGTTTTCCAAAATGGCTGAAATCAGTTGGCATTCCCATCAGCAGTGAAAGAGAGTCCCTTTCTCCCCACATCCACGCCCACACCGGTTGCTTTTGTTCTTTTGAATGTGGGCTAGTCTCTGTGGTGTGAGGTGATATCTCATTGTTGTTTTGATCTGCATCTCTCTGATGATTAGTGATGAAGAGAATTTTTTTCATGTGCCTTTTGGCCATTTTGATTTCTTTGAGAAAGTTTCTGTTCCTTTCATTGCCCCATTTTCTGATGGGATTCGATGTTTTCTTGCAAATATTGCAATTTTTATAGAGTTTGTCACCATAAGGACGCATCCAGTTTTCTGATGATGGATAAGAAATGAATAATACTGAAAAGAAAGTTAAGGCAATAGATTTATTGTAGGGGATGGATTTGATAGCATATGTTTACAATTAAGAAGCTTAATTTTTTTTTTGGCAAATTACTAGTGTTAGTGTCAGTGGTTAATAGAGTTAAGTTCTACTGGTTGACTGAAAAGAATTCAGTAAAATGGTAAAAATATTGACTATGTGAAAGCTTTTTATTTTTTTAAACTGTCTGTACATGGATATACGTGAAATGCTCAGATTATAAACACACATAGTAGGGTCTCAATAAATGTTCCTTTAGATAAATGCTTTCAATGATTGGGTTATGCTTGTACTTTGTCAATAAATATCCATGATTCGGGGCTGGAGAGATAGCACAGCGGGTAGGGCGTTTGCCTTGCACGCGGCCGACCCGGGTTCAAATCCCAGCATCCCATATGGTCCCCTGAGCACGGCCAGGGGTGATTCCTGAGTGCAGAGCCAGGAGTAACCCCTGTGCATCGCCAGGTGTGACCCAAAAAGAAAAAAAAAAATATTCATGATTCCTTTAGCCTTGATATCAATTATTTGTTTATCCTGATTTATATTTGGCTTATTAAGTGCCCTACATGTTATGATGGGGTTACTCTTCTCCTTTTTTTTTCCCAATCTAAAAATCCTGAGTTTTGGGGGGCTGGAGTGATAGCACAGCAGGTAGGGCATTTGCCTTGCACGCTGCTGACCCGGGTTCAAATCCCAGCATCCCATATGGTCCCCTGAGCACTGCCAGGGGTGATTCCTGAGTGCATGAGCCAGGAGTAACCCCTGTGCATTGCTGGGTGTGACCCAAAAAGCAAAAAAAAAAATCCTGATTTTTTTCTTCTTTTTTTTTCTTTTTGGGTCACACCCAGCAATGCACAGGTATTACTCCTGGCTCATGCACTCAGGAATCACCCCTGGTGGTGCTAGGGGGACCATATGGGATGCTGGGAATCGAACTCGGATCAGCTACATGTAAGACAAACACCCTACCCGCTGTGCTATCGCTCCAGTCCTTAAAAATTAAAAAAATTTAAAAAAAATGGAAAACCCTAATTTTCCATTCAGGGTTAAACATAAATTTTAAATGGAATGGAATGCACACTGGCACACTTATGCCAAGCGCTAATATACATTAAAACAAATTGGGAAACGTAAAATCTTGTGTTGAAATCAAGTGCTATATAGTTAATCAAGGTTTGGTTATATTAGTTAATTCATTTCATCTTAAGTACTTCTTTAGTCCCAAAAGACAGAGAACACAGTAAGTTAATCAGAGTATAATGATGTACATCTTTAAATATCTGCTCAATGCTATGTACTTTTCTCCCTAAAATACAAATAAAAGGGGAAAAAATCCTGGCTAAGTTTCTGAAGTCCTAACCTCATTTTGTGTTTCTTCAGTTTCGATACTGATCTGGCTTTAAGTACCATGATAGTAATTGGTTTCCATAGAAATCACAGCAGATTTGGTCATGTATAAATGGAAGATGGTTATTATTGTTATTATTTTTGTGGTGCTGGGATCAAAACTGGGGCACTGGGCAATAGTAATAGTAATACAGAGTAATAGAGAGCAGTAGTACAGTAGGTAGGGCTCTTGCCTTACCTGCAACTGACCTGGGTTTGATCCTTGGCACCTTATGAGAGCGCAGAGCCCTGAGCCCTGCCAGGAGCAATTCCTGAGCACAGAGCGAGGAGTAAGCCCTGAGCACCACTAGGAGTGGCCCCCAAACAAACAAACAAAAAAAAAAAAACATGAAAACATCAGGGCCTCAAAGTGCCCTGCTACTGAGCCATCAGCACCCCACCTCCCATGGATACATCATATATAGGGGGAAATTATTTAAGTTTCTTAGAAAGCAGGAAATCTAGCAATAGATGTTTCTTTCTTGGTTTTTGGGCCACACCCAGTGATGCTCAGGGCTTACTCCTGGCTCTGCACTCAGGAATGACTCCTGGTGATGCTCGGGGGGCCACATGGGATGCCAGGGAGTGAACTCAGGTCCACCATGTGACTCGAGGCGAGCACTCTACTTGCTGTACTATTACTCCAGCTCAAGCAATAGGTTTTTTTTTTTTTTGTAACTTTCCAATATACCATTACGGTTTTAGCTGGGTGGGTGGGGGTTGGGGCGGGTGGGACGGAACAGCTCCAGGTTTAAGAAAAGTGAAGCTCATCTAATCTTTTCAACCTGACTATTGGGAAGGAATTCCTGTCCTTTTGTGTCAGATTTTTCTACAAATATGAACATATTATATATATTTTTAATTTATTTTATTTGCTATATTTTTAGGAACTGGAGCAATAGCACAGTGTGTAGGGCATTTGCCTTATACATGGCCAACTCAGGTTCGATTCCTCCGTCCCTCTCTGAGAGCCCCGCAAGCTACCAAGAGCATCTCGCCCACACGGCAGAGCCTGGCAAGCTACCGGTGGCGTATTTGATATGCCAAAAACAGTAACAACAAGTCTCACAATCGAGATGTTACTGGTGCCCGCTCGAGCAAATCGATGAGCAATGGGATGACAGTGATACAGTGATATATTTTTAAAAATCCTTATCCTCCATGATATTTTCTTTCTGTGACATACATAAAATATTATTGGGTTTGCTAATAAGGCTTCTCTCTGAGATTGGATGCCTGATGTACAGTCTCCTTTTCACCAAAAAGCACTTGCTGACATATTCTCCCCTTCCATCCCCTCCCCTCCACAGCACATCGTCACACCCTCAGCCATGATGGAAGGACTTGGGTTCCCTTGAACTACCTGAATCTCATTTTTTCAATGGCTATGACAGTTTCCAAACGACTATTCTCACTGTGCATTCCATTAGAGATTTTTTTTGAGGGGGTGGAGACAGGTTTGGGTCATGCCCAGTGATGTCAGGGGTTACTCTTCGCTCTGCACTCAGGAATCACTTCTGGCAGTGTTGGCGGGGGGGAGAGAATATGGGATGCTGGACATTGAACTTGGGTTCACCAGTTTTTTTTTCTTTTTGGGTCACACCCAGCTATGCACAGGGGTTACTCCTGGCTTTGCACTCAGGAATTACTCCTGGCAGTGCTCAGGGGACCATATGGGATACTGGGAATTGAACCCGGGTCGAACCCGGGTCGACCCCGTGCAAGGCAAACGCCCTACCCGCTGTGCTATTACTCCAGCCCCTGGGTTCACCACTTTTAAGGCAAGTGCCTTACTCTCTGTAATAATGCTCCAGCTCAGAAAGATGTCTTTAAAGTATGAAGTTCTTCAATGAAGGGAAGGACCAAACAAAAACAAAACAAAACAAAACAAAACAAAATGGTCCTTTGTTTTATTTTACTTAGGGGCCACTCTCAGCCATATTCTGGCCTTACTCCTGGCTTTGTGCTCAGGGATCACTGCTGGAGGTGCTGGGGATCGAACCTGGGTCACTGCATGCAAAGCAAATACCTTACCCACTATACTGTCTCTCTGGTCCATCAAAGAAAAGAAGTTTAAAGTGGTAGGAAGAGTCCTAAGTCAGTCACAATGGCAAAGTGGACCAGGGATATGGTTCATATGGCAGAGTACATCTTGTGTGTTTGATGTCCTGGGTTTGATGATTCTTGTTTTGTTTTGTGTTTTTGCTTTTTGGGTTACAACTGGCAATGCAGGGGGTTGCTGGGGTTACTCCTGGATCATTCACTCAGGAATTACTCCTGGTGGTGCTCGGGGGACCATATGGGATGCTGGGAATTGAACCCGGGTCGGCCACGTGCAAGGCAAATGCCCTCCCCGCTGTGCTATTGCTCCGGCCCCAGTTTGATGTTCTAGACACCACCTAAGTTCATCCTAGCCCCATCACAGCGTCAGAGTAATGCACAGGTATTGACCTTTGAACTTAACACCAAGGCATTTGGCGTAAAGAGAAAACATTTCAAATACTGTCTTTGACATTATTTTAAATATAATTCTTAAAAGATGATCTTTTATCCCCAGTTTCTCAGTTTCCTCATCTCTAAAATGAAGAGAGTACAAAAATTCCTTTCAGGATTATGTATGTAACATTATCAGAGGGATTTCTTCTTAATGCTCATGAATAATTTACCTTGAGTAAATTAATTTAAGAAATATGCAGCATAGAAATAAACAGATACAACCTCGGAAAGGTCACATAAAACAGCTTAGCTAGATAGATTCTATTTATAAAAAAAATAAATAATTTGGGGGCTGGAGCAATAGCACAGCGGATAGGGTGTTTGCCTTGCACTCGGCCGAATCAGGTTCGATTCCCAACATCCAATATAATCCCCTGAGCACCGACAGGGGTAATTTGTGAGTGCAGAGCCAGGAGTAACCCCTGTGCATTGCTATTTGAGTGTGACCCAAAAAGCAAATATATATATATATTATTTATTACAATAAAATAGAAATAATCCAAACAAGTGATTGGATATTGGGCAAATAATATTGGATATTTGTACTCTATAAAATGTACAGAGTAACTGCTATGCATAAGCCTTATTCTGTGTTATGATATAGCAGTGAGAAAAAATAAAATGATCTTGGAGTTTAAAAGTTCATAAGGGAGAAATGAGCTTTTATTAAACGATACTCAGTAAAACAAACCAAGATATATGGGATCACTTCTCAGCAATTTCAACTTTTTCAGATCTGAAGACTAATGAGAATGGAAGTTAATAATGAAAAAAGGGAGCACAGATCAACTCAGTGTTTGAGCACTTGCCTGGCATGTGTGAGTCCCTGGGTTTAACCCCTGGAACTGCAAGGGAAAAAATAAAAAGAGTATAAACTGTCATTAGACAAAATTTACAAGGAATAGTTTCTAATTGGGCTGGAGAGATAGCACAGTGGTAGGGCGTTTGCCTTGCATGCGGCTGACCCGGGTTCGATTCCTCTGCCCCTCTTGGAGATCCTGGCAAGCTACTGAGAGTATCGCGCCCGCACGGCAGAGCCTGGCAAGCTACCCATGGTGTATTTGATATGCCAAAAACAGTAACAATAAGTCTCACGATGAGAGACGTTACTGGTGCCCGCTTGAACAACTCGATGAGCAACGGGATGACAGTGACAGTGACAGTTTCTAACTCTGTGAGCTACAGAATCGAATAGGGATTTTTAGGGATTAAAATTTGGAGCTAGATAGGGCCAAAATGATATTTCAGTGGGTTAATGGACTTGCCCTACATGTGGCTGACCTGGGCTCAATCCTCAGCACCCCACATGTTCCTCCAAGCACCTCCAGTAGTGATCCCTGAGTCAGGAGCCTTCTGAGCACTGCTGGGACACCTCCTCCCAGTGGTATCAGGCCTGGCCTAATATTTATCCTCCATTTATTTTAGGGGTTTGGGACCACACCCATCTGTACTCAAGGGGTCACTCGAGGCAGTGGATGAAACTTGGGTTTCCTGCACACAGTCAGCCCTTTGAGCTATCTCTGTGACCCTAGGGTTAAATTTCATTATTCTAGCACTGTAGCACTGTCATCCTCTTGTTCATTGATTTGCTCGAGTGGGCACCAGTAACGTCTCCATTGTGAGACTTGTTGTTACTGTTTTTGGCATATTAAATACGCCACGGGCAGCTTGCCAAGCTCTGCCGTGCAGGTGGGATAATCTCGGTAGCTTGCAGGGCTCTCCAAGAAGGACGGAGGAATCGAACCTGGGTCTGCCGCATGCAAGGCAAATGCCCTACCTGCTGTGCTATTGCTCCAGTCCTCATTACTCTAGAAATTCTAAAATTACTATTAGTAATAATGCATTCCATTCTCTAAAAACCTACTAATTCAAGGGCAGGAGAGATAGAGGGCGGGGGGTTAAGCACTGCCAGGTGTGGCCCCCAAGGCCAAAAAGTACAAAACCAAAACCAAGGAAACCTCTCCCTTTTGAGTTCTGTATCAAATCTGCATGAGGGACTCTAGATTTAGGTATTCCTACACTGGATCTTAGCCAAGAGGCTGAGAAGTGATAGATTTAATGATTTCTAACTCTTGGGCTGGAGAGATAGTACAGTGGGTAAGAGTGCTTGCTTTGCACAGAGTCAATTGGGATTCAATCCCCGGCATCCCATACGGTCCCCGGTGCAATGCCAGGAGTAACTCCTTAGTGAAGAGCCATGAGTAAGCCCTGAGCATCGCCAGGTGTGGCCCCCAAACAAATAAAACATGATTTCTCACTCCAGACTAAATTTCAGCACAGAAACATTGTTATTGTTAGAATCCTGGTCTATGCACAGGAAGTTCATTCCACAGGCTGATACAACTTCAGAGTAAAATAAGGCAGTGGGAAGTTTGAACTTTCTTTTATTCCCTCTTTCTTTGTCAAGCCTAGTCAAGTTTCCAACACTGCCATCACATGAACGTGGGAGGTGGGAGTAATATATCACTGTTCTTTCAAATACTGTTGTACTTCAAAGAAATAACGAAAATGGGCCAAATAGCTGAGATCAAGGCTAGAGGGGAATGTAGATTTCCCCTATCTCTTTAGATTGGACCAACTTTTGATTTAGAAGTTTTCTCTTTGTGGTCTAGCTCTTTTGTCACCACCTTCCTTTCTTTCTTTTTTTTTTTTTTTTTGCTTTTTGGGTCACACCGAGCGATGCTCAGGGGTTACTTCTGGCTCTGCACTCAGAAATTACTCCTGCCGGTGCTGGAGGGACGATATGGGATGCCGGGGATCTAAACTGGGTTGACCTCGTGCAAGGCCAATGCCCTACTCGCTGTACTATGCTCCAGCCCCACCTTTCTTCCTTTCTCTGCATTGAATGGTATCTCCACACATCTGATAACTTCAAAGAAGGATGCTGCGTTCATCCTCCTATGTCTATAGCTTAATTAAAGCTCTTCCCTGAGAATTAGCTCACTGGGAATTATTTTACTAGGCTTGCAAAATGCCTAAGAACTGTGGAAGAGATCAAGTACATCTTGGAAGGATGGGATCTTTCTGGGAGAAGAATTTGTATACCTGGAGAACCCAGTGGGATGTTGGTGTGGAGTCCAGGAGCAGGGGCAAGGGAGCCAAGAAAAAGGACATTAACTTGACCTGTCATAGTTGGCAACTTACTATGGCTTTGGTGTTTATGGCCAGAGTTGCCAGCGAAGGCCATTTGATCTCTAAGCCCACACATAAGACAAAAGGTATGTGCCTTAGTTGCTGGGAGGTATTAGAAATTTCACAACGTAATTGACACGCTTTCATGGTGATTAGAATTGTACAGCTTGTTGATGGAGGTGACATGAGTCTCAGAGATAATTATGTGTATCTGTCAGTAGACGCTTTCTGTCTTAGCAGTTATTGTGAGGTATAGAGACAGTCCTTTCATCAGAACTACCAGCCCTGATCAGGTTAATTTTCATTCTATTTGCAGATGAGGAAAATGAAGCTTAGAAGAGGATCAGTGGGGCTGGAGCGATAGTACAGTGGGGAGGGCGTTTGCTCTGCATGCGGCTGACCCAGGTTGGATCTCCAGCATCCCATATGGTGTCCCCCGAGCACCACCAGGAATGATTCCTGAGTGCAGAGGCAGAAGTAACCCTTGAGCATCGACAGGTGTGACCCAAAAAGCAAAAAAAAAAAAAAAAAAAAGGGGTCGGAGCCATATTCCAATGGGGAGGGCATTTGCCTTGCATGCAGCCAACCTGGGTTTGATCCCCAGGATCCCATATGCCCCCCGAGCACTACCAGGAGTAATTCCTGAGTGCAGAGCCAGGAGTAACCCCTGAGCATCACTGGGTGTGACCCCAAACTAAAACAAAACAGAAAAAAAGAGGATCAGTAATTTCTACAAGGCTATACAGCTGGTAAGTGAGAGTTGAAATTAAGCCTACTTGACTATTTGACTCCAAATCTTTAAAAAAAGATTGATTTATTTTGTTAAAATTTTTTGTTTGGGGGCACAATGTGGTGCTCTCAGGGGTGCCCATGATGTGCCCACATCCTGGGCCTCCTGCCTGCAAAACAGGTGCACTTCCAGGGTTATTTCCTCAGTACCAAGTTTAAAAACCAAGAGCCTCAAAAAGAACAATAAGCCTTATTTGCAGCTGTTGTTGTTTTACTACCACAGTAGATTTTCCTCCCTAATCATTTGGTTACCAGTTTCAACTCATTGAAAATTTGGGTTATTTAAGGTCCAGGCGCCAGGTCCTTCAATGTGCCTGCTTTCCTGCAGCTGAATGACTGGGCTGGATCATGTGATCACCAAGACCGGTTGGTCAACTCCTACGATTTTTAGACTTTGTGAATTCAATCTTTGAGCCTCGCTCGTTTTTCTAAATATAATGCCTTCTATTTGGGACAGATCAACGTATACTTTTATTACTGGTAATGGACCATTTAATTCTCAGGTGAGCTGTCTAGGTAATAATTATAACCATTTATACAATTTCTTTTGTATCCTAAGGAATATGCTAAGTCCTCTACAAAATCATGGTACTCAATAGTTCTATAAAGTTTTTTCTTTTTTTCTGTTTGATTTTGTTTGGGGACCACACCTGGTAGTGCTCAGGGATCACTCCAGGTGACTTGGGATCAAACCTGGGTCGGTTGCATGCAAAGCAAGTGTCCTACATTCGTTGTGCTATGGCTCCGGCTCCAAAGTGGCTTACGCTTACTTTTTATTTTTGCACCACGCCGGGGGTTGTTCAGGGGTCACTCCTGGCAGTGAGTGGTCTGTGAGCCTACTGTGTGGTGGGGACCTAACTGCGGTTGACTCCGTGCAAGGCAATGCCTGACGTCGGTTCTATCGCTCCAACCCTAAGGTGGCCTTTAAAGTTCCCACTTTACAGAAGAGGAAGCCAAAGATTAGGGCTTTTGAGTTTATCCAAAGGTCAGCGTTAGCAAAATGCAAAACTGAAACCCCAGTCTTTGTGTGGCTGACAGCAAAATCCTCTACTTAACGGGACTTTCGAGAAATCACGTATTTTATTTCTGCTGTAGGCTTTTAAACTCATGCACGGGCACCGTGCTTCCAGTCTTTGTTTTCCTTCTCTTTTTAAAAAAAGAAAATAGCGTCTCCTTAGCTCCTGCCTTTTGACTTTACTGTCCGCTTCTTCCCTGCCCCCTAGACCGACCGGCGGTGGGTCGAGTGGGAAGAGGGTGCATATCTTTCGCCTTTCGTTAAATACCTGTTTCAGAGACTGAAGCCGAGAGCCGCGAGTATTGTGCCCCTGCGGCGATCGGCCTCCGCGTCCGCGGGGATGAGACTCCGCTCCCCACCCTCACCCCCACCCCCACCCCCAACGGTATTCACCCCGCCGCCGGGAACTACATTTCCCAGAAGGCCACGCGGCCCAGAGCGCGGGCTCGACCAGCCCTTCCTTCCTCCTCGCCTCTCCCCGCGTCGCCGCGGTGATGACGCACGCGCGCCGGGCGCCTCCCGAGTGACGCGCCGTTGGCTCGCGACCGGGGCGGCCTTAGCAGCGGCAATAGGCGCCACAGCAGCAGGCGACTGCAAGGACGACGACGGAGGCGGCGGCGGCGGCGGCGGGGCGGCGGCGGGGCGGGCGTTGTGCGCGGCGGGGAGGGGGAGGCGGGCGGCGCCGGCCGCGGCGGAAGCGGACTCCCCCCCCTGAGCCGGGCGTGGGGCAGGGGGGCGGGCGGCTTTAGGCCTCGGCAGCGCCCGGAGCGGCTCGCGCGGCCGGGGGCGAGCGGGGGGCGGGGGGTGGGGTCTCCATAGAGACCGCGACCAACACGGCGGCGGGGGTCGGCGCGCGGCGGGCCGAGGCGAGCGGGCCGCACGGCCGCTCCCGCCACCCCCCGCGCGGGGGCCCCGCGCTCCGGCTCTCGCTCCCCGCGGCGGCGGCGGCGGCGGCTCCGGGCCTCGCGAGGGCGGCGGCGCGCGTGCCGCGCGGTGGGGGCCGCCTGGGTGGACTTTCGGGCCGGCCGGGGGCGGGCTCGCAGGCCGCCGCCTCTGCCTCTCCCGCCCCCTGAGCCGCCCCAGAAGCGGGAAGCGGCGGCCGCTCCGCCATGGCCTCGGGAGCCGGAGGAGTCGGAGGGGGCGGCGGCGGCGGCAAGATCCGGACGCGGCGGTGCCACCAGGGGCCGTTCAAGCCTTACCAGCAGGGGCGGCCACAGCAGCAGGTAGGGGCGCGGGGACCCCCACGTGGAGCCGGCGGGGCGCGGAGGGAGGGCCCGGGGGCCGCCGACGGGAAGTGGGCAGAGAGCGGCCCGGCGGCACCCACGTGTGCTCCGGGCCGCCCGCGCTCAACCGTCCGGCCCCGTCCGGGCCCGGGGCGGGCTCTGGGGACGACTCTTCTCTCTCTTTTAAAAAATATATCTTATATTTTCAGCGAGAGGAGCGGCGGGGGGGGGGGTATATCCGGGCTTAGATGCGGCCCCGCGCCGCCCGCCCGCTCCCCGGGACTCCCGCGGTTTCCGTCTGAGGCGGCCGCCCCGGGGGCAGCCCCGGGCGCGACGCGGGGCGCGACGCGGGGCGCGGTGACCCAGGAAGCGGGGGAAGGACGGGAGGCTCCGCGCCGAGCGCGCCGCGGCCCCGGGGGAGCCCGGACCCGGCGGGCGGGAGGCTCCGCGCCGAGCGCGCCGCGGCCCCGGGGGAGCCCGGACCCGGCGGGCGCCCTTATTTATTTATTTATTTATTTATTTATTTATTTATTTATTTATTTATTTATTTATTTCGGGGGTTTCGCCCCGGGCCACCTTTACCTGCCTCCCCGGGTCGGGTCGGCGTGGCCGCGGCGCCCTCGGGACAGTCCTTCGGCGCGGCGAGGCGCGTCTCTCCCCTCCCCTCCCCCCCCACCCCGTTCCTCGCCGCCGCGCGGGGCGCCCCGGCTTTTTCCTGCCCGAGGCTGCAATTGGCCGCCGGGCCCCCCCGAGCCCCGCGCCCCGCGCTTCCCACTTCTGATCTCATGCGCGAAATATGTTTTAATCTCCCTCGGGGCGTAGACGGGAAGTTGCGGGGTTTTGGACACTCGGGAGAATGTTGGGTGGTCGTCTTTCTTTTTTTTTTTTTTTAATTATTTTTTCCCCGTCTCTTCACTCCCCCCTCTTCGCCCCCCGTTTGTTTGTTTTTTAATTTGACCGCCTTGTGCACGCGTGCGGGGGTGGGTTGGGAGAGTTTGAATCGTGGCAGGGAGTTGATTCGGGGTTCTGAGAAAAATTCCGCCTTTTTTTAAAAAAAAAATTACATAAATGTTACTTGTTCTAGCGATTGAGGGGAAACGTGTTAGAAACTTCCGTTTTGACCAAAGTCATGGATTAAAATTCTTCATGACGCTAAAGGTGGGAAAGGTAAAAACCAGGCGTGTAGGAAATAAAGGGATCTGACAACTTGTTTTACATCTTTAAACTTCCGAGAATGCTTTATTCTGGATGATGATGAATAGTGTCTGACCCCTTCACATTTGCTATTATTATTATCGGTATGGTTATGTTAAATTGTATTATTAAACGAAAAGACCCACGCCCCGCACTTCAAAAGTAAAAATTTGAGGGAAATTTGTTAATAGTAAAAAAAAAAAAAAAAAAAGATGGTGACGGTTTGTAATACGATTGCTGTTTATGGTTAGAGGTGTTGGCATTGTTAATTCCTCCTTCTAGTACCGAAAGTGCCTGATTCAGATTTCTTTGTGAGGAACCAGGGAGACGCAGCCAGTTTTAAGATTAGAATGCCGGTCACAAGCTTGGCCATTTAACCTAATCCTTTACTAGAATGGAAGTTAGACACATGCTTTCTGTTTCTCCCTAATAAATGTGTTTGAGTGCTTTCTTAGATCTCCTAAAAGAAAATTACAACGTAAGGAACGACATGTTTTAAAATAGTCTCGAACGAAGCTAATATATTCCAGGTGGCAAAAGTTACAATAATCACAGCTTATTTTTAAACGTGCTTGGCTGAAAATCTAATTGGGAGGCATGATGGCTTAGCAAACATAACACGGAGGATCCGTATTATCTTCGAGCTGGTACGACTTACGGCTGCGTAGATGTGTGTAAGAGCTGGATAATTTATCGTTACCCCCGTCTTAAAAGTGCTCTCAGTTTCTTGCCCTGCCATTGAACTGTGAAAGAGATAACGTATTTTTAGCTTTTGAGACTTGGGAATTAAAGGTACTGGGGGGTTTCTTCATCGTAATTGTCAGTGTTGCTAAATATTGGCAGAAACTAGCAAGAAAGCATCTAGGAATACAGAAAAGGCTAATTTAATCGGCTTTTAAAATTAGGAATTTCCCTCTGCCTTGGTGGAACTTTGTGGACTGCCCCCTTGCAGTCTGCTATCTTAGGCGGTCATCTCTGCTTCGCAGCAGCTGCTGAGTCATCACGAATGGCATGGAGCTTCATGACACGGCATGTTTTCAGGCTAGTGTTATTTGATCAAGTGTGTAGGGCTTTTTGGAGGGTGGCGGTGGTGAAAAGTGAAGTTTTTAGTTACGTGGTAAAGAGTCGGACTAAGAATGAGCCGGCTGGCACTGTTGATGGATGTTTGCAGTTCTCGCCGGCACTGCAGTACCTGTGACTTGCCGGCGGCCGTCTGACTCGTAATTTCCTGTTTTGACTTCTGTTTTCACCCTTCTGAGACGCGGCTACAAGTATACATTTTTTCCCTTTTAACTTACTGTCTTTCAAATGCCTCTTGCTTGGAGGCTAGACATCTGTGGTCTCATTGAACTGAGCGAAGGGTAGTTAAGAGTTGTGAATCAGGGGCTGGAGCAATAGCAAGGAGGGGAGGGTGTTTGCCTTGCACACGCCGACCCGGGTTCGATTCCCAGCATCCCATAGGGTCCCCTGAGCACCGCCAGGAGTGATTCCTGAGTGCAGAGCCAGGAGTAACCCCTGTGAATCACCAAGTGTGACCTAAAAAGCAAAAAAAAAAAAAAAAAATTGTGAATGAATTGGATATGTTAAAAGCAGTAACAATAAGTCTCTCGATGAGAGACGTTACTGGTGCCCGCTTGAGCAAATTGATGAGCAACGGGATGACAGTGACAGTGAATGAATTGAAGAACAATGGGGGGGGTAATAGAAGCGGATCATTTTCACTTGCCTTTCCCCCTACCCTCTCTTACTTAGCCAAAAACTCAGCTTACTCCTTTCTCTCTCTTTCTCTCTCTCTCTCTCTCTCTCTCTCTCTCTCTCTCTCTCTCTCTCTCTCTCTCTCTCTCTCTCTCTCTCTCTCCCCCTCCCTCTCTCTCTCTCTCTGTGTGTGCGTGTGCGCGCGCTGCTTTCTGGGTCTTCCTCATTCTCGCTTGAGGTAGAGAGGTCACTTAAGAGGATGTGTGGTTAGTTTTTGTCACCTGTGAGTCTCCTTTCCCATTTCCTTCTTTGTGTAGACTCTCAGGCCCAGAAAGCCAGCTCTTCAGTGACCAAGCTGCTTTTCTTAATAGACACCTCAAAAACTTGAGCCCCCAGGCAAACCAGAACCTTACTCTGCCTGAATTTACTGCCACCTCCTGGTGAGCCGGAACTACTTTTTTGCCCTTTTTTTGGGTGCGGTGGGGGTGAAGAGTTGTTACTTTGTTTTGGAACTAATGGAATCCACTCTTCTGTACTATTTCTTACACATCAATTCCGGATTTAGTTATCAAAATGACGTGGGAAGGACAGGAGCCTGCAATCCTTTCTTCTGTTAAGGGCCAAGATAGTATTTTAGGCTTTATGGCTGCATGTTGTTTGTTTTGTTTTCACAGTCCCTTTAAAATAGTCTTTGCTAGAGGCCTTTCTGAAAACAGCTGGATTTGGCTCACATATGGTTTGCCTATATCTGTTTTTATGAGTGTATTGTTTCGCTTTGTTTTGGTACCTTCTATAGGATACTTTGTCCCAAGTAAGTATATCCTGTTTGTTATCTGATGGTTAAAGTATATGTTTCAGGATTTGAAAAAGGGGAATATTTAGAGGTTGAGTACTTAACTCATTTCAGAAGTCACTGCTTTTGATTTTTGTTTTATCCCAGATGTTAATATTTGCTCTGTTTCCTTGGTATTTAGTACAATCAGTGGAAATAGAAAGGGAGAGAGAACAGTTCATAGTAAAAAGATGTGCTAGAATAGTGTCAGAGCATCTAGGTTTGAATCTGGTTAGTCAGGTTACTTAATTTTGTTCTGCTTAATTAACTCTTAAATGATATATATGTAGAAGTTAAGCTGTTTTGTTGTGATTCATTAGAACTTCGGTTTAAATGTTTTGACTCTGAGCATTTAAAAGCATTTAAGTGCTGCTGCCTCAGAGATTTTTACCTTTGTATTCTCAAGCTCCTTTTATTGTTGACTCATTTTAATGTAGTTCCTTATAGAAATTCTGTCATTTAAGTGTATTGGAAAAGAAATAAATAACCAGGTTGGGGGACAGAAGTGCTAGTCAAACAGGTAGGCAGTTTACTTTGCATGCAGCCCACCTGGGTGGGTTGAATTCCTGGCATCATGTATGGTTCCCCAAGCACACCAGGAGTAATTTAAGAGTGTAGAGACAGAAGTAGCCCCAGAGTATCGCCTGGTGTTGGTCAAAGACCAAAAAATAATTTAAAAGAACTGTAGATAATTGCTTGATGTGAAGATATTTTTCTTTATGATGAAGTCCTTGTGTGTTACATTTTGTTAACAATATTTATAAGATAAATGACAGCCCTCTAGGTAGATGTTGCCTCCATTTCCTGAAAGTCCCCTGATGAGACAGTTAACATTCAGTTTGAAATTCTTCGGTATGTATGTCACTGATTAAAGTCATTCTCATTGGGGGCTGTAGTGATAGTACAGCAGGTTGGGAGTTTGTCTTGCACATGACTGACCTGGGTTTGGTTTGATCCCTGGCATCCAGTGGTGCCCCTAGCACTACTAGGAGCAACCTCTGAGAATCTTCAGGTTTGGTCCCAAAACCAAGGAAAATAATTAACACAAACCAACCAAAAAAAAAAACCCCTCCGATTAAGCACTGAGTATTATTGAAAAGACGTAATGACCTTCATTTTTATTAAAATGTGTTTTATTTGTAGCTAGTAATGCTTCCAGTCTTCCTTGTAGTTTTATGTGTAAGGGGGTGGGGGTTACCTTCCTAAGTGGTCCCAAGGGGACCCTTTGGAACATTCCCAGCAGTACTTGGCCAGCCAGTGCCGTTCACTGATGGAACTGGAGGATGTGGTGGTGCTGGCCCTGAGATGCTTTGGAGACCACCAGGGTTACCGCCAGTGGTGCTTGGGAAGCCATGTGATGTTCCCAGGTGCCTGTGTTCCTGGACTATCTCCCTGGCCCCAAATACAGTAGCATATCTTTAAAAGATTTTCTTGGGAAGTCTTACCACGGATATAATTTGTTGCATTTATTGTCAGAAACAGGATTGTAGGATGCCTTTTCATACTGTGATTTTTTAAGTATGTGTGTTAGTTTGCTTGATTTTGCTTATCGTGTAGAGTGTGACTTTAGACAAACTGCTTTCATTTTCGAACAGACTGTAAGAAAAGTGGCAGTATCTTAGCGGCTATCTCTTTTTTTTTTTTTTTTTTAAATTTTGGAAGGGATGCCAAGTACAGAACCTAGGGTCTCGTGATTTAATGCATTCTCATTCCTGGGTCTCCTGTTGGTAACTCTAGTAGACTATTTTGGGTATTATTGGGTCTCCTATTGCTGGTTCGGAAGGTCTTTGAGGTACTCCTTTTTGTTGGGGGAGGGAGGTACCTTTATTGTCCTAAAAGTATTACTAATGTCAACTTTATGATATGAATAAAAGATTAAGCTAGGTTATATGCTTTTTTGGGGGTTGAGGCACATCCAGCACATCCAGTGATGCTCAGGGCTTCCCTCTGGCTCTGCACTCAGGAAACACCCCTGAAGGTGCTCGGGGGACCATATGGGATGTCAGGGATTGACCGCAAAACAGCCTACTCATTGTACTACCACTCTGGACCAAGCCAGGTTATATTTTGAAATACCTCAAATCTAGAATATTTATTTGTGTGGGTTTTTTTTTTTTGCTTTGATATCTTGGAAGTTGAGAAGTAATGGAAAGTGTGGGTTTTGAGTGGCTAGAAAGAATTGGATGATGAGTGAATAAGAAAGGCTTGATTGCTGAATGTAAAATTTAGCTAATAGTTTAGTTTTGGTGGTTAAATTCAAATCATTAAAATTAGATTTACTGTAACTACATTAGAATTTGAATGCTTCATTTTTCCCTTCAAGTAAATGTTAAAGTTATAATAATTCATTAACATTAATAATGTCAGAATAGATGTATTAAACTAGAGATAACTGATAGAACTGCTTTTGGATTTTTGTTAACTTAGTATTTAAGATTGTGTCTATAATTAAGTACTTACAGTCTCAGGTGAAATCTTGGGGTTTTTTGACTTTCAAAAAACTTTTGGTAGAGAATGAGAGAGGTAGCATAGTGGTTAAGGCACCATAGCTGACACTGGTTTCATCCCAAACACCACATACCATCCCCTGACCTGAACACCACCAGAAATTAGCCCTGAGCATAGCTGATGTGTGTGTTTGTGTGTGTGTGAGCGCTTTGACCCTCCCCATACACAGAGAATTTTGGTGTTACTGAAATGTGTGTGGGTATGCACAGAACCCTGGAAAAAAGTTAAGAGTCAGTAACAAACCATAATGAAAGGCAGTCCCAAATCGTAGAAATCAAATCATCAGTATATTTCAGGGTTCTCAAACCCTAAAGTGTTTCATGTGTATTATGATTTATTTATTTATTTGCTTTTTGTGTTACACCTGGCGATGCACAGGGGTTACTCCTGGCTCTTCACTCAGGAATTACTCCTGACAGTGCTCGGGGAACCATATGGGATGCTGGGAATCGAACTCGGGTCGGCCGCATGCAAGGCAAATGCCCTACTCGCTGTGCTATTGCTCCAGCCCCAGTGTATTATGATTTATATTATATATTTATAGAGTTCCAGTGAGGCTGAGAAAGGAGATTCTGTAATCTGAATACTGCTGCTTAATAGATTATGATGTGAAGGAAAGTGTTGAACAACACTGAAGTCAGGAATGGGTAGGGCACTTGCCGTGCACGCAGCTAATATTGGATTGATCCTGGGTGCCCCATACGGCCTCCTGAACCTTCCAGGAGTGATTTCTGAGCACAGAGCCAGGAGTAAGCCCTGGGTCCCCTGTGGCCCCAAACCAAAATAAATAAAAAGAAAGGCTTCATAGATAGCAGTTGATTGTGTAAGATTTTTGTGGCTATTTTTTTTGGAGGGAGTGGAGTTGTCACACATGTTGGGGGCTGTGTTCCCGGGCTGTTCCTTGACTCTGCTCAGGAGAGACTTCTTGCAGTGGTGGGGGACCTGTATCATGCGGGGATCAAACTGGGCTGGCAGATGCAAGGCAGGCAGGCCCCTTACCCTCTGTGCTATCTCTGCTTATTCTGAGACTACAGGTGGGTAGATGCAAGGCAGGCGGGCTCCTTACCCTCTGTGCTATCTCTGTTTATTCTGAGACTACAGGTGGGTAGATGCAAGGCAGGCGGGCTCCTTACCCTCTGTGCTATCTCTGCTTATTCTGAGACTACAGAGGGTAGATGCAAGGCAGGGAGGCCCCTTACCCTCTGTGCTATCTCTGCTTATTCTGAGACTACAGAGGGTAGATGCAAGGCAGGGAGGCCCCTTACCCTCTGTGCTATCTCTGCTTATTCTGAGACTACAGGTGGGTAGAAGGATAAATAGCAAAATGTATTAGCTGTTTTCCCTACCCCTCTCAACTAATTTCAGGGGCAGGGGGCATACCCGGAGGAGTGTATGAGCTTCTCTCAGCTCAGAGATTGGTGGTCACTCCCGGTGAATTGGGGTCATGTTGCAGGGATCATGTCTGTACCTCCAGCAAGCAAAACATGAGCTCAGCCCATTGGGCCATTTTTCTGGCCCTAAAGCAGTTTTTATTTTTTTCCTTTCTTTTTTGGGGGTGTGTGTGGGATGGGAGTTGGGCAACACCTGATGGTGCTTGGGCTATTCCTGATCCTATTTCAGGGTCATTTCTGTAGGAGCTCGGGAGGGGAGGGGCTTGCTATGTGGTATCTGGGATTCGAATTAGTGTCATAGCTTGCAAGGCAAGTACTTAGTGCTATCTTGACCCTATAGCAAGTATTTTAAAGATTTTAATGCCCCATTTGTCTTTTTTTTTTTTAAAAAGGCCCTTCATTAATTATGCTTTATTTGGTTGTCCTTGTCTTTATTTAACTAGCTTTATGTAGTTCTAGGAGATTCAGTTTTTGTGTGGTCTTGGATAGCTACACAAGTTGTCTTATGTTTAATTATTGTATTAGAGTGATAATGAAAATTAGTACTTGCTTTAGGTGGAAGTATTATGCTTTCTGGAACAGCTGTGTTTACTGGTGTTCTTTTTAAAAAATTGTCACAAAATATTCAGATGTGGTACTGAGAAGTGGTTTGTAACCAGAGCCCTGCTGTGTCAGGCCGGAGAGGTAGCCTTATGGCCCAATGAGTGTATGCTTTGTGTACAGGATGCCTGGGGTGGCTCGTCCAAAAACAAACCCACGCTGTACTGTGTGCAGTACAGCCTGTAGACACTCTGCAGACCCGTAGTCTGCCTTCATGGAACTGATGCCCTAGTGGAGGCGATAGGCTCTTACCATCCTATCTGACAAGTATCACCATGTATAAGTACAGAGAGCATTGTTGGCACATACAGAGGAGTCACCCTCCCAGCTTGGGAAGATTTTCTTTAGGAAATGGTGTCACTTATGCTTGCTACTGAAACCTCAGCATAGACACCATCAGTCTGGTAATGCTTCTGGTTTATTTTTTCAGTTACATATAATATTTATAAAAATTGATGTAATAGGTAATGTCATAAGTAATGAATGATTATGAACATAGAGTGGTCTAGTAGGTCTTGACATTGTGGTAAAACTTATAATCGGTGTTTACCATCTTAACTGAAGTAATGGTCATTGAGGTTTTAGGTGTAGCGAATTAATTTGCACAATTGACTCAAGCTTCTTAAATTTTCATTTTTTAACATGTTAGTAGGTGGCATCAATGCTTCAAAGACTAATTTGAAGGGCTGGAGTGATAATACAGTGTGTAGGTACTTGTCTTGCACATGGCTCACTCGGGGTTGATCCCTGGTACCCCTTTTTACCCTTGAACACTGCCGGGAGTGATCCTGAGTAACCAGGAGTAAGCCCTGAGTACCATTGCGGTGGCCCAAAACAAACAAGAAAGACTGATACAGGACCTAAACTCTGGAATAAAAGATGATGTTTCTCATACTATCACATACAACTAGAGGCAAAAATGGAAGGTTTTAATATTTATAGATTTAGTCAGTTTTGCATTTATTAATAAGGTTACCAAAAGCTTGAGGAGCATGTGGCAAAAATAATGTGTTTGATTATTTCTATTTTTGTTCCCTCTGCTGTAATATTTCACTAGAAATTAGCATGGCTCATTACTGACTTTTTTCCAGATCTTTGTATAAAATCCTAAATCCTGTTCTGTTTTCCTTCTCGTTTTGTTTGTTAGTATATACATGATACATGTCTGTTTACTTAGAGGGCAGGAACTTATTCCCGGTTGTCTCCCTTGTAGCATGCTGTTAGTAAGTGCTGACTAAATTGAATGAAGTAAGACAGAAATATTGCCTTTATCTCCATGTGCTAGACAAACTTTTATTCACCAGGATAAATCTTTCTTTCTGGTCAGTTTATTTTACAGAGGTAAAGGTTGAATAACTTTAGATAGTGAGTATTTCATCAGGTGTGATGCATGTGTTCCATTACTGATAAAAATGGTAAATCTAACCTAATAGTGGGATTTAGTTTAAGGGGAAAAGTTTAACAAGTAGCACTGTCATAGCAATTAGGAATCTAGCATGAAACAGTGATTTTCTTTCACTCGGGATTCAGATAAGTTAAATTTTATTTTATTTTTACATGTTTTTGATTTTTGGACCCACCTAGTGGTGGTGCTCAGGGCTTGCTCCTGGCTTTGCATTGAGAGATGAGTCCTGGCAGGCTTGAGGACCATTTGGGGCGCTAGGGATTGAAGGCAAGGCAAGCACCCTCCCTACCTGCTGTACTATCCCTCTGGCCCACGATGAGATAAAGTTTAGTTTAGTAAAGGGGTTTCTAAGAAAAGTTCATGAGCTTTAATGAGTGAACTTTATATTTATTTTGACTCCTTCCCTTTCTTCCCTACCTAGCTGTGCTCGGGGCTTAGTTCTGGGTAAGGGATCACTCTAGGTGGGCCTGGGGGATGTCATATGGCATGCCATGGTTAATCCTGGGTCCCTTGTTTGTAAGGCAATCCCCTTACTGTCCACTGTACTGTCTTGAGCCCCTATGTTGTATCTTGTCTCTCTCTCTTTTTTTTTTTTTTGGTGGGGAGGAGGTGGTCACACCCAGTGATGCACAGGGGTTACGCCTGGCTCATGCACTCAGGAATTATTCCTGGCAGTGCTCAGGGGACCATCTGGGAATCAAACCTGGGTCAGCCGCATGCAGGGCAAACACCCTAACGCTGTGCTATCCTCCAGCCCTCCTATGTTGTATTTTGAAAGCAGGTTTATATTTTAAAATATGGAGGAGGTAAGAAAATCTGTGTTTTGTAATTATTAAAATTGGGTGCGGGTGTATTTAATCTTTCCATAGTAACTAATGTTATTAACCTAGAAAAGGGAACAGTGTATTTGTATTTTTTTTTCTAGTAATGATTATTTTAGGGCTGCTGACTGCATTTGTTGCTAGAGAGCTTATGTTGTACATGTGTTTAAATCCCTATTTGGCAAATACATGAGAAAAACATTTTTCAGTTATTCTGTTTTGAGTTTGCTCTCAAGGTTGATTTATTTTTTTTGCCTTGACTATTATTTTTTGGTTCATGCTAATTTGTTTTTTTTCCCTTGTGTGATTTTTCTCTGAAATTCTGCTAATGTTATTTTATGAAAGAAATTATTTCCTAAAATTGATTTCCTAGGTTCTAGTAGCTTGTTTTTGTCATTAGTTTAAAGCAACTAGTAAAATCAATCAGTATGTTTCTGTTACAATTTGAACATTGTCAAATTCTTCCAACAGTATTTTATTTGACCTTATAATATTTTTTTTTCCCGATATTTGGGTCACACCCAGCGGTGCACAGAGGTTATTCCTGGTTCGTGCACTCAGGGATTACTTCTGATGGTGCTTGGGGGAGCATCTGGATGTTGGGACTCGAACCTGGGTCGGCTGCATGCAAGGCAAACCCCCTACCCACTATGCTATCGCTCCATTCCCTTGACCTTACAATTCTTACCATGAATACTAGTAGGAAGAAATGCTTTTCTTTTTTACAGTAACCCTCACTCTCCTGATCCCAGAGCCTGTGCTTTCATTCTTCCTTAGATACACAATAGTGGTTGTGTTTGCGCTTTGGGTGATTTACTTCATTTTTTGTCATCAGTAAACGGGGATGATTAATAGCAATACAATTTTTGTGAGGGTTAGATTTATATAACTGTTTAAGATGCTTCCTGGCACGTATGAAGCAGCAGCAAATGTTGACAATAGTAGTTGTAGTAACACACCTTTTCTCCCTTTAAAATTTGCCTTAATAGAATTAACTCCAAACTTTTTGGTTCTTACTCTTTTTGATTTTTTTCATTTTCATTTTTATTTTTAGGTTTTATGTAGTTTATTTTTAGATTTTTATGTAGTTGTTCAAAAGAATTTATTACATTCAACATTCCAACTTCAGTTCCACCACCATCACATCTTCCACCACCATTATTTCGAATTTTCCACACCTAAGCCTCCCACCAAAGCAGATCGTAAATAATTTATTTTGCAGTGCTTGTTATGAGTAATCTGCTGAAAGTGACCCAAATGTGTTTCCTTAGGAAAGTGTGTGAAGATTGTTTTATCTCACTGTGGAGCCATTATGCCCTTCTATAAGCCATTGCTAACATGTTACAGATTGAGTCTTGTGTGTTAGTATATATTTTTTTTAATTGAGATTGATTGCTTTCTATTTTACACCCCCATCAAATGTGGTATGCTACTCGTGGTACCTCAGTGGCATAAAGTATGAGATGTCATGTGGCCACAAATTCTACAAATTTTAGAAATTCAAATAAAATTCTAAAATTTTAAATGGGATGATGGAGCTGGAATTCACTTTTTAACTGGATGCTGATTTGGGGGTCCAGAGACATCTCTGCAGCGCGCTGCTCTTTTCCGAGATGTATTTGTAAGTGTCTCGATTATGGCCGTTAATGAGTTTATATTGTGCCAGAGACAGTTCGTGGGTTTGACTGCCAGACTCCTGGGAGAACAGGGAGATGGGGAGATGTCACCCATTCCTGACTCCATGAGAACCTGGAGATTGTCGTCAGAAAACCTGTGTACCTGAGGTTTTCAGCAGATTCATTCTCATGGATGAGGTTCATCCTGTGTTTGTGGAAATCGGCTGTGGGCGTGGTGGCAATTGGGATTAAACTCCAAAGTCTTAAGGAGCCCATTTACTATAAAAAATTTGTCAACCATAAACAATGCTATTGATTTCTGGTTTTAAAAATCTCTTTGGGACCCAGAGTGATAGATAGTACACTGGGCCCCCAGAAATAGCTTTTTTTTTTTTTTTTAAATTTTATTGATTCCCCATGAGATATACTTACAAGCTTTCATGTCTGAGTTACAATCACACAGTGATCAAACACCCATCCCTCCACCAGTGCACATTGCTCACCACCAGTATCCCTAGTATACCCCCACCTTTCTCACCCTCCCCCTGCCTCCATGGCAGACAGTATTCCCCATACTCTCTCTCTCCTTCTCTCTACTTTTGGGCATTATGGCTTGCAGTGCAGATACTGAAAGGTTATCATGTTTGGCCAAAATAGCCTTTAACAAACAAGTACCTCCAGCCCCTAAGTTTTTGTTCTTAAGAGGGGATACAGTAGAAGACTTGCTTGAGGAAGCTGTTGAAGTATTGGTTTATTGTGCTTCTTTTAATATGTTTTGACTATTATGGATGTCTTTCCTTTAGGATTATGACATTTTAGTACATACTCCTTAACCTCAACTTTATATTGACTTTCTATGTGATGGCTTACTGTAGTTTTGTTACAGGTTAGAATAATTGCCATTTGGGGCAGTTGTTGATTCTTGGATACATGCTTATGCAAGTTTATTAATACTGTAGAATTTGTAAAACCACTGGCATTAGCAACTGAATTTTAGGAAATTTTGTGGAAGCTGTTTATCTTGTTAATGACTTTCTATAAGATTTTTAAGAGATAAATCTTAATTTAAACCTACTTATGTTTTTCTCCCCAACAGGGCATTCTTAGTAGGGTTACAGAATCTGTTAAGAACATTGTGCCGGGATGGCTGCAAAGATACTTTAACAAGAATGAAGATGTGTGCAGCTGTTCAACAGATACAAGAGAGGTACCTCAGTGGCCAGAAAATAGAGAAGATGACCATCTGATATATGCTGATGAGGAGAACTCTAATATTCATGATGGGAGAATCACTCCTGAGCCAGCAGTCAGTAACACAGAAGGTATATAGTGTGTCCATATTTTGTTTGGTTTTTATGGGGGTGTTTATATGGAGGTTTTGTTTTCATGACTTAGACTTACATGAGGATGTGGGGAGTACATCCAGAGATCTGTTTGAGGGGGCAAATCCTAGTGATTCTTAGTCAATCCGACTAATGGTTTAGTGCTAGGGCCCAAGTGTATGGGTGCTGGGGTGACTGTGTTGCTAGGGATTAACCTTGAGTTAGATGCATGCAATGCCCCTTTCGTGCCTTAAGTCCTGTATTAACTTTCCTAATTGATTACTTTTTTGTTTGGTTTTTGGGCCACATCTGACTCTGCTCATTGCTTAAGCCTGACTCTGCATTTAGGGACCACTCCTAGCAGAGCTAAGGAACCATTTGGGGTGCTGGGGTTGGCCATGTGCCCTGTCCACTCCTTGGTCTTATGACTTGTTTTTATATACTGGGTGTGGTAGATTTAAGTGGGTAATGCATAAACTAGAAGTGGAGTTAGCAGAATTAGAATTAGAATTTTATGAGTTTTTGGCTTATTTTGTTGGAGGCTGATAATCAGTTGAAAGTAACATGAGGGGAGAGCCCTCCTGTTGTGAATATGGAGCCCATGATTTGCTTGCGGGGAGCGCTCTCTCTCTCTCTCTCTCTCTCTCTCTCATGGGCAAGACTTGACTTTGGGTGTAAATTTTCATATCACTGATTTTTTTTGGATCATATCCAGCGATGCTCAGGGGTTACTCCTGGCTCTGTGCTCAGGAATTAACTGGCAGTGCTTGGGGAACTATATGGGATGCCAGGAATTGAACCCACTGTCACCAGTTGTTACTCATTGATTGTTTTCAAAATAATGAAGCCCTTGGAATAAATTCCTGCACTGAGGGAGTTGTATATAAATTTGTTAACTGTTCTAATGAAACTTTGTTAATGGCTTTCTTAAGACATGCTCTTGGGCATGATAAGCCACAGTCCTTTCTAGCAAACTTTCCTTTCCTCTCTAGCAAACTCAGTGGGTGGTTCCATTGGTTTTAAGAATTCAGTGATTCTACATTTTGAAGACTTGAAAACTTCTGCACCCACTTAACAGCATTTTCGTGGGGACTAGAATTATTAAAGTGCTTCAGTACAACCCATAAATGGTGTCAGAATCGGAAATAATGCTCTTATGTTACTGTATTGCTTTGTTGAGCATAGAACTCATTTAGGGTGATAGTACAGCGGGTAGGGCATATTCTTTGTACATGCCAAACCTGGGTTCATTTTTGGCACTCTATATGGTCTCCTGAGCCCACCAGGAATAAGCCCTGAGTGCAGAGCCAGGAGTAAGTCCTGAGTTTAACACTGGGTGTAACACAGGGTGTGATCATCCCCCACCCACCCAAATAAAAAACCCCAAAACATAATGTATACAGTGCTTATTGACCATTTGATATCTGAATCTGTGGAGGAATAATCTCTAGATTACTTCTAACCGTCACATGTTTTTGTTGTTGTTTGGGGTACCATAACCGTTGGTACTGGGGAGGGTGGGGCATGCTGGATACGGAATCCAGTGCCTTGTATGTGTAGGGCTTGCACTCCACTAGTTGTGTCACATCCTTGGTCCTCTTTTTCCTTTTTAACGGAGTTAGTTGGTTAAAAGAAGATGTTATGTTTAAATATTCTGTATGTATGTATTCTGTGTTTTGTTCATTATGAGTACATGACTTGCAAATATTTTCTATTCTGTGAGTTGTCATTTTGTTTTGTCCTTTATAAGCACAAAAGTTTTTAACTTGAATGAATTCGTTTCTCAGTAAATATTTCTCCTGTTGTTTCCATTCTGTGTGCTTTGAAAAAAAATAGTTTTCTAGTTCCCTGAGGTCTTTTATCCTAAATAATTGATAGAAATGTATGTCCTGCTCACATTATTGTACTAACACTTGCTTTTAGTGGTGAGATAGTTATTTCGAGCAAATGGAGGTTTTTTGAAGTAAATAATTTTTTTTTAAATTTTATTTTATCACCATGTGGAAAGTTCTCAGGTTTATGTCTCAGTTATACCGTATTCAAACACCATCCCTTCACCAGTGCCCATATTCCACCACCAAAATCCCCGGTATACCCCCGCCCCCCCACCCCAACTGTATAACTGATGAATTTCACTTCATTTTCTCTTCACCTTGATTACGATCCATATTCCAACACAAAACTCACTATTGTTGTGGGACTTATACCCCCAAACAAGATAACCCTATTAAGGAAGAATTTGATAATTACTTTTCCATTGAAAGATTGTATGTTTTCAGGTTTTAGAAAAGGTCGTGTTAGCGGCCGCGCGGCTCGGATGTGTCCCAGTCCCGAATCCCAGAGCCGTGTTAGTTGCTGCTCAGTGTCGCCAGGGCTCCGTCTGGAGAAGGTGTGCAGGCTGTACCTCCTCCTTCTGGCTCCCCGGCGTTGTTGGCCCCAATTTGGGTCCGGAGCATTTTCCGGGCCGCGTTGCTCACCAGAATGCCTGGCCGCTTCTCTCTGAAGTAAATAGATTTTATTTGGAGGTTTCTGAGGGAAGGAGGAAGGGATATGTGGGAGAGAGAATAGTAAGAATAATGCGCTCAAGAGAGAACTCGGGCTTCTCCAAGGGTGGAGGAAGCCCCTACACATAACCGAGCTTTACACACAAAAGTATGAAAACATGACAGTGCACATCTCAACGGGGGAGATGCGGGCAACACATGTGCTCGGCCACGTGGGCACAAGCAGCACGTGGGCTCAGGCAGCATATGCACCCAAATGGAGATTTTCTTAGTAACATGTTTTTACTCTAATGGCTACCATTTAAATTTTTCTCAAATACATTATTAGTTAAAATTTCGAGGCTTTATGTGGTAGACGCCTTGAACGGAATACTTCCATGTCATTGTATTTTCTGGGCACTAGAGACATCAGATGTACACTAGCATACATATTGTAGCACTGTTGTCCCCGTTGTTCATCTATGTGCTCAAGCGGGCACCAGTAATGTCTCCATTGTGAGACTTGTTACTGTTTTTGGCATATCGAATATACCACGGGTAGCTTGCCAGGCTCTGCTGTGCGGGTGGGATACTCTCAATAGCTTGCCGGGCTTTCCAAGAGGGATGGAGGAATTGAACCTGGGTCAGCCGCGTGTAAGGCAAATGCCCTACCCGCTGTGCTATCGCTCCAGTTCAGCATACATACACAGCACTGAAATCTTCCAGTCTATGGCCATACCACCCTGAACGTGCCTGATTTTGTCTGAAATTTTTTTCATTCTGTTCAGTTTGCTTATGAGGATTAGCTAATCTGAAGAAATTAGGTGTGAGATTGAATGGAATGTTTCTCATTTTGCATCTGAAGCAATTTTGTATATGTGCTTTTCTTTTTTTATTTTTAAGTTTTCAAGGTATTTTCTTTTGCATATATGTTATATGTACCTTCTTGAGTTACTTCTAAAAATTGAAGTTTTTTTGGTTTTGGATCACACCCAGAGATTCTCATGGCTTACTCCTGACTCTGCACTCTGAGATCATTCCTGGCAGGGCTCTGGGAACCATAAGGGTGCTGGGGATAGAACGCAGGCACCCTTCCTCTGAACTAGAATTACTATCGAACTATTATCACTCAAGCTCCTCAACTTTGAATTATGAAAATTTAAATTATTTGGGGTTTTTGGGTCACACTTGGTAGTGTTCAGGGCTTCTAGCTCTAAACCCAGATTTCCTGCTTGCAATGCAAGCTGGCTACCTGCTGTACAGTCTCTTTCACCCCCATGCTGGTTCTGTTTTTCTGATATCTTTGAGTATCATTATGGTTTTCACTTGCTTTTTTTGTTTTTGGGCCACACTGGGTGTTTGAGGAGTAAGTTCAGGGCTTACTACTGGCTCTGCACTCAGGAAACACTACTGGCGGTGTTCTGGACCATATGGGATGCCAAGGATCGAACCCAGGTCAGCCGCATACAAGGCAACCACCAGTCAACGGCTGTACCGCATGTGCTGTCTCTCCTTTGTTTGCATTTTTCGATGATCAGTGATGTTGAGCATCTTTTCATATGCTTTTTGGCCTATTTTTTTAAAAAGTGGGTTTTTTTTTTTGCTTTTGCTTTTTTTTGGGTCACACCTGGAGATGCACTCAGGAATTACCCCTCGTGGTGCTCAGGGGACCATATAGGATGCTGGGAATCGAACCCGGGTCGGCCATGTGCAGGCAAATGCCCTACCCACTGTGCTATCACTGCAGCCCCTGAAAAAATGTTGTCTTTTAGTGCACAGCAGCTTTCAAGCTTTTGGCGTGTGGGGCCATAGCCTGATGGTGCTTAATAACAAGGATATTCCTGCTTCTGTGCTTCAAAGTGATCCCTAGTGGTGCTTTGGGAACCATATGTTTTGGATGTGGATCAAATTGGGTTATACTGTCTCTGACCCAAAGGGATTTTTTGTTTTTGGGTCACACCCAGCAGTGCTCAGGGCTTACTCCTGGCACAAAGTTTTTAAGTTCATTATAGTCCCATATGTCTATTTATTCTACTTTTATATCCAATAAGTCATTGTGAAGACCAGTACCATGAAGCTTTCCCTCTGTTTCTTTCAGAGTTTTTGTAGTTTTGAGCCTTAGGGAGTATAATAAACAGTGTAGTACTGGTGTAACCACAATAAACCAATGGAAGAGAAAGCCCCCAAATAAACTCATGTTGAGAGCCTGGCAAGCTACTGAGAATATCTTCGCCCACACGGAAGAGCCTGCAAGCTCCTCTTGGTGTATTCGATATGCAGATACAGTAACAATAACAGGTCTCATTCCCTTGACACTGAAAGAGCCTCCAGTCGTTGGGAAAGATAAGTAAGGAGAGGCTGCTAAAATCTCAGGGCTGGGACGAATGAAGATGTTACTGGCGTCCGCTCAGAGTAAATCGATGAACAACGGGATAACAGCCATACAGTGATATCATCAAATCATCTTTAGTAAAGTGATTATGATCACTTAATAGGGAAAAAGCTCTTTAAAAAATGGTTTTGCGAAAACATGCAAAAGCATGATGCTGGACTTTCATATTTCTAGTATAAGGCTTACCTGAGAGACAGTCGTTTTGTTTTTAATTGAACATATGTTTCATTGCAATTTGTGTTCTTAACATCTTTTCTGTTTGTAAGTTCTATACATTTATAATATTAATGCTTCCCTTCCCTTCCCCACCTAGAACCCTCAACAACTAGTACTGCTTCAAACTATCCAGATGTATTAACAAGGCCTTCTCTTCACCGGAGCCATTTGAATTTCTCCATGTTGGACTCTCCTTCGTTACACTGTCAGCCCTCCACATCCTCGGCATTCCCAATTGGCAGTTCTGGTTTTTCTCTTGTGAAAGAAATTAAAGATTCTACCTCTCAGCATGATGATGATAACATCTCAACTACTAGTGGCTTTTCTTCAAGAGCTTCTGATAAAGGTATTCTTGGCATTTATTTGGTAATAAAATTTAATTCCATGAAAACTTTTCCTGTTGTAATTTTTATATTCTACTTCTGAAATTCTGGGTTCCTGTAACTAATGTATTTTTTGCATTATGTATTTTTTTGGTTGCAGATATAGCTGTTACAAAGAACACTTCAGTGCCACCTCTGTGGTCCCCAGAGGCCGAACGTTCTCATTCACTGTCACAGCACACTGCCACTAGCTCAAAGAAACCAGCATTCAATTTGTCTGCTTTTGGGACACTTTCCCCTGTGAGTATTAATTAAAGTTGATTGAATCACATTAGTTTCAAATGTTTATTGCTTATAGTTTTGTCTTTGTGTTTCTGTAGTCTCTTGGGAATTCCGCAAACCTTAAAACAAGTCAGCTTGGGGATTCTCCTTTTTATCCTGGAAAAACGACCTATGGAGGGGCAGCGGCTGCTCTAAGACAACCTAAACTACGGAACTCACCGTATCAGGTTGGTCTGCATGGAAGTAAAACTGTTGAACTTGATAGGATAAGTAACTATTGACATGAATAACTGAGTCCATTTTGTTACTCCTTAGTAAAATGATAGGTTGGGGACTAGTAAGATTCTTTTCATTTAGCTGACTATGCGAATGTAATTTTCGACCTAGAGGGACATTTTACAAATTTTGGGGTCTTTTTTTTCTTCTTTTTGGTTACACCCTGCGATGCATGGGGTGACTCCTAGCTCTGCACTCGGGAATTGCCCCTGGCGATGCTCAGGGGTCCATATGGGATGCTGGGAATCCGAACTGGGGTTGGCCACATGCAAGGCAAACACCCTACCTGCTGTTCTTTTGCTCCAACCCCAAATTTTGGGGTCTTTTTTTCCTTCTGTTTATTAAGAAAAGAGGGGATTTGTTGGAAAGAAAAGAAATTGTGAAGTATGTTTAGTCAAGCATAGGCTATAGAGCAAATTTCAAAAAAAGAAAATAGGGTTCTGGTTTTTATTTTATTTTTATTCTTTTTCTTTTTGGGTCACACCTGGCGATGCTCAGGGGCTTTCTGGCTCTGCACTCAGGAATTATTCTGGCAGTGCTCGGGAGACCATATGGGATGCTGGGAATCGAACCTGGGTCGGCTGCATGCAAGGCAAACGCCCTACCCACTATGCTATAACTCCAGCTCCAGGGCTCTGGTTTTATGCTAAATATAAAGTTAGGGTGATGTGATGGTGTGTAGGTATTTATCAATACTTCAGGATAAAAGCCATGTAAGTTTAGGAGGGGAAGAGGTGGACTCATGCATTTGAGGAAATAGTCAACACACATAATTGTGTAACACGTGTAGAAAATAGTGAAAAAACTTCATCAGAATTGATAAGTTAAGGAGTACTCCAGTGTGTTGGCTCCACTAAATATTGTCCAACTAGGGGTCTGTACCTTATCAGAACTTAGGTATTTCTGAGACTCTGTCTTGGTCCAAACAAGCCAAGAGAATTTAACTGTGACTGTTTGTGTGAGTTAATGTATTGAAGTTAGATGTCATTGATCAAGAAGTAGCCTTAGGGTTAATTAGTTTTGGACCAAAAATGTTTGCCTTTGTTTGCTGCTTACCTGGGTTCTGTCCTCTGTTCCCTGCCTGTGAGACCCAGCACCCCTCCTTCCAGTGCCAGAAAAGAAATAAACTGAGTATTTAAAATCGTGGTGCCAGAGTGGTAGTACAAGAGGGCCAGGTGCTTCCCTTCCATTCAGCCTACCCGGGTTTGATCCCAAGCACCTCATATCATTCCCCTGATTCCCATCAGACATATTCTCGAGTGCAGAGCCAGGAGTGAGACCTAAGCACTGCTGAGTGTGGCCTCAAAAATCTTATATTTAACCTTGAGAAAAATAGGTTAGTTTAACTTTTTAATTTATGTGTACTGCGGAGTATATTTCTTTGTTCAGCTATCTTGGGATTGATCAAAATTATTTCTTCCTAATTTGGTCTTTTATGTTTTCTATTTTGTTTCTGTTTTATTTTTTTCTTTTTGTGAGGCAGAGGACCTTCCTGGGCGTTTCTGAGCAGGCTTGGGGCCCCCTCTTGTCAATTCTCACCCAGTCAGGCTGGTGTCTTAATGTGAGCCTAAGAATGTAGTGCTCCTTGGCCTTGCTGTGACGTGGATTACCTAGGTTACCCAGCCAGTGCTCTGGAGCTTGTAGGCCAGCACCCAGTGATGCTCAGGGAACCATGTAGCCCGGGGTTGGAACTAGGTTTGCTCTATGTAAAGGCATTCTATTTGCTATCTGACTCCATCTTTTTGTGATCCAAATATTACATACATCAAGATACTGCTAGAACAATTTGCCTGTTATCTCATTTTTCTTTTTCAGCATAACTAGTAATAGTTCCTTAGAGAAGTGTGTGATGTCTTGGTTTTTTTTCTTTCTGTTTGTGAAGATATTATCTCGGGTGGAGAAAATAGAATGTTAGAGGGACAAAGAAAAAAGGTTGACCATAATCTTAATGTTGTCTTCCAGAGTTAAGTTGATACTGGCACATTGATTTTATTTTACTTTGAACGTTTATTTCTCAAATACTTACATTTTGTATGTACTTTAGAATTTATTATTTCAGCAAGTAATGTAAACTTTACTTTGTAGGCACCAGTCAGAAGGCAGATGAAAGCCAAACCGCTCAGTGCACAGTCCTATGGTGTGACTAGTTCAACAGCTCGGCGGATTTTGCAGTCTTTAGAGAAGATGTCCAGTCCGCTAGCGGTAAATGCTTTGCCCCCTTTATTTTATTTATTTTTTGGGGCACACACAGTATTGCTTGGGTTACTCCTGGCTCTGTGCTCAGGAATTACTCTTGGCAGTGCTCCGGTGGCCCATATGGGATTCGGGGGATCGAACCTTGGCCGACTACGTGCAGGGCAAACACCCTGCCCACTGTGCTGTCACTCCTGCCTCTCCTCCCTCCCTGTTATTTTAGGAAATTTCACTTGATGTTGTTTTGATTAGGGGAGGTGGATTTGGGCTACTCCTGGTGGTTCTCAGGCTCTTCCTGATTCTGTGCTTGGGAGTGATCCTTGCAGTGCTCAAGGGGTCATATGTGGTGTCAGGGATTCCTGCAAGGGAGAGTCACTAATGGGATGCAAGGCAAAGGTCTTAACCCCTGTACTACTATCTTTCTGGACTCGTTAACAGTAGATTTTTTTTTTAACTCCTAAGCATAGAAAAATTTGTATTTTGTGGAAATAAAAAAACCTTAATGATAATATTTTAACATCAACAGGATGCAAAAAGAATTCCATCTGTTGTTTCTTCTCCCTTGAGTTCTGTAAGTTGCCTTTAAAGCCTTTTGAAGAGATTTATTTTTATAATTGATTAGTTATTTTTCTGTTTCTACCTGTTTTAAGAATATTTTGTTTTTTTCAGCCTCTTGATAGGAGTGGGATAGATGCCACCGCAGATTTTCAGGCCAAAAGAGAAAAGGTAAGACTTGGGCCTTTTATTTATTATTATTTTTTTTTTCCCAAACTGTATCCAGCTTTATTAAAGATACTTTTCATAAACAATCATGGTATTTCAGGCAGGACGTGGGCAGACAGTCATTAACAATATATAATAACTTTCAAACTCCCTTATTCAATGGACTACCAAAATCAGAAAGCCACTATAAAACCCAATTAACATTTTCATTTGATACTCTGGACAGTGAAAGTTTAGAGTGAGGGTTGACATTTCACATTTAGTATGTTGTTTAACAACTTTTCACAAGCCGACGCTGACTTTCAAGAAATGAAAGAAAAAATGGCAGAATGATCTCCTTGGCTTTATCTGCTTTAGCGTCCCCTTCAGCCTTTCCCTTGGGCATGGTGGTGACAGCGGCGGGATGTGGGCGCTGGCCTCGGGGTGCAGCGATGCGAGGGCTTTGGTGGGTCCAGGGGTCGTTCTCGCCTCTTCCTCACCGACTTGAGCCTTTTAAATATCAGCAATTTAGTCTTTTGGGGGCTTGAGGGGCGCCACATTCGGTGATGCTCAGGAATTACTCCTGGTGGTACTCAGGGAAGCATATGGGATGCCAGGGATCCAACAGTGGGCCGACCCACTATTGCTACATCCCTGAGCTTGTTGTGTCCTTCAAAGCCAGTAAATAAATGTTTTGAATTCAGATAGTAGTTATTAGAGACCATGTTTGGAAAAACAGGACTTTTTTTTTTTCTTTTTACTTAGACATTGTAAGTTCTGAAGGCCTGGCACTATTCTGTAAATATGGTAGATACTCTCTTTTCGCAGAGTGGAGTGGGGGGAATGGGTTGGTGAGTTATTTTTTTCCATCTTTAGCATCTTGATGGTCTTCATGGGTAACTTACTTTTTGACAAATGAAAATAGGAGTGAACTCAGTTTCAAATACTTGTTTTTTGTTTTTGGGCCACGGTTGCCTGTGCTCAGTGCTTACTTTCTGGCTGCTCTGCTTTCAGGGATCACTCCTGGCAGGCTCAGTGCCGTAGGTGGTGTCTGAACCAGGTTGATTGCATACAAGGCAAGCACTTGACCCACTGTACCCCTGAAATAATACTTAGAAGTTTGTAAGTTCAAAAATGTGGGTGCCCGACTCATGCGTTTGGTGGCCAAGAGTGCCTCCTCGCCTTCGCCAGCTGGCAGATAGCAATGGATGAATGAAGAACAGGGCCACTGGCTGGTTGGGAGTCAGTGACTGTTTATTCCAGCCTCACAGTATAGTTACATAGAAATTGTGAAGGGTGTGAGTACACATAGGTGTTGAAATTATCATAACAATAAACATGTAAACCCCTCCCTTCAGGGGAAGTTCTAGACTAACTCAAAGACAACATTTCATCTGGGGGTTCAGCACTCTAGATTACTAGGTGATCCTCTAGATTACTTGGTGATCGGCTCAAGGGCAGAATTTCAACGAGGGTGTACTGCTTGCTTGCTTTCCTTACCAGTATCCATTTAAACAATCATCTTAAATTTACTTAGTAATTTTTCTAGTCATTTAATATGGATACATTTTAAAAGAGCCTGGGTGGCTCTTCCCGGGGACATTTCATTATATATCCCAGACTATAGCCCTCAGGACAGGTTAGTCTTTCCTAACCCCAGAAGGGTTCTTAATTCGGTTACTTCTTTTTGTGTCATGACAGAAATCTGTTCTATTATCATGTTCTTATTCTAATTCTTAAGGTGCTTAAGAAGCCTGTCACTTTTTGATGACAGGGCAGCTTCTGGTTGTCCTGGGTCCATCTAATTTTCTCACCGGGACTCTTCTTTTGGGGGGTGTTAGGAAGTAAGGACAATGAGGCGTGAATCAGATAAATCTGATGGATGCCCAGGAGTAAATATTATTTGGAGTCAACTCCCATGTTACAGAAACATAGCATCAACTGTCTTCCTGTGTCAGTACAAAAAGACATTGCTAATCTAATCTAAGCAAAGGACATAAAAGAAAGAGAAAAGCAATATAGGATTAGTAGTGACTGATGGAATGGGATTAGGAGTGGCTGATGGAATTGGGTGTGCCTTGGGAGCACTGTGGTGGGTGTGACTCAGTAAACAAGCTCCCTGCAGGAGGAGCAAAGACAAACCAATGTTATCCAACAGAAGTTCAGAGAATTCTGCACTCACTGAACAGAATTATCTTCGTGGACCTTTTTTTTTTTTTTTTTTTTTTTTGGCATTTTGGGGTTACAACTAGCCATGTTCAGGTTATACTCCTGGTTCTGCACTCAGGAATTACTCCTGGCAGTGCTCAGGGAACTATATAGGATGCTGGGGATCGAACCCAGGTTGGCCTTGTACAAGGCAAACTACCTACCCACTGTACTATCATTCCGGCCCCTCTTTGAGAACATTTTGTTTTGGGTGCCATGCCTGGTTATGTTCAGGGTTTACTCCTGACGCTGCACTTACTAAATTAGTCTTTGCAGTACTCTGGACCATGTGGGACGCCCAGGATTGAACCCAGGTCAGCTGCATGCAAAGCAGGCACCCTACCTGTACTATAACTCCAGCCCCCAATATTAAATTTTCTAGTAGATTAGAGCTACAGCTAGCACTTGGAATGCAGCATTATATCTCATGTTTTAAGGATGCTGATTATGTCCATAAGGTGTACAAAATGAGTAGTCTCTCTGAGTAATAAGATCCTATTTGTGAAGGATCTTAGGGAACAGGAGTCTTTCCCTGGCAATTCATGTTGTTTACAGATGTTCTGAGTGAAAGGACAATATTCACAGAATCACTGTTTCAAAAAGGAAATGTCAACTTTATCTGTACAGCAAAATCATTGTAACTAAAGACTTGACAAGAGACTTAGGTGATAAAACAGTTAGTTGGAATTCTTGGGACTGGAGAGGTGGTAGAGTGGGGAGGGCATTTACCTTTTTTGTACCTGACCCGGGTTCAATCCCTTGTACCCCATACGATTTCCTGGGCCTCAGCCTTGCCAGAAGTGATGGCTGAGCTCCCAACTAGTAGTCAACCCTGAACACTGCTGAGTGTGGGCCAAAAGTAAAAAAAAAAAACAAAAAACCAAAAAAAAACCCTCGATAATATTTTACAAATTTGATAGACTTTTTAAAAAATATATTTAAATAGTAAGACATTTTGTTTCTGTTTTTGTGGTGTTAGGAATTAGACCAAGGATTTACACTTTAGTGGTTTTTTTTGTTTTTATACTGATAAATAACTTGGAGAGTTGTTCATGTTTTTAGCAGTTAAAATATTTTCATAACTTGCTTAGAGATGTTTTATTTGTAGCTAAAGAAAATTTAGAAATTTGGGGGGAAATGTGGTTAGATCAGCTTTAGTGCATGTTTTAAAATCATTCCTTGAAAGCTTAGATTTGTGGAGAAGTTTTGAAAACAGTTCTCATTTTGTATATGTACTCTTCACAGTGAAACGTGACTAAGTCTGGAATAAAATACCATATGAAGACATTTTAGAGATACATATGTGTGCCTTAAAGTTCTTATAGCTCAACCTAGTCCCTTTGGTCCGATTACTGTTTGCTTTTCCTCTTAGCATTTGGTTATATTTATTGCTCTTACTCTAGAACAGTGCTTTCCCCTCCTCCCCTCTTTAATCTTTCTAAACATCTATATATTGTTTATTGGAGTATCAGTCATCTTTTTTGCTTAGAGAAGTTTACATTTAGGTAATCCTATGTGCTAAAAATGTTAAGTTTATTTGTGCAGTAGTACTAATTTCTTTAGACCACTTGAAAATTGTTGGCCAGCTAATCAAAATATATTTTGAGGTTTATGTTCTAGTATTTGTGAAACACATTCATCCCATCAAAACTCCTGGGTATCGGGGCTGGAGTGATAGCACAGCGGGTAGGGCATTTGCCTTGCACGCAGCCAACCTGGGTTCCATTCCCAGCATCCTGTATGGTCCCCTGAGCACTGCCAGGGGTAATTCCTGAGTGCAGAGCCAGGAGTGACCCTTGTGCATTGCCAGGTGTGACTCAAAAAGAAAAAAAATACCAAAAACAAAAAAACTCCTGGGTTCCATATAGAGCAGTATTTTCAGCCCCTGGTTCTTGGCCTGGTATCAGGATTTCTGCCAGTATGCTCAAATGTCACTGCCACAAAAGTGTTACACTTGGATGATTTAGCATTGATTACTACAAATCATAATATGTAAATACTATTGTTTACATGGTTTTGTCTTGGTGTTGCCTGAAATAGTTTTCCTTTTTCCCTGTTACAGTTGTAAAAAGATTTGACCACCACTGCTCTTGGAAGTACTGTCGTAGTCCTTGGGCTGTTTTAGCTAGTATCAGCTATTTTAAGATATACATCTCTGATAAACATGAAAATAAAGTTGTCTTTGATTTTGTTTTATTAGGTGGATTCTCAGTATCCTCCTGTTCAGAGACTCATGACCCCAAAACCAGTTTCCATAGCAACGAATCGAACTGTTTATTTTAAACCATCTCTCACCCCAACTGGTGAATTAAAGAAGACTAATCAAAGAATAGATAAAAGGCACATTGTGAGTATATGTGTTTTCACTTGTGTTTAAATACTGATTGAAATGAATAAGAGATAAACTGCAATTACTGATTACAAATTGAAATGCCTTTAAAATGGTAGGGACCCTTAAATGGTAAATTACTGTGTTTATTAAATGTTAATGTATATTTCTTTAGAATACATAGATCTTGCTAGACTTGATCTTTCTTTCCTGTTTTATGTGTGATGTCTGATAATGGTTGTTGGAAAGTTATGCATCTGTTTGTGACGTCTGTTTGTTCCTAGGGATACATTGGTATACATTTCTGGAAATTTTATTGTCATACTTTTTTGGGATGGTCCATAGTCAATCTTTTATCTTGCTCATATTTAGATGTTACTTAGATGCTTTTTTGAGCTAGAAATCAAGCAAGTTTTGCTTAATGCTTTTAGTTTGTTTTTTTAACCTCACCATTATCAAAAATGTTTTGGGAGGTGGTTGTGTGCGAAAGTTCACCCATTCTTTCTTAGGGGCTATTCCCAGTTTAGTGCATAAGAAGCTTCCTTCTGCCATCTTTGGGACCCGGCTGTAGTGCTGCAAATCAACCCCCTGCAAGTAAAGCATGCACTCAACTCACTGAATTATCTCAAGCTTCTCGCCATATTTTTTTTGGTTTATATTCGTTCACCTATTTAAACTATATAGGTCAAGGTTTTAGTATATTTTCAGAGTTGATCAGCCTCTACTATCATGGTCTCAGAACAAAATCCCATTCTCTAACCTTCCTGAGGGTCCCCCTCCTCTCCCTAACACAAATATTTACCCATACAATGGGTGCGTTGTCCTAACTCCCCGTTTCTTTCTCCTTTTGTTTTTGTTTTTGGGGCCACATCTGACGGATGTGCGGGGTTACTGTGGGCAGTGCTTGAAGGGACCATGCCATGCGTTCAGCTCCTTGATCTATCACTTGTTTTTGCACTCGCTCTGTTTATGTCTCCTTTTCTTGCACCTCTCACACCTGCATAAGTCTCTGTTCATGCCTCCCTGTTTATTATTATTATTATTATTATTATTTTTATTGAATCACCAAGTGGAGGGTTACAAAGTTCTCAGGATTATGTCAGTTATACAATATTCAAACACCCCTTCCTTCACCAGTGCCCGTCTTCCATCACCAACCCCCCCAGTATATCTGCCGCCCCCTCCCACCTCCCTAGTCCCCACCCTTGTACGTGATAAGTTTCACTTCATTTGCGCTTATCTCGATTACATTCCATGTTTCAACACACAACTCACTACCGTTGCTGGGGTTTCCCCCCAAAAAGAAAAAGACAGTCCTATTGCCAATGAGGCATTTGATAGTTCTCCATTACTAAGAATATAGAGATATTAAGTCCTGCTGTTTGTTATATAACTTTTCTTTTTCCCCCTTGCCCCGCGCCACCGAGTTCACGCCTGTTTAGTAATCGCCACGCTGTCTGACAAAGGGAAAAAAACCCGAAGAGGATGGTTATTTCTCGTCATCAGCCGGTGTGGGGCTCTGGCTTAGTTGATAGTCTAGTAGAGTGTCTGCAAGCAGTTTCTGGAACCAAAGGTCTTGCGCTGATATCGGCTCCGGCTCGAGATACCACCAGTGTCCCGCTGTTCCATGTACCTAATTTTTCCCCTTATTTCCCATTCCCACGCCACCAGGTCTGTTTGCTTAATGGACATCACATTATGTTTGACACCACACCACATTTCTTCCCGAGAAAGAAGGATATTTCTTCTCAGCCGGCGTGGGGATATAGCTTAGTTCAGTCTAGAGAGATGGCTACCATTTTGATTGCCTTCAATATTTCAACAAAATACTTACTATTCTTGTTAGGATCACCCACAAAAGTCCGACCCATTAAGAAGGAAACATTACATATTGCTGATACTAAGATGACATTAGGTCGCGCGGCCGCTGCTGCGGCCTCGCGGTTTTGGGTTTCTGTCTAAAGTCCAGGGAAAAAGTTGAAGGAGAGAGAGAGATTTCCGCACGGGGGACCTGGCGGAAACTCTCAAGTCACATACTGCAGGTTGCTGGTGGGCTGCTGGTGTCCCAGGCAGCTCCCTCCTCTTCGTCAGTCATTCTGGGGGTGTTTATTATTTTTTTAGCCTAGAAAATTGTTGCTCTTTCTGTAGAACGATTATTCTCCATATTTCATATGAAAGGATCCAAAAGTATGTGGTCTTTATTTGTAATTTCATTTAGTATATCTTCAAGGTTCATGCAAGTTAGAACAAATTTTATTCCTTTTTATATCTGGGTATTGTTTTGGCATACTAGATTTATTTATCCAATTATCAAGTTTTTGTTTATAGTTGTATGTCTTCTATCTGTTTTGTTTTTACTCCAAATTCCTTCTGAAACTAGAGCAGTTATCAAAACCAGTAACTTACATGGAGACAGTGCAATTGTCTAATCTATAGGTTTTATTTAGATATTGCCAGTTGTCCCAAAAGAAAAGAAAAACACAAGATATTATATTAAATTTAATTGTCATGACTCTTTGTCTTTAGAACAGATCTTTGCTTCTCCCCCCACCAAATATTTTTACCTTCACAACTTTTGGCATTTCTGAACAGTGCAAACAAAAAATCTCTTTGAATTCCTCCATTGTTATATTGTATATTAATTCCTCTATTATTATATTCCTCCTTTATTGCCTTATTTTGATGCTTATATTGGAAGTCTCAGGTTTTGCTTGCTTGTTGGCCGCTTGTGTTTGTTTTGAGTTTTGGTTTTTTGGACACACCAGATACTGCTCAGGGGTTCCTTCTGGGTCTGCACTCAGGGATTACTCCTGGTGAGCTCAAGGGACCATTTGGGATACTGGGGATCCAACCCAAGTTGGCCATATGCAAGACAAGAGTCCTACCAGCTGCACTAATGCTCTGGCCCCACCTGTGTTTTTATAATATTTTCTTAATTATTTTTGGAATACTTAGTTGCTTTTGCTAATGGAGAATAATATAGGCTCAATTCCTAAGCTTTAGGCCCCAGCATTGATCAGCCATTTCTTCATGGAGGAACTTACTGGAGTTCCAGAGAATCATCCAGAAGTAATTGCCTTGTAAATTTGTTTGCATATTTAATTGGCCATAACAAAAAATTGGAGGCTGGAGCGATAGCACAGCACGTAGGGCATTTGCCTTGCATGCGGCCGACCCAGGTTCGATTCCTCCGCCCCTCTCTGAGAGCCTGGCAAGCTACCAAGAGTATCCTGCCCACACGCCAGAGCCTGGCAAGCTCCCTGTGGCGTATTCGATATGCCAAAAACAGTAGCAAGTCTCACAATAGAGACGTTACCAGTGCCCGCTTGAGCAAATCTATGAGCAATGGGATGATAGTAACAGTGAACAAAAAATAAGTGTTTTTTTGTGTGCTTGGCAAATATATTAACCTTTTGTTGTGTTTTTTTCTTGAAAAGACACTTGCACACAGGCATTTTACTCATAATTCTTGGTTTCCATTCTGAGGGCAGTATAATAACGGCTGATTTTAGGATTTGTTAATGATAAAACCACCAAATTCTTGATTCTAGTTATTAAAACTTGGAGGGATCAGGTTAAGAAATTTTAAACAATTAAGCAAGTACCTAAGTGTGTCATTTTTTTTTCCTTCTAGAGTGTATGTGAAAAAAATACACTACCAGGGCAAAATAGAGAACGGGAAAGGTAATGTCATCTTTATAGTGAAACTTTAATTTTAATCAGATACGTATTTGATTTCCATATGCATTTTGAAAAATAAGAAGCCTAAACTACAATCTTTACATGTTAGAAAAATTTGTTTAAAATCATCCAGCTTTACATTTATTTTGTTTAGCAATTCTGGTTTTAAGTGTTCAGTTAGTAAGTTGTGAATATACCAGAATGATACTTAATTTAATTTTCTTTTCCTTTGCATAGTGGCTTTTCTTACCCACATTTCAGTATATCTGCAGCCAATGGTTTATCTTCTGGCGTGGGTAGTGGAGGCGGCAAGATGAGGCGAGAGCGAATACATTTTGCTGCAGCTAAAGTTCCCGAAGAAGAGGTAGGTTTATATATTTTAAATTTCTGGAAGTTTCTTAAAGGCTTTGGGTTGCTGGTGATGAGGGAAGACCTGCAGTGACTGAGGTGTGGGGAGACCTTGAACAGGGCTGGTCTGCCTGGCACAGAAGTTTGAAACCTGGTGTGGTATCATAGGAAAGCGCCTACTCCTGAAGAGAACTCTTCTTCCACTAGTACAGCAGTTGAGATATTTTCATCTCACAGAAAGAATGTTACTGTATAGTTTTTTCCCATTTTATAATAAATGGATTAGTAATCTCACCCGCGTTTTCTCATTGTAAAGTTGATCAATGTCCTGAAAGGTAACTATTTAATTCAGTGTTTCTTGTTTATTCAGCATGAGTAAGTATATCCACAGTTTATTCCAGAGGTACACTTGGGCTGGTCCTTCCATATTTATATATGCAGTGTTTTTTTCTGGGATATTTAATAGTGGATTATACAGGAATGATCATCTTCTTCAGATGTTATACTGCTTTTCGTGATAGTTTTGATAAATACTTCCACAGTGGGTTGATCTGCTTTTTCTATATTGTTACTGTTTTAGTTGGTTTTTAAATTTTTGCCAATGTCCTGAAGGCAAAGTGATATAGCCATTGGAGTTAAGTGGACGTTTTGTGTGTTTCTTGCCAGTCATGTTTTTACTTTATTCATTTAAAAAAAAAATTTATATTTTTTATTGGAGTTTTTTTAAGGGGCCATACCCACCACTGCTGGGACTCTGGGACTGTTTCTGGTTGGAGCAGTGTTTGTACTAGGTGGTGTTGGTTCTTGGGATCAGCAGAACCTCTTGAACTCTGGGCTTCTCATATTCTTGAAATACAGTGTCCAGACCGTATTTAGAGGTCACTTGTGAGCATGGAGCCTAATGTAGCACCTGAGCACTGCTGGGTGTGGCCCTAACCTACTTTTCCCCAAAGAGTTTATTCTTTTTTTTTTTTATTTTCCTTTTTGGGTCACACCTGGCGATGCACAGGGGTTACTCCTGGCTCTGCACTCAGGAATTACCCCTGGCGGTGCTCAGGGGACCATATGGGATACTGGGAATCGAACCCAGGTCGGCTTCGTGCAAGGCAAACGTTCTACCCGCTGTGCTATCGCTCCAGCCCAAAAGAGTTTATTCTTAAACAGAAATTTGGAAAAGATAGGGCCTAACATTTCTATCTGTGGATAGAAATGTTAGGCCCTTTTGTTTACTATGGACTGCTTGAAGTGTGGTCTCATTTCAGCCTTTAAAAATTAATTTCAGGGGCTGGAGCAATAGCACAGTGGGTAGGGTATTTGCCTTGCATGTGGCCGACCAGGGTTCAAATCCCAGCATCCCATGTCGTCCCCTGAACACCACCAGAAGTAATTAACTGAGTGCAGAGCCAGGAGTAACCCCTGTGCGTTTCTGGGTGTGGCCAAAAAAGAAGAAAAAAAAAATTCAGCTTTACTGGATTACTTTTGTTTTAGTGTTTTTATAGTTTAGTCTCATCAGTGTCATGATTTCTTTAGCAATGTGTACTTGTATTTTTAAGCAGCATGCCTTCAGTTAAATCTCTTATGGATCATTATACTTAAGAAACAGATTATCTTTCTTGTGCACGAGGAAATTAGTATCTGATTAATCTAGACACGCTTTTGTTTTTCAGTAAAATTTGTAACTTTTTTTTTTAACTTCGTTTTGAGGAAAACATTAACTTGGTTTAGTGTTTGCCAGAGGATATATTGATGAACTTCGATTCTTTCAGTTTTTAATTTTTTTTTTAAGTTAAGGATTTACCTGCCATTGTTCTACTACTAAAACTTCTCAATGGAAAATGAGATTTTTATGAGAAGGAAAATAAAGTTATTTTTTTCCTGTGGGGGAGCTGGGTGGGCTGTATCCTGTAGGACAACTCCCTGTTCCTTGTTGGGGTCGTTCTACCTCTAACCTCTAACCTGGCCACTTCAGCTCCCTGGGCTGCCCCAGAGTGTTCTTTATTACTTCATTTCACCTTTGTGGTTTTTGTTTGTTTTGGGGGGCCTCACCCAGCAGTTCCCATGGCTTCACTCCAGGTGCTGCACTCCACTCAGGAATTACTGCTAGAGGTGTTCAGGGGATGCTGGTGACACAACCCCGGTTGGGCATGTGCAAACACCCTACCTGCCCAACTCCCTCTCCAGCCTTCACCTCTGTAATTTTTAATAGCTTTTGAGTTTTTCCCTTTAGTTTTCTTATAATTGAAAAAATAATGGAAGTTTATAGTGAAGAAGTTTAACTAAACCACAAAAAAAAATGTTACAAACTTTTCCAAGAATAACTTGATAGAAAACTGAATAAAATATTCCTGTAAGTGTTCAATGGAGACGTTACTGGTGCCCGCTTGAGCAAATTGATGAACAACGGGTCGACAGTGCTATAATATTTGACGCCATACCCTGTGGTACTCGTGGTTCTGCTGTGGGACACTGAAGTTCCAGGGATCAGACTGGTTCCTTTTTCTTTTTTTTCCCCGAAGAGGGAGGGATTATACTTGATTCCTGACTCTGTATTGGAATGACCCTGGCAATGTATAGGGTGTCATCTGTAGGCTGCCGCCTAAGTTCATGACCACGGCCCCTGTGTACTCTTCAGCCCCTGTTTAAACAGTTTTTAAGATAAATCCTCCTAAATCTTTAATTGACGCTCAAGGTGCTTCCTGTGATTGTCTTGCAGATCATTTTTATTACAACTTACTGTCATTCTTTATAATTCAGACATTGTGGGGGTTAACTTTTTATTTACTTAATTCCCCTGTGCACTGTTTGGAACTTTATTATGGAAATAGGTGTCCCCAGACCAATTAATCATCTCCTTCCCTCCCTCTCTGGCCCCCTTCTTCATTCCAGCTAATTGCCAACTGCCAGTTTCACATCCCAGGATGCATTACACAACTCCTCTCCTAACTTTGTTTAACACTGGAATTATAGTCTCTACATTTCTGAATGAGAGGTAGTTACTGGTGGATTGCCCCAGATATTATGCTACCCTGTTTTGTTTTTAATTTTGATAGAATAGTTTTGAATAGACATGTGTATCAATGCTGCTTTTTGTTTCAGTTGTCAAGTGTATCTAGACCGCTAGTTGCTTGATTCAGTTTTAGTAATTAGGAGTTTTGATAAAAGATTAAAGATTCATTTTAAGTCTAGAGGGATTTTGGGAAAGGTTATACTGAAGAAATTTTTTTTTCCCTCATGTAATTTGTTAGATTTACACTATTGCTACTAGCAGACATTGGTTACATTTTACTTCACTAAATATTCAGGTTACTGCAGTTATATATTGAGCATGACTTATTTTGTAATATATTTAGCTTCTAACTTACCTCGGATTCCAAAACTTTATTATTATTATTATTATTATTATTATTATTATTATTATTATGTTCTTTTCTTTTTGACACGCCTAGTGGTGGTAGTGGTGGTCATGGGTAACACCCTGCTTTGCTCTGTGCTTCCTCTCAGTGCTAGATTATGTCAGGATCTACCCAGTCCCGCCCACATGAAAAGCACACATTCTCAGCTCCTTCAGCTATCTGGTCCTCATCCTGGTTTTTGTAATGAAAGAACTCAATAATGCAGGGTAGATCAGCAGTATATAAAACAAATTTTGGGGAACCAAATTGCTTCAAATTAGATAAAGTATAATTTTCCCTCTTAACTAGTGAATGACTTGTGAAGTCAGCTACCTTATCTGTATAAACAGGCTAAGAACAAATACATTAAGTCTGCGTCTCGGCGTGTTTATGTCTCAGTGTTGGAAGTATTCCACTTAATAACTTCACACCTCAGTCTGTATATGCCTTATCAAACTAAATTTTAATTCATTTTGCCTTATGATTGACCACTAATGTAGTTCTTTTTTGCCCTTTTGAAAGTTGGAATGTTATTATCACAGCAGTTTTATAGTAGACCCAGATCTTAGAGAGCGTGCACACACGTATGCAAGAGAGCAAGCGTGCGCAAATGTATACATGTACATAAAAATTTTCTCACAATTTGTCTTTTTTAACATCTTTCGGTTAGCAAGTGTTCTAATTTGTGTGTGTGTTTTGGGGCACATCCAGTGATGCTCAGGGATTACTCCTGATTCTGTGCTCAGGAGTTACTCCTGGCGATGATCAGGGGATCATATGGGATGGTGGGGATTGAACCCAGATTGGCTATGTTGCAGGATAAGCACCTTGCCTCAGTCCAGCTCCCACGATTTTTATGGTTCTTTTTGTCCCAGAAGACTTTTGCTTAAGGGCTAGAGCAATAGTGCAGCGAGTTAGGGCGCTAGCATGCACACAGCTTACCTGACTTTGATCCCTGGTACCCCATGTGGTCCCCTGAGGCAAAGTAGGACTGGAGTGCAGAGACAAAGTAAGACCTTAGAACAGCCAGGTGTGGCCCTCCCCCCACAACGAAAACCTTTTGCTCACCCCCAGGATGCAAAGAAATTTTCCTATTTATAGAAGATTTATTAGTACTTTTTTCCTCTAATTTCTTTCGTGGGTATGATTGAGCCACACCTAGTCATGCTGAGGGCTTACTCTTGCTCAAGGATCAATTGGAGGTGTTTGGGATCATCTGTGATATGGGGGATCAACCTGGTTTTGATTGCATGCAAGGCCTTACCCCTATACTATTTCTATGGCTCCTAATTTCTTTTGTGTCAAGGATTTCTTGAATTATTTGATGGATCATTTTGAGGCGTAATCATTATTTAAGTATTTTAAAATAGCATTGAGACATTTTTTATAACTTGCGTAGGGTTTTCCTTTTGAATCCTTGAAGACTTGTTGGTATAGTATTCTATATTATCAGTTGGACAACATTACTGATATCATGTATCTTGTTGAATGTCTTTCAGGGAGTTACGTGTGATTAAGTCTGTCTTTGAGAAATGGAGGCTTATTAATCCTGTACATTCTTTTAATGTTTGAAACTTTATTTAAACATCATGACTTGCAAAGTTGTTTTTAATACAGTTGTTTCAGGCACTCAATGTTCCAATACCAGTCCCTACACCAATGTCCCAGTTTTCTACCCACCCTCTAATTCTCTTAGTAGGCACAAAATCATTTACTTCATATTGCTTCTTACAACATATTACTAAAGTCATTGAGGATTTATTGAGTGCTTAAGTGCTGGTTGAGCTCTTTGTGTCACTGTTTTTGCTCAGTAAGCTTAGTGGGTTTCTGTGCAATTTTCCAACCTTATTTGCTGTGCCCCTACTCAGCTGTCTGTACTGTGAAATTTGGAGACGCATATATGGCCTGGTGCTCCAGGAGCTGAGGAACTGGGGTGATTAGCAGTTCTGTTTGTGGAGCACTGGACCTTCTGGCAGGACGCGGCCTCCGCCTGCTCCAGTCCGCCTGTGTTACTCAGCTGTGCATCTCTCCAACATGAGTCAGCTTGTTCTGTACATTTCGCTTCTCACACTGTGAGGCCCTCATTGTTCACCTGACACATCTACCTTCATAGCTTCATTCCTCAGCACCTCGTTACTGTACGAATCTGGGAACTTGGTGGGTTTGGGGTAATTGTACCCGATGGTGCTGTGGTGCTGCTCCTGGGTCTTTGGAGATTCTGTGGTGCTGGGGATCACGCCAGGCCTCTCTGCATGCAGAGCTTGCAGTGCTGGTGCTCAGCTCGTTGAGCTAGTTTCCTGGCAGAAAACTTGCTTATGTTGAAGTCTACTTAGGTTTACTTTTAAGTAGCATTTTTTTCATCCATTTATTTTTAATTGTATCCTTATGTTTAAAGCACATCTCATTGGTAGCTTATAATATGTCACTTGCCTATTTTCTGTCTTTTAACTGGAATAGTTATGGTTAATATAATTTTTTCCTTAGGGGTTACATACCTGCATAAGTGCTTCAGGGACCATGTGGGATGAGGGTAGACCAAGCATGTACTCCAGCACTTGGTGCCATCTCTCCAACCCTAATTAGTTACTTACTGGTTTGGTTGGAGCAAGGTCTACATTTTTCTCCACCCTTTCCTTTTGGCTTGACTGAATATTAGAAGTACATCTCAAGGTTTTTTTTTGTTTGTTCGTTTTTGATGCCACATCTGGGGGAGCTCAGGACTTGCTCTCCTGACTTAGTCTGTGCTCAGGGATTATCGCCTGAGGATGGATTCAGGGGCCTTTATGGGGATCTGGGGATCAAGCATGGGTTGATCATGTAAGACAAGAACTCTGCCTGCTGTATTATTACTTCAGTCTCCATTTTGAGAATTTCTTGACTTTCTGGGGGCTGGGGACATGCCTGTGTGCTTTGGGACTACACCAGTTCATGCTGGGAAGTGGTGCAGGGACAGTTTAGATGTGATGTTGGGACTTGAACTCTTGTCGTAGACATAGCCATATGCTAGGAAAGAACCTCAGCCTTGTGCTCTATGTCGGGTACTGATTTATTGGCTCTTTACCTCTAGCTGTTCACACAGTGATTCTGTTGAGTCTCAAGATTCATTGGTTCTGGGGACCTCCAGGGTCACACCTGATAGTGCTTGGAATCACTATATTTGATTGGGCTATAAGTATATAGCCTGCAATTTTGCTATTCCTGGGACTTTTCTTTTATCTGGAAGCTTTTTAGTTTTGTCTTATTGTAGGTGTGGACTTCAGCTTACGCTAGTTTTGTATGATAAATGACATGTTAATGCATTCAGATTGTGTAGCAGTGAACTTCTGAATTCAAATCTCCTCTTTGAGGTGGGCAGCTGTTAAAACTTCAGTGCCCGGTGGCTGTCTGAAAGACATTTACAGATGTATCAGCAATCTGGGACAGCTTTTATGCTTTAGGGCTCTCTTCTGTGGATCTTCATTCTTTATTGCTTCCTCTCCAGCTTTTATAATTGATTATCTTCTCTGTCCTCTTGATTCCTTAACCAGTTGATTTGTAGTTTTCACTTTGAAATCACCCAGTCATAGCAACTCAAAAAATAATAGGAATCATTCTCAGTGCCCTTCATTTCTTTCAGGGTTTTCCTCCCCTCTCAATCTGCTTTCATTTTGTTGTTTATCATTGTTTTCAGACAGTTGTGCTTTTTTGGTTTGTTTTGTGTCACACCTAGAAGTGTGGTGGCGGGGGGCAGGGGGCTCTTCCTATGTATTCCTATGGGTACCTGGAATCCAACCAGACTTTCTGTATGCAGAGCATGTGTTCTGGCCCATTGAGCTGCCTCTCCATCTCCGAGATGGTTGTTTTCGGCTATCCAAAGTTTCTTAATTGTTATTATGAAGAATACTGGTCGGTAACAGGATCTTTCACTTGCAGAGGCAGAAATCCTTTGCTCTTAGAAATCTGGATCATCAGACTTGGAATGGTCTTTGACTTAGCAGTATTAATGCTTATTAATGCTAGTGTATGGTTTACTATTAATACTACATCTATACTAACTGCACTAGTCTTTCACAAATGAGGAAATTGCTGCTGAGCACAGTTAGGTTAAAGAGTCACATGATTTGCTGGGTGGGGTAGGTGGGATTCAATTTATAATTATTTTGATTCAGAAGTCCACATTAACACTGCATGATGCTCCTCAGTACCTTTTCCCTATTTTTAATTTACCTGTAACTATATAATTTCTTTTCTTTTGTTATTTTTGTTTGGGGGCCACACTTGGTGATGCTCAGGGTGTGACTCCTGGCTCTACACTCAAGAATTACTCCTGGCAGAGCTTGGAGAATAATGGGATTAAGGAGATCAAACCCAAACCAGTCACATGCAAGGCAAATGCCCTACCCACTGCATTTTGTTCCAGCTCCTGTAGCTATATCATTTCTATCTGAAAATAAGTAGAGTTAGAAGAATGACTTGAAACATGAAATGTTTTTATTTTAGGAAATGGAAGTACCAGTATTACCGAAAATCGCTCTACCCATCACTAGTTCTTCACTGCCCACCTTCAACTTTAGCTCATCTGTGATCACAACTTCTCCGTCATCCATTAGTCCTTCACAATCATCAACAAGCAAGGTATGTTGCATGTACCAAGAGGTGACTTTGTTCTTTCTCATGTTAATTTGTTGGAGAGGTTGAAACCATGCTCAGGACTGCTGGGGACCAGTGATTTTTGTTTTTTGGGGGACTGTGCTCAGTGTGCTCAGGAGCTATACCAGCCTTGTGCACTTTGATTACTCCCGGAAGTTCTCAGGACTGTGAGTTGCTGGGAATTGAACTCCGGCCTCCAGCATGCAAAGCATATGCTTAGCCAGTTGGGCTATTTCTCTACCCCATAAAAATGTTTTTGTTCTGGGATCAAACCTAGTAGTGCGCTGGTCTTCCTGCTGGCTCTGTGCTTGAGGATTACAACTGGCCATACTTAGGAGGGCCATATGTGATGCTCAGAATCAAACTACAGTCTGCCATGTGAAAGGCAAGACTCTTACCTCTTGGAAACTCTTCGGCCCCAGTAAAAGTGAGATTTTAATCTTAAAGAGAGCAGTTCTTCGGGGTTTTTTAGACTAACTTGTGTAAGGGCTACATAGTCTCTCTCTCTCTCTCTCTCTCTCTCTTTTTTTCTATTTATCTGTTTTTGTCTCATTTGTTTAAGCAGGTACAAATGACCTCTCCAAATAGCACTGGCAGTCCCATGTTTAGATTTTCATCTCCAATTGTAAAGTCTACTGAGGCAGATGTACTACCTCCTTCATCTGTAAGTAGTAAACAAGGAATAATCCTTTATTCAAAATCATACTGTACTTTGAAAAGTAGTAACCACTCCTTGTGATCTTGAAAGTGGAGTATTTGTGGGCCACCAAGGTTATACACAGCACTGCTTGGGGGCAGTGCTAGGAATTGATCTCAGGGCTTTGCACCCATTAACCATGTGTTCTGTTATTTGTGCTATCTTGCAGGCCCACATTAAAAAAAAAGTTGGTGCGGAGGGCTAAATACATATTTTATAGTCAACTTCATGATGTAGCTGGCAGTACAAAACACCAGGGACTGGGGTTATAGACATAGCTTATTGGTAGAATGATTATATGATTTGCATGTATGAAGCCCTATGGGTACACACCCATAGGTGGTACACACCTACCTCTGCTTCCAAATACAAATATGTAGACTCTTGAAGTTTTTACCGTGTATGTACACACATTGGGGAGGTATAGCAGGTAGGGTGTTTGCCTTGCATGCTGTCAACCTGGGTTTGATTCCTCCGCCCCTCTTGGAGAGCCTGGCAAGCTAATGTAGTATCCTGCCCGCACGGCAGAGCCTGGCAAGCTCCCTGTGGTGTATTTGATATGCCAAAAACAGTAACAGCAAGTCTCACAATGGAGACGTTACTGGTGCCCGCTCGAGCAAATTTATGAAAAACGGGACGACAGTGCTACAGTACATGTACACACTTATAATATCACTACACATAGTTTTCACCTACCATTTGAAAGGTACTGACATTTTGATACCTTTAATATTTTTCCAATGATGCTCTTTTTTTTTTTTTTTTTTTTTTGCTTTTTGGGTCACACCCAGCGATGCTCAGGGGTTACTCCTGGCTTTGCACTCAGGAATTACTCCTGGCAGTGCTTGGGGGACCATATGGGATGCCGGGGATCGAACCCGGGTCGGCCGCGTGCAAGGCAAACGCCCTACCCACTGTGCTACCGCTCCGGCCCCTCCAATGATGCTCTTATGAGTCGTCTTCATATAGTTATTGTACCCAAGAAGTTTAATATGATAGTCTTTCCAGGTTATTTATTTTATGTTATTTTGTCATTTCATTGCCACATCACCAAAATTTCATTTTCCAGAAAACCTCTAGCTTTTTTGGTGGGGAAATGGCATTTAGAATCTGGGAATTAAACTGGACAGAACTGGGCATTAGAAACACTATGTACTGCTTCAAAAGAAAACCTGTGAAATTAAAACGTTGCTATTGGGGGAGTAGAGTGATAGTACAGTGGGTAGGGTACTTACTTTGCACATAGCTGACCTGGGTTGGATCCCTGGCACCCTGTATGTTCCTCAAGTCCGCTAGGAGTGATCCTTGAGTGCAGAGAGCCAGGAGTAAGCCCTGAGCACTGCCAAGTATAGCCCTGGGCACTGCCAAGTATAGTATAAATTAATTTTAATTTATAAAAAATTAAAATTAAAAAAAATGTCAGGAGTTTGGCTCTCTGGTAGAGAATTTGCCTAGCATATTTGAGGCTCTGGGTTGTTTCTTTCAACACGCACACACACGCACACACGCGCTGCTGTTACTTTTTTTTTTTTTGCCTTTTGGGTCACACTTGGCAATGCACAGGGGTTACTCCTGGCTCTGCACTCAGGACTTACTCCTGGCGGTGCTCAAGGAACCATATGGGATTCTGGGAATCGAACCCGGGTCTGCTGAGTGCAAGGCAAACGCCCTGCCCACTGTGCTATTGCTCCCGCCCCTTGATGTTAAAACTCTTAACATACCATTCATCCTAAGGAGCATTTCAATTTCAGGATCATGCAATATGAAAATTGTGAATCTTCTAAAATTCAGAGTTTTTTGTCTTGATATTTTAAAAGCAGTCTATTTCTTTCCTAAGCTGACTTCAGGATGTATATTCTCTTTACAGATTGGGTTTACGTTTAGTGTACCTGTTGCAAAAACAACTGAATTTTCTGGCTCTGGTAGTGTTTCAGAACCAATCACAAGTAGTTCGGGTAAGTAAGAATTGTTGTAAATATTTAACATAAAAATAGTTCTGTGCATTAATATTTCAGATTCTTTTTGTAGTCCTTGGCAAGTCTTGGTAATGCTATTGTTTGAATGAATTAACCTCAGAAAAGCAAGTTGGAAATAATACTAGCCTGCTGGTACTACTTTGTAGTGATTATCTTTCGTGATAGTGTTAGCTCTCTAAATTCCAACTTTCAGTTTGGTTCTGAAAGGAATAGTTAACAGCAAGTCTATCCACAGTCTTTGTTTAGTGAAAAATAGGGTGACATTTTGTAAGTGAAGTCTCAAAACAAAATAACTGTCTACATGAAGTCCATCTATGTTCACAAGCTCTCTTTTGATGGAAGAATTATGTTGGCCTCTGCATGTAGTTGATATATATATATATATATATATATATATATATCTTTTGGGCCAGACCCAGCGTTACTCACTCAGGGGTTACTCCTGCTCTGAGTTCAGGGCTTACGTCTGCCTGCTGTACTAGGTCTGTGTTTCCTAGTCTACTTTTTGAGATAAAACTGACATAAAGTTGAAGGTGTGAAGTTTTTTGTAAAAGATTTACTATAACTTTCCCTAATACCTATTATCATACATTGCAATAGTTTTTCTTAGTGTGTAAGGACATTTAAGGTTATACTTTGAGTAAATCTTAAGTATATACAAAAAAAGTATTATTGTTCTTTGTATTTTAATTAATATACTCAGGTAACTGACATCCTAAGATATGAAATGTTTCCATCTCAACAGTTTTTCCAGTGTGTCTTTCTACTAGTTCTTCTCTCACATGGGCAGAAGCTAATCTACTTTTTGAGTAAACACGCTATCCACTATCTCTCTACTGAAATTTTAATCTGAGACTGATTTTTATATGGGGTAGAATTGTTACTGTGGAAATGGTCTAGCTCTTATGTGGGTCCTTGAGTTATTGTGTATAAAATTAGCATACAACACTCTCAGTGCTCATAAAATTGCAGTTAAGAGTTTTAAGAAGTTAGTTTTGGGAGCCGGAATAGTAGTACTGTGGGTAGGACCTTTGCTTGGTACACGGTTGGTCAGATTTGATCTTTGGCATTCCATTTTGTCCCCTGAGCCCCATGAGTAGTGATCCCTGAGCACTGCTGGGTGTGGCCCAAAACACAGTTCATTTTGGATCCCCCAGTTCTGTGTCTAGGTTGCAGGCTGGTTCTTCACGGACTCCTGTGTGTGTTGTCCTATGCATGCTAATCTCTTGCTGGTGCTGTCCCTTAAAATTCGTGGACAGGGTGGGAGCTGGTGGGAGGAAAACTGTGGACATTGGTTGGGGGAAATGTACACTGGTGTAGGGACAGGTCTGGTACATCGTATAACTGAGACCCGACCATGAAAAACTTTGTGCTTCTCACCGTGATTCAGTAAAATAATAATAATTTAAAAAATTCATGGACCGGTGTGCCCCACTGTCCTTGAGCTCTGATTTCTGGAGCTGGGGCTCTAAGCCTGCCTCTCAAGGTCCGTAGTCCAAAGCTCTTTGTTTCTTTTGTTCTTCTTTGTTTTCTGGTCTAGGTAAGAACTGCTGTTTTTCCTGCCTTCTGCTTAGCACCAGAGAGGGGTCAAAGAGGAAGTTACCTGATCTCTGGTCCTTTTTAACTGTTTCTGCCCCTTAGCCATTTCCATTCTGTGACCAGTATGTTGAATGGGTGGGAATGGGTTATTCAGACTGAGGCTTCAGTAAGGGATCTGCCCTATCTGAAGTGTTTCCTTGATTTTATGCTTTGTTGGAGTTTCAAAAAAACAGACCTTCCTCAAAAGATAGATTCCGAGTTGGGTCTGATTGCCAGAACATAGACACTAGAGAGCTCTTTGGGTTTGGGGTGATTTCAAAATCCTAGATGATCAGAATAGCACAGAAGAGAAATTTGACAATCTTACTTTTTTTGTTTTGTTTTGTTTTTTGTTTTCTTTAGGCCACACCCAGCGGTGCTCAGGGTTTACTCCTGGCTCTGTGCTAAGGGATCACTCCTGGCGGTGCTCGGGGGACCATATAGGGTGCTGGGGATCGAACCCGGGTCGGCTGCGTGCAAGGCAAGCGCCCTACCCGCTGTCCTATCATAACAGCCCCAATAACAGTATTTTATTTTTTATTATATAAATAGCTTTATGTAAGAGTAGAAAGCACATTTATGGTGTACTTTTTTACAACAAGTTTTTTGTTATTTTCACTATACTGTCAATTCATGAGGATGGATATATTTAATAAGTCTATTTACATGCCTGATTTTAAGTAAAGGCACAAGTCCTTCCCCCACTCCCCGTGTTTACTAATGCTTCGGTCATGGTATCTGAATGAATGAAAATTGTTAAAACTTTTTTGTGCTTCATTACATCTGGGGTAATTACCCAGATTTTTAAGATTATCATGAGCCGCATATGCAGATTCTGAGGATGTGAATTCTTATAACAGTCTCTCTGGTTCTAGTCACTTCTATCATTAAGCTGATAGGAGATGTGGAGGTCATGATTGTGACACTTTGTGACAAGATCTTTTAATGACTTTTTTTTTTACCATGCTGCACGGAACCCTTAAAACGTAATAAAAGCAGTTCAATTTTTCTAGAAAGGAAAATACAATGCTATTAGGTGATAAAAGTGATATGCTTTGAGAATTAGTATAGAGTTTAGTTTTTTTTTACTTGTTACTGAGGTGAAAGTGACATAAGGTAAAACTAATCCTTTGAAACTGTATAGCATTTAGAACATTCACTATTGCACAGTTATTACCTTGAATTTGTGGTTTATTCAGTGCATTTTTGACACCCTTGAGAGGAAACCTGTGCTCAGTAAACAATTGGTCTCCACATTCCAACTCCTGGCAACATGCAGTTCTGTTATGTCTGCATTTACCTGTTCTGGAATCATGCCTAAAGCTATAATTTCTTTCACTTACATTTTCAGAATTTGTCTACCAGTGTTTACTTTCTTTTGTTTTACTACATTGTATGGATAGGGCATAATTTATCTTTGTGCCTTGATGCATATTTGGGCTCTTTATACCTTCTGGCTGTTGTGTTGCTGCATATAGATGTTTGCATATATTTTTTTTGTTTGGGGCTTTGCCATACCCAGTGGTTTCAGGCATTACTCCAGCTACTCAGGAATGACTTCTGGTGAGGTGCCAGGGATCAAAGGGTAATCAGCCACCTCCAGGACAAGTGCCTTACCTCTTGTATGATCTCTGTAGCCAATGTGTGCATGTGTTTGAAGACTGGCTTTAGTGCTTTAAAGCATATATACTTAGGAATGGAGTTCCTGGGTTGGTCAAATGGTAGATTTTTTGTGTGTGTGAATCACAAATCTTCTTTGCAGTTGGCTCATCTTACAGGGATCATAATTCTCCACAGTCTCACCTCATTTATTTTTCCAACTTTTTTTTTTCCCCGGGTTACTCCTGGCTTTGCACTCAGGAATTACTCGTGGCGGTGCTCAGGGGACCATATGGGATGATGGGAATCAAACCCTGGTTGGCCTCGTGCAAGGCAAACGCCCTACCTGCTGTGCTTGCTATCGCTCCAGCCCCTGTTTTTCCAATTTTAATTATAGCCATCCTCAAAGGGAGAAGTGATGCTTTATTGTGGTTTTGATTTGCACGTTCTCTAATGACTTAGTGGTCTCGAACTTCTTTTTGTGTGCTTCATGGATTTTTTAAAAAAATATTTTTTAGAGTATATTCAAATGCTTAGCTCTTGGGGGGGGCACACCTGCTGTGCTGTACTCAAGGCTGCTTACTCCTGACTCTGACTCTGCATAGAGGACTGTCACATGGACAGGTGCCAGCTGGGTTTGATGGCAAGTGTCATAACCTCTGGCGCACCCCCCCTCCGTATTTTAAATGTTCTTTTATTCTTCTTCTTGGGTTAGTATCTTTAATGTATAGACATAATCTTGTTTATTGTCTTCACTTTGTTGAGCTTAGATATATTTGTTTGGGTAATCGGAAGGAAGAGAAAGAGTTATACTCAGTTCAGGAGAACCTGAGTTTCTGCAGAGTGCTAAGTACGCATCTTAAGTTGCATAAGATAAATCCCCATGATGGAGAATGTGTGTTGGAAATTAAAGGACCCACACATATCTCAGGCAGAGCTACGGGCGACCCCAGATTGGGCAGATGGGCACCTTTGCTACTGTAAAGTTAGTGTTTATAAGGTTTTTCTAAACTACTGTTCCAGAGTCTATTGCTCCTGGGTGTTGCCAAGGGGAGGGATTGTTTCCTTTGATATTCTCAGCATCTCCTTTGTTTCCCCAAATGGGGGAATCTCTCCTCCCAAGGGGTCTAGCTTGATGCCAGGGCCTGAAATCCTGGATTTCAGGGCTCCTTAGGTGGATCCTGTATTTCACAGGTCTGGAGAGCCTGTGAGCTAGTTTGGGATTCCAGACTGTATCTTCTCCCAGTCCACAGTACCAGGGTCCCCTATGAGTCTTGCTTTAAGATTCAGCTTCTCATATGCTTCTTGACTCATTTGGAAAATTCTCTCCTTCCCTCCCTTTGGAGTGACCAGGCCTCACTGGGTGTTGAACATGAGGTTTCTGTGTTGAGCACTTAATGTTCATGCTCCCTGAGGCCATGCTCATTTACTTATGGTGCTTGCACATGTATTCACCTGGGGTCACACACTTTCCTTGTGACTCTTGCATATTTTAAATTTTTACTTGTATTGGGGGCAGGGGAAGCTGTGGTCCTGGCACACTTGCTTGCCAAGGTATCCCGGGAGAGACCACTGTACTCACAGCTTTGTCGTTGCAGTGATTATTGGGGATTGCACATTAATTTATGCTTACATGCACCTGTGTGCAGGGCTGTCAGCTGAGGGTTAGTGAACTCTTGGTCTCACAAGGCAGGCTAGCTACAGAGCAAATTTCCCACCTCCATTATCTTTTCACTCTAACTTTTATCATTTACCATATTCGGGCCATCTTCTGACCAGTCTTGCTTCTCCCTTCTACCCCCTTTATGCTCACAGATAAACCTATCAAGTAGTTTTGAAACAGTCCCAGACATTCCTTTGTAAATACAAACTTCCTTAAACTATGAAACCATTATAGTTTGAAAATGATCTCGTTTTAAGCATAGTTTGTTTTGGAACGTTTGTAATAAATATTACATCTGACGAGATATCTAAAACCTTTTAGAAATCTAAATAGCATTTACCTGTTAGTAAATGGCATATTATCCATAAATTTTTTATGGCTGTTTCACATTCTGTAGTACCAGCATTTTTAAAAATGTAATCAGCTCCTTACTGGACATTTGTCCTCTGACTTTTATTTAACTGAAGAATATATTCTCATAGAACAGATTTCTAGAAAGAAATAGTCATTTACCTTCAAGGTTTTCTTTTTTTAAATCACTGTTATAAATTGATATGTTGCAAATATGCTATTTCTTTTTAACAAAAATTTTAAAATTTAGGGGCCGGAGCGATAGCACAGCGGGTAGGGCGTTTGCCTTGCACGCGGCCGACCCGGGTTCGATCCCCGGCATCCCATATGGTCCCCCAAGCACTGCCAGGAGTAATTCCTGAGTGCAAAGCCAGGAGTAACCCCTGTGCATAGCTGGGTGTGACCCAAAAAGCAAAAAAAAAAAAAAAAAAAAAATTTAAAATTTAGACACCATGACTTCCATCAATGTTAGTAACAGGTTCCAGGACACACCCTCCACTAGAGTGTCTCGACATCTCGCCTCACACCAGCCCTTTTCTTGTAAGCTCAGTTCTGTAGAGCAGTTCTTAGGTTCTCTTGCTCTGGCCATGTATTTTATTCCCTTACTTGTTTCTTTATATCCCACATACAAGAGAAATTATTCTGTACCATTCTATAACTTTCATACAGTATATGAGTTTGCCCTTGTGGTTTTGACCTCTTTACTATTTGGTTTCCAGAGAATTCATGTGGGAATAGGTTTAATTTATACTTACTTGTAAGTCATTTGTTCAATAGTTGAGAATTCTAGTGACTTTTTGTAATGTTTTAAAGGATGGCCCAAATTTGCTTTGAAACATCTTTTTTTAACTTGAGTGTGGTGCATTTTCTTAGAATAATGTTTTTTGCAATTAAAAAATTTTAGCTCAAGATAATACTGCAGTTAATAGTAATACAAGCTGTAAGAAGCCAAATGAAGATTTTGAGGGCCCTTTTAGACCTGCAAAAATTCTGAAAGAAGGAAGTGTCCTAGATGCTCAGAAATACCCTGGTAAGATTAAGAACTGCTTTTGAAATATTATTAAATCTTAATTACAAACTCATCTCATTTTAAGGTCATTTGTGTTGTTAGGCTTTGAAAAAATATAAAACGTTTGAAAGTAACTTTTTGAATGTAAATGTATTCACTTTTAGTTCTTGAGAATACCTTAGAAATTCCACAGTGAAATCTCTGACAAGCATAGAGAAAAAAAAATAGAAAGTCTGTTAATAGTTAGATCATTATTATCAACTTAATATATCTGGACAGATGTTTTTCTGATGAAAGCATTGAATTGGCCATTATTCTCTGATTATTTTCCCAGATCTGATACTTAGATACCAAGGCCATTTGAAAAGAAAACATTTGCTGATTGTAATTGTAATACCACACACACACACACACACACACACACACACACAACAAATTGTTTTTTACTTCAAACAAGCTTTGGAAGCTAGAGGATAATAATTTAAAGTCAATATATTGAAGTCCTTGAGTAGAAATAATTATCTTAGTTGGAAAATCGAAGAGAGTAGTCCAGTGTCAGTTGTGAAGTGTACTTCAGAAGAATGCAGTAGTGGGAGGGTACTCTATGAACTCAGAAAGAATTATAAATAGCAGTAATGATAATGAAAGCAAGATAATCTAACTCCAGAATTCTCGAACTTCTCAGTCTCTTATATTACACTTTGTAACACCTACTCTTCTGCTTCTTTAACTTTGAAAACAACAAAAATTTGGAGGAGTCATGTTCTTTTGTGACAAATTAGGACTTTTTTTTTTAAATGGGAGGAAAATATTTTAACGTCTTGATAATCACTGAAAAATTTCCCACCTTTTAAATTTTTAAATTTTATTTTCATAAAGTTGTTTTACGTTAATTGATTACATTCAGTATTTCAACACCAGTCCCACCACCAATACACCTTCCTACCATCATTATTTCTGATTTTTCTACCACCACTCAAGCCTGCCTGCCACAGGCTGGTGCTAGATAATTTATTTTGTATTGCTTGTTAGGAATAGCATGAGCGGTCCCATGGCCGTGAAAGTGACTGCATGCTCCTGGGAAAATTTCTCACAATAATGACTCCTGAATAATTGATCTTTAAGATTTTATATTTAAGACTGTTGGAGCGGTAACTTGAGGCTTTTTTGTGTAATTCAGTGTTTCTAACTCGACACGAGTATTTGAATAACATGAACTTTTGTTCTCTTAGGATAGGCTGACTCTGAGTTTTTATTTCTAGGCTTTATCCCAGTGGTTTGCCACTTTTGAATTTGTCATTTGTCATTGAATAGTTTGATTTTAAAGCTTACCCACGCAAATAACCCTACCAATTGACCTTTTCTTGGAAGTAGAGGGTGCCACAATGTAGATTATGATTGTATAGAATTAAAAGGTGGCATTTAAGTAATTTCACATAGCATTGGAATCCCCTGAAGGAGACAGATGATGACAAAAGACTTCAGTGTGGTAAAAAGGCAAGAAGTATAAAACATAGTTTGTATCAGCAAGTTGGTATACATTAAAGCATAAAATTAATTAGATATTGGTTGAAGAAAATTAAGGAAACAACTCTTGTAGAATTTTAAGTGTGTCTACATGTTTTTTATTATGTTAGTAATGTGAAATGGCTCTTAGTTCATTGGGTTGTAGTAATTCTGCAGTAGGTAAATGTGTTTTCCAGTAATATATCAATAAATGTTTTGATTAGAAATTCTTTGTTTTCTTGTCTCCCCTACATTATAGGCTTCTCATCACTGAAGACAGATTCTTTCGCTGCTCAGCCTACCACCACAAGCCCAGTAGTTTATACAAGACCAGCAATAAGTAGCTTTTCTTCTAGTGGAATTGGATTTGGGGAAAGTTTAAAAGATGGATCTTTGTGGCAGTGTCAAGTTTGTCTAGTCCAGAACAAAGTTACAGACAGCAAGTGCTCCGCTTGTCAAGCAACAAAATTACCATCAAGAGATACTGCTAAACAGTCTGGAATTGGGGCACCAAGTAAAAATGGCAAACCAGTTCTTTCTGCATCAGGGACAGGCTTTGGAGACAAATTTAAACCAGCAGTAGGAACTTGGGATTGTGATACTTGCTTAGTGCAAAATAAACCGGAAGCGATCAAGTGTGTGGCTTGTGAAACACCAAAACCTGGAACTGGTGTTAAGCGAGTCCTTACATTGCCAGCAGTTTCCGAAAGTGCTGTGACTCTGGCTACTTCATCTTCCAGCTGCACTGTGACCACTGGTACCTTAGGATTTGGTGATAAATTCAAAAGGCCTGTGGGATCTTGGGAGTGTCCAGTATGCAGTGTTGTTAACAAGGCAGAAGACAGTAAATGTGTGTCCTGTATGTCTGAGAAACCAGGTATGTTGATAGCTGTTTGTGGTGACTTCTGGTCATTACTTTTTCTTTCTGAAGCTGCTTTGAATATTTTAAATGTTTGTGGACTAGCATTTCTTCATATTCCTTAATTTTGTTGTATTTTATTGATGACTAAAGTGACATTGTGAGTCAGAGGGATAGAACTGGGATTAAGGTGCTGCCTTGGACTCATCCCCAGCTGCACCTATGGTTTCCCAGCACCTCCAGGTTTGGCTCCAAAAGCAATTAAAATGACAAGGAGGGCAGGGAAATAGTCCCAGGGTTTGATCCCTGGCACTATATGATCTCCCTATAGCAGGTGGCCCCAGAACACAACCATGGTGGCTGTAGTGGTTGCTGGTGCTGCAGAACCTGAGCCCCGTGGCACCCTCAAGCCATAACCCTGAACTACTGGTCTGGCTGGCCAGATACTACCTTTCTCCCTTACCCCTCCCTGCCGCAGTAGCTTCCTACTATAGACCAGTTTTCAGTTTCTCTTGTTATTTCCTTAGTGGGCATCTCACACAAGGGAGATCATTTTGTACTGCCCCTCTCCTAACTTTACTCAGGTCCAGGTCCATTTGGTCTCAGCAGGTAGCATGATTTTGTCCTTTCTTATGGCCAGTATTTCATTGTGTATATATGCCATCTGTCCTTATTTAGGATCCTGCCCACTATTGAGAGAGGTATTAGGATAGTCTTCAGTACTCCCTGCCCCACATTTATATATTGGGGGAAGTGTGGCCACATCTAATGATGCTTAGAGGACTACCTTTGGCTTGTGGACGAACTGGGGAACCAAATGTGGTTTGAGAATCAAACCGGGGTCAGTTGCATGCCGCTCCTTAACCCGTGAGCTATTTCTCTCGCCCTCAAACCTTCATACAGAATATTGAAAGGGCCACACAGGGCGGGGTAGTGGGGACGGGGGCGCATATGTTTAGTGCAGGACATTGAACTCAGAGTCTTACTGTTGGACATGTACTCTTAGCCGAGACTAATTCCCAAATGTGTTTATCTCCACTTTTTCTGGAGCCTACCCTCTACCCTATTTGTTTTTGGATCATATCTAATAGTGCTCAGGATTACCTCTGGCTTTGTGTTCAAGAGTCATTCTGGCAGTGCTCAGGGGACCCTATCTGGAGTCGGGGATCCAACCTAGTTGGGTTGCATGCAAAGTGATCACCTAACTCACTGGCCCCAAATGTTCGCTTTAGTTTTTGTTTGAAGTCACATCTGCTGATGCTTGGGAGGCCAAGCAGTGCCACAGGTTCAACCTGGGGCTCCCACATGGAGGGCATGTGTTCCGGCCCTTTGAGTTTCTCGGACTGTCTTTCACGTAGGTAAATGTTGGATTTGCCTATTAGCTCTGTGTTATGTCCCAGGGATACTGGGACGATTCGGTAAATCGTTAATGAAAAATACTGAAACCCGGGCAAGCAAAAGGAGTATTTCTCTTTTTAAAATTGGAAATTACTTAGAATTTGTATTCTTTTAATTAGCTATAAATGATTCTTTGTTCTTCGATATATTGGTATAGGTATAGTAACATGGATACCAAGTAAAAGATAATATGACTGTCACGGGGATTTTACTTGATATTTTGATAGTATTATTCAGGAATGCATAGTTTGATGTCGGCAATGGATAACTTGAGTTAATATCTCCTAGATCACCTGTCTGAATACAACTGGTTTAGCTATATTTCTAATTCCTCTTGCAGTCTCCTTAGTATACAGTTTAAGGGGCAGAGAGATAGTTCAAAGCAGGACATTTCCTTTGCCTGAGGCCTTATGGCCCCAGAGTCCTGCCAGGAATGATCACTGAATGCAAGGCAGGAGTAAGCCCCAGCACTGCTGGGTGTGACCCCCAAAAAGGAAGGGAGGGAGAGTGGGAGAGTTTGGATTTTTCTTTTAAGATATCGGTCTCTTGATCAGGCATCTCTCCTCTTAAGCAAATAAATGAGCTACCATCTTGATTCAAGAAGTAAATCTAAACAAATTTCAAGTTGATGATAGAATAAAACTTTAGAGATGGAGTTGTTACACAAAAGAAGCTAATATATAGTTAGAACTTTGACTTCATCCTTTAAATAAAAAAATGAGTCAGCGTTTTTATTGCAGAGGAATGAGGAAGTCAAAATGAGAGTTGGGTGTTTGCTACATCCCTTTGGCTTCTTCAAACAGCTGTGAAGGTGACAAAATTGGGACACTAGAGGATAGATTAGGAAGTAGGCAAAGATAGGTATCTTTATATTTTTACTAATGAAATAAGAACAAGGTAGAATAGGTAGCATACAGGTTAAAAACATGGTGATTTCAAGCTGCTAAAGTTGCGAGGTGTTTGTGAGGCCCTTGGATGTGTGCTGATGATTGTCCTCTTTGTTGACTAGTTCATGGGAGTAGAAGTGATGTAAAGTGAGTGGAGTGAATAGAGAAGAGTGCCTAAAACTGAACTCTGCTAATTTAAGAAGTAGCAGGAATAAGCTTCAGAACAGTTAATCTTATAAAGAAGTAACCAGAGAGACAAAACAAACAGAACAGTGCGTCATTTGCTTGTTAGAAGGATGAATATCAGGGAAGATCAGAAGACTTATGAGAAGGCCATTACTATTCAAGCAAGACATGTGGGAGACTTAGAATAGTAGTAAGAGGGTCAGAAAAATAATAAAATGGATTTGAGGATTATTTAAGGGAGGGAGGCGCCCCTATGCAGACAACCTGAGCAGTAGTACCACGATTAAGGCCCTGGCCCTGCACGTGGCTAACTTGGGTTTGGTCCCAGCATCCCATATGGTTTGGGAGCACCACCTCCAGGAGTAGTGATTCCTGAAAATCCCTGAGTACAACCAGTGTGGCCCCCAAACAAACAAAACCCCCAACAAAATAAAGAACTTGTACACAGAACTGATTGCTTGAGACTGGGGAGATGATTCAATAACCAGAGCACATGCCGAGCCAGGGCACCAAATCCTTCCTCTGGTACTGCTGTGGGCCACTGTGTGTAGCCCACAAATCACTCACTTAAGGGCTGGATATTATAGCTGGCAGGGTGCTGGCCTTGCACGTGCAGTCTGGATTCAGTGCCTGGCACCGTGTGTAGTTCCGGAAGCCAGCCAGGAGTGACCCCTGGGTACAGAGCCAGAATTAGACCCCGAGAACCAGCGTGTGGCACACAAAACAAGGAGAGAGAAGAAATTTGAGGCTTATGTGCTGGTTGTAACAATGTGATGTTTATATTCTATCATTTTCTGCCTTAATTGGATACACTAATTAAAACTGAATTTTCAGACTTAATCTTACTTTGTCATTATTTTTCAGGAAGTTCTGTACCTGCTTCAAGTAGCAGCACTGTCCCTATTTCTCAGTCTTCCGGAGTCTGTTTAGGATTGGACAAGTTCAAGAAACCCGAGGGAAGCTGGGACTGTGAAGTATGCTTAGTGCAGAATAAAGCAGATTGTACCAAGTGTGCAGCATGTGGAAACGCGAAGCCAGGCACACAGGCAGAGTTTAAAGGTAAGGTACTGGTAAAGTACCTCCTCCCTTGCCATTCTAACTGTAGTTTTAGTTTCTGGGCCACATCCGGTGGTGCTTGGGGGCTATTTACACCACCACATGGAATCAGGAATTGAATAGGCCTCCTGCAAGCAGCTCCTTGTGCTATCTTTCTGACCCCAGAATTGCCATTTGAACCAGGTTGCATTTTGTATTTGATTTTGGGGTCATACCTGGCAGTATTCTGGGATCATGCAGTGCTGGTGATCAGACCCAGGGCACAGGTATGCAAAGCATGCTTTCCAGTTTACTGGCTCCAGCTTTGGTTTTTAAATTATTCTCTATTGAAAATCAGTGTAAGTGTTCAGAACTTTGTGTCAGGTTCCCTGGAAATTAAAGTGTTCATATCTGCATATAAAATATTTCATTTTACTTCAGTCAAAATTTGGACAAAACCTGAAAGAGGGGTGTGATTTTTAGATTTGAATGGGAAAAAATGAGTGATTTTAATCTCTAATAGAGTAGACTGATGTACTCCATAGTGCACGTTAAGGGCATTATAATAGAAGTGTTAGGGCCGAAGAGATATTCAGGGTTAAGGTGCTTGCCCTGCATGTTGCTGGTCCTTGTTTTAATCCCTGGCATCCCTGGGGTCTCTCAACCCCCCAGAAGGAGCCCCTGAACACTCCTGGCTGTGAGCCCCCAAACAAAAGACAGGAACACGAAACGAGTGGTAATTATATTTTGGAATAGCGAATTTCAAAGTTTTTGGATGGGAAACGGAAAGCCAATCATCTTTGATATTGTGAACTACCAAAGCACTTTTTCTTAAATTACAGAATAAAAATACTAATTACAATCTAGTAAGTTAATTACATGATTAATTAATTGCATTACAGCTGGTTTGGAAATACCATTTGGGTGATCACTGCTTTTCAGTTCACTTTAGCTCACTGTCTAGCAACCGCCTTATGACCTGGTTCTCATAATTTCTGGCCTGTTGTGTAGTAATCATCATTCTTGTAAATCTTTTTGAGGCAGTGATAACTATTATTTAGACTTCTTTATTTTAGCTTTTGTTTGTCACTTAAATATTTTAGACACCACAGTGTACTCTTTTGTTAATTCAACATTCCAATTAAAATTTACTTTGGGTGCTGGAGAGATAGCACAGCAGGTAGGGTTGCCTTGCTTGCCTTGCATGTGGCTGACCTAGGTTTGGTCCCCAGCATCCCAAATGATTCCTGTGTACTGCCAGGAGTAATTCCTGAGTGCAAAGCCTATGGTAACCTCGGAGCATCATTGGGCGTGGCACCACAAAAAAATTTAGGTGCCAGAGATGGTATCATGGTTATGTAAGATGTTTACCTTGCATATACTCAACCTGAGTTCAATCCCTAGCACCCCATATAGTCTCCTGAGCAGAGAGCCCTGAGTACCACCAGGTTTGACTCAATCCATGCCCTCTTCACTCCCTTTAGACCCCAACATTTTTTCCTTTGGGAAAGAAAGTATGTGGGTTGAATCTGGAATAGTCCCTTAGCATCCCCAAAAGTAAAAAGACTTGGTAACCACTAAAGGGGAAAATATAAAGATGAAGACTTAGAAAACTTGACTGTCATTTTTGTTTACATTTGGATAAGCAAGATAATAGACTACTAACTTGGCACTCTTTAAATAATTCTTGTTTTTTGAGTCAAATGTTTCCATTTTAGTTTATTCAACTATAGGAAAACATAATAGTACCAAGATTTTGATCACATCAGTATTCTGTGTATCTTAAAATATTGTTCTTGCTCATGAAATATTTTTGGTTTCCTTCATGTTAAATTTAAAAACAAAACTTTGGCTGGGGCCAGAGAGTAATGTCTCCTGCCTTCCGTGTGGCTCACCCCATTGGATCCCTGGGACAGCATATGGTCACCCCAGCTCTCAGCACTACCTGAATACCACTGAGTGTGGGGCCCCTTACCTACCCACGCACATGCATGTGTGCGCGCACACACATGCACATGAGAGGAGACTATCAGATGTGGCACATATGTAGCATGCCGTCTTGGATCCCTGGCACTGCTGAATGTTACCTTGATGGTACAAAGCCTTCAATCCCGTATCAACCAAGTTGAACTGAGTGTAGCACCTAAGCACTGCTTGAGAGGCCCTATTAAAAAAATATATACATATATACATATATAGTTATGTTTGGGGATCACATCTGAGGGTGCTTAGAGCTGATACCTGGCTCTGTGCTCAGGGATGAGTCTTGATAGTCCTCGGAGTTCAGTATGTGGTGACGGGGCTTACACCAGGGTTAGCTACGTGCAGGGTATAGGTGTCTTCACCTGTATTATCTCTCCCACCTCTCGTCACATTATTCCCAAGTTGACTCAGATTTATTGTCATTGCTAATAGTCTTTAAATCAATCTAAATTATTTGTATGTCCCATTTTTGAATTTTGGGTGGACAATAAAACTGCATTGGTCTTTTATTTTCAAAGGCTTTGGTACATCTTCCTCATCTTCGAATTCAGCCGCCTCAGCCTTCAAATTTGGTATTCCATCATCCTCTTCTGGGCCCACTCAGACTGTATCAAACACTGGTAACTTCAAATTTGGAGATCAGGGAGGTTTCAAAATAGGCGTGTCATCAGATTCTGGGCCTGTAAACCCCGTGAATGAAAGCTTTAAATTCCCTAAACCAGTGGGAGATTTTAAATTTGGAATTGTGTCTGATTCTAAACCTGAAGAAGCTAAAGATACTAAGACTGACGATAACTTTAAGTTTGGACTAACCACTTCTTTAAGCAATCCAGCTTCTGTAACACCATTTCAGTTTGGGGTATCTAATCTTGGGCAGCAAGAAAAGAAAGAGGAACCACCTAAACCATCACCTGCAGGCTTCAACTTTGGTGCCGCTACTGCTAACACCACGGTGACCTCTGATAGTAAGAGCAACTTCAGCTTTGGAACCCTGGAAACCAAGAGTGTCTCAGCGGCTCCTTTCACGTGTAAGACCTCCGAAGGGAAAAAAGAGGAAATGCCTGCCGCCAAAGCAGCGTTCACTTTTGTCAACACAGAACCTGCCCCTCTGCCATCTGCCTCATTGTTTGTTTTAGGAAGGACAGAAGAGAAACAGCAAGAGCCTGTCACTTCTACTTCTTTAGTGTTTGGGAAAAGCACTGATAATGAAGAGCCAAAGTGTCAGTCAGTGTTTTCCTTTGGGAGTTCAGAGCAAACCAAAGATGAGAATTCTTCAAAGTCAACCTTCAGTTTCAGTATAGCAAAACCATGTGAGAAGGAAACAGAACAGCCACAGCCAACAAAGGCCACTTTTGCTTTTGGAGTTCAAACCAGTACTACAGCTGGTAAGAATTAAATACTTTTTTTTTTTTTAAACAAAATGTCCTTGATATTTAAACAAATGTAGCAAGTCAAAGAATGCATTACTCTGAGCATAGAGTTGTAGTAATGGAAAACTCTGAAAAGAAGCATGGGACTTCACTTTTAAATTCTCCAAATTGCTATAATTCTGAATAAGTTATTTGTCGATCAGATCTTCACTAGCAAAAAGCCCCACATTAGCACATTTGTTCATGTATTTCTTCATTGGGGATTTTCTCATCAATTGATGCATAGTGTTTCTATTTTTAAAGCATTTTCTAGCATATGCTGTGTTTTCTAATAAAATCCTTGTTTTCACTTTCACTTACAGTTACAGATAACCCAACATTATTGGGCATGTGAGGAAAGCAGACAAATACAATCAGTTTCTGCGAAATAGAATTACGAGAACTAAAATCCTGAAGAAAAAAGTGATACAGCATTAAAAAAAAGTCATTCCCTGAACAAAGTATCAGGGGGAAAAAAATTGCTGATAACCATATTAGAGAACTGGAATTACCTAGAATGTAGTTCAGAATAGATTGTCTATACTAGATACCTAAGTTCCTTTGGAGTAGCAATGGAACATGGAAGTTTTCATTATAGAAGATGAAAAGCTATAGAGAAATACTGAGTGACAAAAGAAAATTTTCTTGATTCAGTCTAACCCTATAAAAATCAGTAGCTTTCCTCCAAATCAGTGAATCATTGGATTCCATATGCCATTTGTATTTTGACAAAAATACTTTTAATTTGTATTTTGTAATAACTATAGAATATGCTTGATAATTTATAACCTTTACATATCAAAAGCATATGACTTCCTGATTCAGAGTATTCCTCACTCCCCAACATAATTTCAATTCTTAGAGGAATTTTTTTTAAATTTTTTAAAATTTATTTATTTTTTATTAGTGAATCACTGTGAGGGTACAGTTACAGATTTATACATTTTTGTGCTCATGTTTCCCCCATACAAAGTTCGAGAACCCATCCCTCTTAGAGGAATTTTTGTGGAGTTTGACAAGCTAGATTCTTGAATTTTTAAAATTCTTATAAAAGTGAAAACGCACAAGGTTTTATGGGTAGAAGGATGTGTATACAATCAGTTTTGTCTTCTTCATGCAGCTATAAAGGTGCAAAATTAAAATCATGTAACATTAACTGAGGAAGTGGAAGCACATAGATTTAATGTATCATAAAGGTGAGGGAAGGACCATTAGTGCTACAGAAAAAATTTACTATCATTTAGGTAAATTGAAGTATTGGTGGCAAAGTATAAAATCTTACTCATGAAAGAGCAACAATCTCCCACTGTCTAAACTTGCTGTCCAAACACAGTTTCCACTTTTATTTGTATTGAAATGATATTAATCTGAATGCTCAGGCAGAATTTCCATGAGCCATAAAAGATAGTTGCATTTATTACAGAAAATTTATTATAAATCATCATTTGATGAAAAGCTATTAAAATTTATACAAAAACGATTGTTTTCTAGTAATCAGATTATTGGGTAGTGAAAACCTACTTTCAGAAATTAAGTTGCTTGTAAAGATTTGTGTTGGTGAATTTTTGTCTTGCAGATCAAGGTGCAGCAAAGCCGGTTTTTAATTTTTTGAACAGCAACTCCTCTAATGCAAGTACGACAGCTACTTCAACTGGTGGTAGTCTATTTGGTGGCTCCACCACTTCCTCCACTGCGCCGGTGACTGCCTTTCTGTTTGGACAGGCCAGCAGTACTGTGAGCAGCTCTGCCTTTGGCAACAGTGCTGAGTCCAGCACATCTCAGTCTTTGCTGTTTCCTCAAGAGAGCAAACCAGCAACCACCTCCAGCACAAGTACTCCTGCCACCGCGTTTGTCTTTGGTTCAGGAGCCAGCAGTAATAATACTGCAACCTCGGGGTTCAATTTTGGAGCCACAACCACATCTAGCTCTGCAGGTAGAAATGAAATTTCATATTACATGAAGATACATATTATAAAGAGATTGGCTTGAATTACAAATGTGTTCGTTCTTAGCAAATAGTTGGCCGATCATGATTCTCTTAGGTTGTCTATACATGAATGTTGTAGTTATTCACCATGTGGAGTATGTTTATTGTAACTCAGAAGTAGTTTTTCTAATTTCAAGAAAGCAAATCTTGGGACTAGAGATAGTACAGCAGTTAGGGTGTTTGCCTTGCATGCGGCCAACCCGGGTTTAGTCCCTGGCATCCCATGTGGTCCCCTGAGCCCCACTAGGAGTAACCCCTGAGCTTTCCTGAATGTGTCACCCCCCCTAAAAAAAAAAGACAACCCCCCCCCCCCACAACGATGTTTTCCCAAGAGTTCGTTTTTAAACCTTAACTTGTAAGAGAAACTATCTGATGGGGCATTAGTTCTTAGGCATTCACACATGTGTACAGCAGTAGCTGACTTTTGCCATGTGTTTCGTTTCTGAGTAGAAGTCTCAGATATGTTCTGAATCCTAAAATTTTTTGTTGTGAATTGAGTTAATGTTGTGATGAAAGTTTTATATGAATTCTATGTTTGTTTGGGGGCCATACCCAGAAATGCTCAGGGGCTACTTCTGGCTCTGTGCTCAGGAATTAACTCCTGATGGTGCTCAGGGGACCGTATGGGATGGAGGGGATCAACCTCGGGTCTGCCTCATGCAAGGCACACCTCAACCTGCTGTAGTAGCGCGCTGGCCCCAAAGGATGGCACAGCTCTGCTAGATAACTTTTTTTAAGTCATTATTTGAAACTTAATCTTGATGGGATTTATTTAGCAAAGTAAGACTGAAAAGAAACTTTAAATTTGCTTTTCAGTTTTTCAAAGTTTGGAGGGTCACCTCATTTTAGCTGTCACAGAAATGAAGTCCTTCTTTATCTCTGTAGGATCCTCCTTTGTATTCGGCACTGGGCCTTCAGCACCATCTGCCAGTCCAGCCTTCGGTGCTAACCAGACCCCGACATTTGGACAAAGTCAAAGTGCCAGCCAGCCTAATCCGTCAGGCTTTGGATCCCTGTCATCCTCAGCATTGTTTTCTGCTGGTTCTCAGCCTGCACCACCTTCTTTTGGTACGGTGTCAAGCAGTAGCCAGCCTCCTGTGTTTGGACAACAGCCTGGTCAGTCTGCATTTGGCTCGGGAACAGCTCCCAGTTCTGGTGAGTGTCAGTACTATGTTGTTCGTGTCTCTATTTAGATTTTGTGTTATCTTAAATGATTTTTAGGTGCTAGGCAGATGGCTCTAAAGGTGGTGATTGGGAATTTTGGGTTTCATCTTCACTTGCTGTGTCGTCCCCCAAGGATTATGACATGTGAGCTCCATCCCCCAAGCCCCCATTTTATTTTATTTTAGAACTTTGAAAGCATGTATATATTTGTTTTGTCTTTGGAATTGATTTGTAGAGAGGAATATTGAGCCTCTTTACCTATAAACAGCAGTTCCAGCTTTCACATGGGTAATTTTTTTTAAGATGGTGAAGTGTTTGACCAAATGTAGTTATTCTTTACTCTCTGACGTAGGTTCTGGGTTCTTTCAGTCTGTTTTTACCCGCCTGAATTTGGGAACACTATGACCAGGATTTCTCCTGTCATAGTGTTCTGCTTCAACATCACATGATGTTGAAGCTACCCTACTTTATGGTTGGATTTGCTTTTGTCAGTCTTGTGTGGTTTTGTTTGTTTTGTTTTTTGCTTGTTTTGGGGTTGCCACATGCAAAGCAAGCGCCCTGTCCGCTGTGCTATTGCTCCAGCCCACTTTAGTCAGTCTTAACCCAGCTGCAGTAACTTGGCTTGGGACAGTCTTGCCACATTGTCCTGTGTTAGTGACTTATTCATTGTAATAGCCTGCTACTTGATTTGCATATTCAACGCATTCCTGGGACAAAACTGTTTTTTACTTTGGCCCTCCAAGCAGTGCTCAGGGGATCCAGCGATCATTCCCATTGATATTTTGGCCTTGGCGGGGTGGAGGGGTGGGGGACCTTCTCCTGTGACTTAGGAAAATATGTCAAATCCCATTATTTTCTCAAAATTGTTGTTAATATTTTTCTGATTGTGAAATCCAAAAGAAAAAGCATATATGGACAGTGTGATGTTGAAGCAGTACTTTGTGGAGCCATAGCCTAGAAGTCCTTTTTATCACTAAATATTGCCTCGTTTTTACTATGAATGAAATGGAACTGTTGTCAGTCATTGCTTGAATCCTCGCACGCCCTGCCTTTCCGTAATGTTCATCTGTGTAGATCTGCTTTCATTGTTGTAGATATTACTATATCTACCACATTTGGGGAGGATGCTGCCCCCACATCCTTTATTGTTTTATTTTGAAGTGTTATCTCTTGTCTGAGGATATGAGTGAATTGATTTTTCTTTTTAACCTTCCTTGTTTTTGTTCCTGTGAAGGGGTCATAGTTGGGCCGCATCCACCTCGTTGGGGAGGGGTTGTGCTTCTTGGCCCCCGAGGCTTACACATCTCCTCAGCAGCAGTGCTGGGAATCCAAGACTGCAGAGCTGTATAGTTTTCTGCTCACCACAGGGACTAGCCCTGGGACTGACTTTCGCAGTCTAGACTTTAAGGCAGGCTTACCTAAGCCCCCGAGCCTTCCTAATGCCTCAAGAGCCCTCTCAGCCCTTTCAGAATAGTTGCTTATTTATTGTCCTATAGATTGGGGGAAAGTTACCTTTATTACTGTTATGATCTCTCTTTGGAAATACTTACCTCAAATGTCTGGTACTTACAGGTGCTTGAGTTTGTAAAAATTGTACTTTTTAACACAAAGTCTGCAACTTCACTTTGTAGACCGGCACTGGACAGTGAAACCACAGCTCTCTTTTCCCACCAGCGCTGTTCCTCTCCGCTGCTACTTTGACTGTTTTAGTACTTAATGTAATTGGATTTATGCAGTACTTGTCCTTTTGCAGTAACTTGACTTTGAATTCTTTCTAGATTCATCTGTGTTCTTGCATATTGCTAGGTTTCCTTTTTTTTTTTTGCTTTTTGGGTCACACCCGGGGATGCTCAGGGTTTAGTTCTGGCTCTGCACTCAGGAATTACTCCTGGCGGTGCTCAGGGGACCCTATGGGATGCTGGGATTCAAACCTGGGTTGGCTGCGTGCAAGGCAGACGCCCTATCCTCTGTGCTCCAAGCCCCTATAGGTTTTCTTTTTTTAATGTAAAAGAATTTGGGAGGAGTTTGGGGCCATACCCAGTGGCGCTGGGGTAGGTGGGAGACTGCTTATGTAGTTCTTAGGGTTCACTCCTGGTCAGTTTGGAACCCTGTGGTCCTTGGGTCAACACCCTGGCCTTCTGCACCAAAGCCTGTCTCTGCCCTTTGAACTACCTCTTGAGCTGTACACATGGCTATGCCGATGTTTACCGGTGAGGAACCTCCTGAGAAATGCATGCATCTGGCAACTTGGTCATTGTGCCCTGGTTAGAATTTTGACAAAGATAGAACTACACGCTTTTGTTTATAATCAGAAATCCATCTCGGGCTTCCGAGATGGGGTAAGTTGTGTCACTTTTCAGTGGTCACAGTGCTATCTAATGGAGAAACTGAAGATTATTTAATCTTTTCCCATGCTGGGATGGAACCCAGAGTGTCACCCATGAAAGGCAGTCCGCCAGTGAGCTTCATCCTAGCCCTTTATCTTAATTTTTTCCTTTTGGGAAGCCTGCTTCTGCAGTACTCAGCCACTGGGTTAGCAGTTTCCTGCTGAGGGACTCAGGCCCCCACCCACTCCCCCAGTAGCTTTCAGGGCTCATTTAGGACTGGCTTTGTCAGTCGAGTTATCCCTCAGCCCCTTCACTTCTTTCACTGGTAATAGAGCTTGGCCCTTTGTGTATGAACATCAGTTATTACTGGAAGAAAATTGCTTGAAAAAATTGGTATGTTTATTTAATCACGTTTTTCTACTTTTCTACTTGAACTGTTTTAGGCTCCGTTTTCCAGTTTGGCAGCAGCACCACCAATTTCAACTTCACAAACAACAACCCCTCGGGAGTATTCACGTTTGGTGCCAATCCGAGCGCACCTGCAGCCTCAGCGCAGCCTTCTGGCTCTGGGGCCTTTGCATTCAACCAGACTCCAGCAGCGTTCACAGTGGGGTAAGAGACCTTGTTGGCAGTTGGCGAATTTAATCTACTAACAATGTGCGTGCCTGTGCCGTGTCTGTGTCTTAGAGTCAGTTCAGTGTTGTCAAGAATGTCCTCCAATCCCAGTGCATTGCTTTATGCTTTTATGCTTCTCGTCGTATGAGTGTGTACAGTGTTGCTTGGATGTTTAGCTGTGTGCCTCGTTGTGGGTGTAGTGTGTAGTGTGTATACACAAACACATACTGTCTTATATGTACATCAGAAAATGTGTTTGTTGTTTCACACACTCCTGTCAGTGGTCACATTGAGTGTTGCAGTTCATAAGTTTTTCCTTAGCGTCATGTCATGGCTTTTATTTTTTTTTTTACAGGTCAAATGGGAAAAATATGTTTTCATCTGGAACCTCAGTTTCTGGTCGCAAGATAAAGACTGCTGTTAGACGCAGGAAATAAAGGTCACAATGGTGTTAACAGTTTTAACAGCTGTGCCCTACTTCACATACTGGATTATACTATGCTGGGGTTGTCTGAAGTCAGATCTGCCCAAGACTTCTTTAATTTTGGGACTTTCTTTTCTCTCTTTTTTTTTTTTGGTAATAGAAATCCCGTCCTCTCATTTCCCCAATCTCTTTTAAAAATAATAGCTAGACTGGTGACTGATTCTTCGGCAAAAATGTTTTTCGATTCAGCAAATTATTCACTGATATGGCATTGGCTGGCTGAACCCAGGAATAAACCCACTTTGCGAATGGCTTTGTATAGAACCTCTTTGTCAGCACTCTGTGTGCATTGCTATGCGTTTATGGAACACATGGAAATTGTAATTTTATCTGAGGAATTCTGTATAGGTTAGAGGATGTTGAAATGAATGATTTCTCTGCTGAGTTTGTGCTGGTGTATGTGTGAATTGAGTGAGTTGGGTGTATTGTGCACTAAAATTTTCTGATAGAGGAAGCCTGATTACAGAAGAGTCCATGCTAAGGACTTGTTAGATCTAGTTCCTTCTCCATTTAATAATTACATGCTATTTCTATATTTTCATTCTTCTACCACCTGTCTTGCCTTTTTCATTATTTTATTATGAAAGTTGTGTAAATACAATTTTGTTTCTGTACTTTTTTGGCATAACTAAATCTGTGAACTTGAAATTTTAATTTTGTGTTAGAAATGTTTTTGTTGTTTGTTTAGTCTTGTCTCAGATTTTATTATGTAAATCCCATTATTCAAAGTTGCCTAAATCCATTTGGAAATCTTTAAAAAAAAATTGGGGATTGTTAAAATGAATTTATTGGCTTTTCTGATCCATTTTTGTTTGGACCAAAAACCAGTATTGTACAAAGTATTAAGCATATATTTTTATATTTACTGAAATGGACTGTGGTGACTTTGGATAATAAGGAAAAGTTTAATATTAAAGCCATGTTTATTACAGTATAATTAACATGTTAAACCATGGGATAAATGCCATCAATAAAAAATTATGAAATACTTTTGGTTCTAGTGTTAAATCATAATGAAGATTCACACACAGTGTTAATGAACAGAAACTTTTTTATTATGGTTAACAAGTCATGAGTTAGAGAAATGCCAAAGAATATATTTTTAAGTGATTTAGACAACTCCTAAGGTGGAGAAAGTGTCTGGATTTACAACAGATAAGGGTACCCTGCTTTTTGTCTGGTGCTGGGAGCCATTCCTACTTTGCCTATCATAGCTTTGACATAGCTTTTTGAAATTTAAAAATAAACAGTCATTTCTGTTTGTCCTTGTATCTTTCTTGCTAGTTGTTACTGAGCTCTTGTAGAACAAACTTGACTGGTTGATTTTGGAAGTTTTAGATTTCAGATTTCTGTTGTAAGGTCTTTGGACTTGGTGCTCTGGTACAGCATCTGATCATTTTATTTGAACCATAATTTGCTGCTTTTATTTGTGCTGGATTCTTAGTTTAGAAATGTAAAATGTTTGAGCTGTTTGGTATGTTTCCAATGAAAAAAATATTTTTCTTACTGAAAATACTTTAGTGTCACTATCAGATGTTCTGCAGGTATAAATTTTTGTATTTGTAATACTCTTATTCATGGACTTGTTTTGGTGGGGTCAAAAGATGACAAATGTTGGAAGAGGTAAATGGAAAATTTGGTTTTAAAAGTGAAAAGTTAACACAATGCAGGTTTGTTTATTCTAAGCCATTCTTGAGGCCCACGTGGACTAAAATTTTAGGGTTTCTGCTCCAGAAATGTTTTATGTGGGTTTTTTGTTTGTGCCACAGCACCATTGGGCTTACTCCTGACTCTTAGGGATCACTGCTGGCAGTGCCCCGTTTGGGAGAGGCCACTGTATGTGGTGGAGATTGGTCCAGGGTTGGCTCCATGCAAGACAAGAGCCTTCCCTGGTATCCTAGTCAAAAGTATATTGTAGAACCTCAACAGACTTTCATCTATTTATGGGGTCTGCATTGGCTCTGAAATTCTGCCCCATTAGCACTGGGAGAACAACTGTGATGTCAACGCATGACACTAAGTATTATGCTAGATTATTTTGAGTAACATATGTCAAAATGTTTTTCCTGGACCTGTCTAAATGCAGTAGAAATTTTACAAAAGGCACCAGTATGATGATTAGCATGTTTAATGAATTTAAATGTTAAAATTGAGAAAATGCTGTACAGAGGGTCTTCCTTCATATGACAGATGTAGGAGGAGCTTGTCAGTTTCCATTTCCTTGTAGTGTAAGACAACTTCTATACATGTTGACAAGCCCACATAGTTACAGATTGTAGTTTGACTGGACTCATACTGTACTGTCTACAGGTTTCAGATCAGCCGTAGCTTATAGCTACATGTTTATTCTTTAAAATTTTATTCTTGAAAAATCTGTATGTATCCTCCTTTACACATGAAAGTTAGGATATGAAATGCTTATTAAGATTTAACTTCCCTAGAGGGCCGGAGCAATACAAGCAGCAGGTAGGGCATTTGCCATGCATGCCAATGAGTTGGGTTTGATCCCAGGCATTCCGTATGGTCCCCTTTTAGCACAGCTGCTGTGACATCAAAACGAAAGATTGAACTTTTCCAGTTGTCATTAACTAGCTATGAGATTTTTGCACTTGCAATATTTTTGTAAGAAATGTGGACCATACTTCACTGGTGTTAGTATGTTTAACAACTGTTCAGGGCTGGACTAAGACTGGTTTGATACTAGGCTCATTCTGAAAATTCAGAAGACAATGAAAAGACAATGCATATTTGGGATCCAAGGAATGTGATCCAGGGTACAGAGATTTAGGGAGAAAGCCTTATACAAACCACAACCACTGAAAACAGGATTGGTTTTTAGTGGTTTAAGTATTGATTAGTGTAACCTATTCTGTACATAGTTAATAACTGATAATCCTTATCAGTTCTCAGAAGCTGCCTGGATCAACTCTCAAGTCTTCGGCCTAATTCAAATGAGATCACATAATAAGCTTTCCCTGTAATGGTTCATCAGCTCCATTTTAAAAACGGCTCACAGATGTCAGCTTTTCACAACTACAGGTAACTTTTAATCTGTATTTCTGAACATAATCCTATTGACAGCAGCCAGTGATAGAAGAGCTGTATTTGGAAGCAAGAGAATTTAGAGCAACTTTTCTCACCCATCCCCACTCCCTGGCAAAATAAAACCCAAAAAACAAGAACAAAATCCTGTGGCTCCCCTAGAGCAAACTTTCATAAATGGCAAAGCAAAAACACATTGGTGACGAAATTTTTATTAATAATACAAATTAGTGGCATATAAATTGTTAAAAGTAGAATGCTGAATTTTATCTATAAGTAGGCCATCAGATACTGTTTGTAGTTTGTTTTTAACTTTGACTTGCTTTGCGGGGGGGGGATCCACACCTGGCAATGGTCAGGGGTTACTCCTAGCCCTGCACTCAGAAATTACTCCTGGCAGTGCTCAGGGAACCATATGGGATGCCAAGAATTAAAAACACACACACACTTTGAAGTAAAAAACTTTATTCGGTAAATACTAAGATTTTGGCCTTTAGTTAAGGGGATGGGGAACTCTCAAGTAACTAAAATGGTAACTGATATTATTAGGTACAGTTGTCAAAAGAAACAAAGGATAAGTGTAGCATGAAAAAATGAGCCCTTTATTCCCAAGTAGCATGTGGTTTAAATTTTCAACTCCTGTCTTTCTTCTGCTGCAAATACTTAATCATTAGTGAAACAACTAGAGCTGAAACGATTTTTGTCCTGAGATGAAACTCAAAAGAAATGAGCCAGAGGATCATCATAAATATTAAACACAAACCTAGGAAAACTGTGGTAACACAGAAAATGGTGAATCAAAAGCCTTTTTAACATGTCCAGAAAACTATCTTCACTGGTGAATTCTGTCAAGAACTTTTAAGATTCATCCCCAAACTCTTCCATAAGAACCGATCACTCCAAACCAAACTCATTTTAGGAGGCCAGATCCTAAAGTGGATAAATTCATCAAGGACTATGTATTCAGAATTCCTCAACAATATACTAATATCAAATGTGACTTATTTCAGGAATGCATGGATGATTTAAACAAACCAGTGGTATGTATGAACACACACACATATATACACTGAGATGGACATACGGTTTTTACCTTTCATATTGGCATGGGTAACCATGGATAACAGACCACAAGACAAACTAAAGACAACATGATACGTGATGGTCCATGTTCAGGAATTTAAAGAATACAGGTAAAAAGTCCACAGTATTAACCTACCTAAATGCATCTGTGTACTCAAGGGGATCCCTACCAAAATTCCAGTGACCTTTTCCACAAGGTAGAGAAAATAGTCAGAATTCCTCAAGTAGCTAAAGCAAACTCAAGCAAGGCTGGAGACCTTTATCATGCTCCCCAGTATCAAGCTTTACATCATTAAAACATTACGGTATGAAATGAAATCAGAACAATGGACAGACCTCAAAAATCCACAAATAATCGTTCTGACACTATCAGGAGAAAATATTTCCATAAGTGATGTTGGGACAGCCACAGGCAAAGCAATGAAATTTGCCCATTATAAACAGAAATGAACTCAAGGATTCGAATGTAAAACCTGAAAACTAGATGGAAACAGGCAAAAAAAAATGAACTCTGGTCTTAGCAATTTTTTCAATCACTAAAGCAATTTTGAAAAGGGGAGCTACAATCCAAGCTAAAAAACAGTATTGCTCCAACAAGCTGGAGTGATAGTACAGGGGTTAGGATACTTGGTTTGCATGTAGCCGTCAAGGGTTTGACACCTAGTACCCCTGTAGTCCCTGTAGCCCGCCAGGAGTGATCTTGAGTGCAGAGCCAGGAGTAAGCCTTGAGCACCACTGGGTGTGGCGCCAAAACTCAACAAAAAGGAAATATACTGTACTGAATAGGACAATGATTAAAGGGCTCCATCCCAAAATATAAACAATAGTTTTTTAAAAGACAACTAGAGGGGCTGGAGTGATAGCACAGTGGGTGGGCGTTTGCCTTGCACGCAGCCGACCCAGGTTCGATTCCCAGCATCCCATATGGTCCCCTGAGCACGGCCAGGTGTAATTCCTGAGTGCAGAGCCAGGAGTGACCCCTGAGCATCTCTGGGTAGTGACCCAAAAAGAAAAAAAAAAAGACAACTGGAGAATTAGAATACATTTTCCCAAAGACAGCACAGAAAACATGCTTAACATTAAACACCAGGGAAGTTAACCACAATAACTATCATTTCATACCTGTAAATACCTGTAAGAATGGCTGTCTAGACTAAGATGTGGGTGCCTTGGGGCACTGTTGGTGAGACTGTGAAATGGTGTATCAGACCACTATGAAAAACAGCATGGAGATTATACTTTAAACAGAAACACAAACCAGCAGTTCTAGAAATTTATTCAAAGAAAATGGTAATACTAGTTGAAGGACTAGGAAAATAGATCAAATGGTAGAGCACGTGCCTAGCATGTGAAGACCTGGGTTTCTATTCCCAGCACCACATGGCTCTTGAGCACTGCCAGTTGTGATCCTGGTGGCCCCTGAGAAGCCCCTACAAAGCGGAAAAAAAAAAAAAAACATGTAGCCAGGGAGCTAGCTCACAGGGCTAGTGTGCACATTTGCATGCTGGAGTCTGGGTTCAAACAACAGTACCACGTGGTCCCCTGAGAACCCCCAAGCAATGTGCCTGGAGTGTAGCCCATGAGCTCTGCAGGTGGGCTACAAAACAGAATTTAACAAAATTCTCAGCTTGCAGGATGACACGCTCCCATGTTAATAGTACTATTCACAACGGAAACAAGTTAGGCGGAAGACAATAAATTATGGCAATAACAGTGAAGTGTGGCGTATTTAACACTGAGCTGTTAGCGAATTTTTGTTGAGTGATCAGTGTAACCCAGACAGTAGAAAAGTCTACCCTCCAGGCTACACTGTATGGTATAGCCATTTGAGACTATTTCGTGATGTACGAACAACCTCACTGACCAAAATGCTGGATGCGATTCTTTACAATGAAATATTCAGCTATAGAAAAGAATGAAATCTTGTCATTAGTCATAATGACATGCTTTGAAGGCATTATGAAGTCAGAATATATGTGAAGACTTCAAAAGAAAAACAAGCTTGTACAGAGAACAGACATTATCAGAAAGCAGGGGAGCGGAAAGTATTTTCTTTACTCAAGTTATATATGGGACTGGAGAGCTGGTCAAGGGCTAAGGCGCTTACCCCAGTTTGATCACAGGCACCACATTTGGTCCCCCCAAGTGCTTCCAGAGTGACGCATGAGCATGGACAAGTGAGGCCCAAAAAACAAAGTAATGTTTAATTTCTAATCAGTTAAAAAATGAAAGTTTAAAGACAAATCATTTTTACAGATAGGTTAGTTCTCAAATACAGGTTTGTTTTTTAAAAATCCTTAATATATGGATGAAACTCAGATGATTTAGAAGTCAGTGCCACATAACTTGAGTAATATTCGAAAGGTTTAGTATCAAAAAATGTTGGCTTCATTTCAAGTTGCAGATTTGCCTTAACAAGGCTTGTTTGCTTGCTCTTCACTCATCCAAATGGCCCACCATGAACATTTATCAGCCTGTTTTCAAGGTGTAGTAGCCACTTAGGCTACTTTTTAGTAAATATATTAAGGTTTTTCTAGATGTCTGTTCTGTGGCTTTAAGGCATGTTCACTGAAATGTTTTTCTCACTCATCTCGATTCTAACAAGATATATATATGAGTAGTGCTTGTACTATGAAGACAACTTTTTTCTGCCCTAAGAGTTTTAGCATGACAATTATTTTACAGAAACAGCCATTTTGTAAATAAAATATACTTAACATTCGGTTCCCCCTCCAGAACCCAAAAGAAAGAGGTAGTTCCCCCCCCTTCTCCGCTATTTTGTCCCACAATCTGTGGTTCAAACTCTCCGTAAGTGCTAATTCACAAATGGAAATAAACTTCAATTCTGTTGTAAGACAAAGGAATAATACTTCTGTTTCACAGGGATACATAATCTACTTGAATCCTGAGATGGATATATATGGTTCCTATATGAATACAATCTAAATCAGTATCAAATGCCGAATATTTTACATAACAATACTTGATTGCTTTTGTTTTGAAGTCATCTGAAGGAAGTTAGAACAAAGCTATATTCCAGAACTACATGACCAAGAATATTTCAGTTTGTATTCCCAAATCAGTGGCAAAGTACTACATATACCATTAAGTGGTAAATCTAAATATTTCCTAATTTCTACTCTAATTAAAAAAGTTACAGGCTATTGTCCCTGCTTTGAAGGGGTATAACACTTTTATCTTCCCTGAGGCTGCAAATGACTGATCTGCTCAGTATTTTGACACACACCAGGCTTTCTGTGATGTGGTATTAATATAAAATTATTTTGATAAACATGGTTTATGAAATTTTACAATAAAAAGGCATTAGTAAGGCCAATGTTAAGGTTTTTATAATTGTCCACTGCAAATATTTTCTTAATTTAAAATGTCAAAGAAAAACCCACTTAAGAAAATGATAGCATATGTTTTGCATTAGTTATTACACTTAAGATAAAAAAAATAAGGTCTACGTTGATTGTTAAGCAATCTAATGAACTGTCCAATACAGATTAGTGTTTCTAAATATCAGAGAATGCCTAGGAAATGAAACTTTTAGTACAGAGCTAACTAGACCATCTAACTGAAGTGTGCATAAATACTCCACAACTCTGCTTCAACTAAAGAATAAATTAAAATGGCAATGTATAGTGTTACTCTGCTTAATACTTCCTTCAGTTCATCATCCCTGGCAGACCCAAAGTGTCCACAGAACTAAACACCTTAGAATAATGTCTGAATGTGCTAGCATGCCTTTGTTTAGAGAAGAGCAATAGGAAAATTGCCAACATTTCGAGGCTACTAGTATTTAATCAAGAAGTTTTAGGATTACTTAATGCCTTAATCTCAAATGTTACGCAACTGTATGAAGTATAAAAAGAAAATAGTATGTCACTATCCTGTGTATACAGGCGTTATCTTCAGAACACTGAAATGCACTAATACTTTCTTCATGCCACATACTGGGAATTTAGTTTTACAGTAAATACACAACAGTTTGATGTCATTCCCCCCACATATCTATAGTTTGATTCAGGGCACGGAAAACACTTGCAACATGAGTTTTAAGTTAAATTTACAGAAAATGTTTGCTTCCCCCCCCATTAAAGGCAATCACTAACTTACCTTTTCTCTAAAAGAAAATCAATAGTAATAGAGCAATATGACAGTACTTTTCCATTGTCATGCAAAACTTCCCCCAAATTACATTTTTTAAGCTTTAAGTATAGTTGTAAAGTTTATCATTCTCACATATACTGCAGTATAGACATAAAAACTTCCGGTAAGGGAACTGCCAGGCTTGCCCCTCTTACCCCTTTATCTTGCAGCTAACTAATCACACCTGGGCTGGAAGATTATCAAATCTGTGTCCTTTTTCCCCAACTCCCACATAAGCAAAGACAATTTCTCCAAAAACTGCTAAGTAAAAGATGAATAATGTGTTTACAAAACACAACTGGACATTTTCCATCATTTTGGGATAAACCAAAATAAATCTTTGACGTTTCATTTGGAGATTTCAAAGTTGAAAATGCTTCCAACAAGTTCTAATGCCTTAGATCTTAAGAAAGTATATATTGTCCACTGAAGATTACAAAACCAGTTGCCTTCTTTTTTATCTAAAAATTTTAACACTTGAATTTAACAGGTTTTTCTTCTGGAAAAGTTCTTTGGCATTCAAGTAAAATCAATACTTTCAGGATATCCACCTGCATCACACTGGAGTGAATGCTTTAATTTCAGAATCAATTAATATAACCTAGGGATACTGATGGCCTTAATACATAATTGAGTCTTGCATTATTCCAGAGAGCACGGAATTCAGAGCTTTGGCATCATCTGACCCCATTTCTTTTTACCACAATGGTTCCTGCTACAATGTCATAAGCTGTTCGATTATGCTGAAAAAATAGCAGCGTGATGAAAGCAGGGAAAAAGGAAGCAATAGAAAAATTCTTGATCAGAGCTCTGATAGTAGACCTAAAAATAATGCAAAAAAATCATGTTATATACCAACCACATAATGATTAATATTAGTCTAACAAGTTTCAAATGCAAACTTTAAAACTTACAGTATAACTGAGAAAAGTTTTAAAAGTACCAAACCACCTGGGCTGCTTTTAGACTTAACATAAAGACTTCAAAATGCTCACATGGAAAGTAATAATGTGCTTTAGAATGTGAATCCTTAGGCCAGAGTGAAGGCATTTGCACTGGTTCCTTCCCCTGACATCACATATGGTGCCCTAGGTACAGCCAGGGGTAATTCCTGATTACAGTTAGGAGTAACTCCTGAGCACTGCCAGGTGTGGCCCCAAAACCAAAAAGCCCCCAAAAGAGAATGTGAACCAAAGGTTTATGATATTTTGCCAGATGAATAACTGTTCTCTACTTAACCTTTTCACAGTCAATACTGTTTCAGCTGTGTTTAAATTGAGTACGTTCACTACAGTTCCACTTTCTAGTTTCTATAAAAACTACTACACTAGCAAATTATTGTGTATTTCTTTTTACTCAGTTCTTTCTTGACGGGATCCTTTAGGCAAGAGAGTGACTACTGAAGGTAAGGCATTTGCCTTGCCTGCCACCGACCTTGGTTCAATCCATGGAACCACGTCATCTCCAGAGCACCCCTGAGCAAAGTCAGAACTAGCTCCCAAGCATTATGGAGTGTGGCCCAACCCATCTTCCCCGCAAATAACAATAAACTTAAAAAAAATTTCAACCATTATTCAGAACTGTTAGAATTCTGCTTATAAGTATCTCAAAAGCCTATAGTATAGCTGTAGCTGAATGGGGGCGCTTAATTTAGTTACTACTTTTCTATCTTTTAGTTACTTTTCTACTTTACTACTTGTGTGTCACATAATAGTTCCTATAGGAACGATCTTATCAGGATTAAGTTAATACATACACAGTATATGTGATTTTGTTTGCTTGGGACCACACCCAGTGTGTTCAGGGTTTATTCCTGGCTCTGTGCTCAGGGAAGACTCCTGACAGCACCTGAGAGAACTGTTTCTGGTACTGGGCATTGAACCTGGGTTGGCTGTGTGTGTGGCAAACACCGTGCACACTGTACTGTCTCTCTGGCTTTCTGTGTTCTTAACAGTGCCTGGTGCTCAAGAGGTACTCAATAAGTATTAGCTATAATATTAACTCATTACTAGTAGCCAGAATGTCAGAAGATCAAGGCTTCTTCTAGTCTCATGTTCAGGTCTTTAGTTAAAAATCAAGCTATGAATCATTCTGGCACCACTTCCAACCAGTATCTTGTTTAACGCAACTGATAACCACCAGTCAGAGGTCGACGGATAGCCAAGAGTGCTGAGTATCTCAAGCTCTATCTCTTAAGAGTAGGATGCATGCAGGCAGCACTGTCAAAATTTTTACTGCCTATTCTATGTGATAGTGACAGGTATTAACCAAATGGAGGCTCGGTGGTGACTTACCATGGTAGATATGGAGCACAGATGAAGGTACATCACCAGGACCTAAATCAGCCTCCTGTTAATTACTGTGACATATTTCATTAAGTATTATTTTTGAGGGTTGGAGAGTGTACTTGAAAGAAGGCACTAGCCTTGCATGGAGCAATGGGGGCCACAACCCTGGTTTGCATACCTAGCATACTGCCTGAGCACCACCAGGGCTCGCTCCTGAGTATAGCCACATTAAGTGCCACTAGTGGCCAAAAAAAAAAAAGTTCTCCCCCAAATAATTTTGAAAATGTATACTGAAGAGAGTTCTCCAATTATGTAACTGAAAAAGGCTGTATTTTAAAGTTAAATAAATGAAGGGACCAGAGAACACTCAACGGGCTGGCAAACCCATTTTGCATGCCTGAGATGCAGGTTTCATTCCCAGTATCATAGGGTCTTCCACAGGAAGGTATGATCCCAAAATGAAGAAAAAATAAATGTAAACCTATTATGCCAGGAAGAAAAAAAAATTACCAATATTCTAAGAATAATTTATGAACTTGCCACATTTAAAATTTGTTATTTTCATAAGCAGAGTAGCTTAACTAAGAAAAATAACTTACGTTGTAATGCTAACATTTGAGGAAGGAATCACTAAAACCCGACTTGGTGCAATAAGCACTGATGTATCACATGTCACAACTCGAAGACCTAGCAGGAATTTTCCTGGGGTGGCTCCGCCTGCTCCCCAAATGCAAATAATCTAGGAAAAAAAGGTAATTGAACAATAATTTTCTGGTTCAATTTAAGCCAATTTTAACAGTAAAATTTTCTGTAATATTACTTTTTTTAAAACCTTCCAAGTTGAGATGGAAGTTCATACTCTAGTATGTCAATATTAAAAATATAACACTTTTTGTTACTACCAATGCTACAGTAAATAGAAATATTTTTTAAAAAATCAAGAAGCTTTAAGTCCAGTTTCAGACTTTTAATGCTCTCCGTAGTTCTCAACATCTTCAATCCCACAATCAGTTGCCTTCTGTGTTTGCTATTATCCAACATATTTCAAACTCCACAGAGCTTACTTAGAAGTATAGTTTTGAATCACAGACTGAAACATAAGAAAACTGAATTGTCTCCAATCATAGTTTTTTTTTTTTCTTTTTTGGTTCACACCCGGCAACGCACAGGGGTTACTCCTAGCTCATGCACTAAGCAATTACTCCTGGCGGTTCTCGGGGGACCATATGGGATGCTGGGAAGCTGGGAATCGAACCTGCGTCAGCCTTGTGCAAGGCAAACACTCTACCTGTTGTGCTATCGCTCCAGCCCTCATAGAGCTGTTTGAAACTTGAAAAGGACAGCTAATATTTGGAAAAATGAGAAAATCAGAGACATTTTTAAAGACATGAATTTAACCTTACATTACTTTCTCATCTTGAGCTGAGCCTAAAATTAGACTTTCAAACACAAATATTTAATATATATCTTACGACTTACCTCATAGAAACAAACTAGTAATCTGTATATGAGAGCCACAACCATCATTTTCTGCAAGTCTTCCATTGATGTATCTTCATCTATTTCTTCTATTATATAATGCATAGCAAACTTAGAGATATCCCTATACAAAATAATAGTTTTGGTTTATTAAGAATTAGTTACCAGAACAGTCGCATTATTTTTTGCCCACATTAGTTTAAGTAACAATTTAAAAAAACTTGCGGAGGGAAAGGCTATCAGGACCAGGCTCAAACCAAGCCCTTATGTATATGAAGTGTGTACCTACCACCGAGTTAAATCCATGGCTCCTCAACAAACTTTAAATAAAATTCTAAGTAAATATTTGGGTTCCCAAGTTAGCTAGTTTCACCAAACATTTATAGCTAATTCAACAAATAAGCAGCACTAGTATAGCACTGTACTATCCTTGGGGCTTTAAGGGTGAGTGAATTCAGTAGTCTTGACTTTCACAGAGGTTTTAACCTCAGAGGAAAAAGCAGAACAATCATGAAATGAAATCAGGACCAAGGTGGGGAACCACATGGTGCACTGGAAACACGTCACAGGTACATTTCATCAATGACGCTTTTCCCAGAAATGACATTTAAGCTAAATTCTAAATGATGAGAAGGGGAGAAGTTCAAGAGCTGGAATAATAAGAGAAAGTAATCTTGGAGCAAGTGGGTAACAGAAGCTATAAGCTGTTGTTTTGGGTCAGGTATTTAGTGAAGAAACTGATTAAAAAAGCATCAGGAGCCGGAGAGTGTGTACAGGGTGGAGGGAGGGGTGTGCGCATGCAGCTAGCCCAAGACAGATCCTCTACATGATACAGTCTCCTGAGCACTACCAGGAGTGAGAACAGAGCCAGGAATAGCCCATGAGGACTGTCAGGTGTAACCACTTTTCTACCCTCCCTCTCAAAAGGTAAAAAACCTAAGAACATCAGTTAAATCATTAAAATTTTATTCTGGGAGCAGAAGCATGTGGCAGACCCAGGTTTAATCCCTGGCACCGAAAACAGTTCCCCTTACCCACCAGGAGTAATCCCTGAGCAGAGCCAGGAGTGAGAACCACTGGGTGTGACTCCAAGACAGAACAAAAAACCAACAAAATTTTATTACAGTGGGAAATCACTACAGGGTCTTTTGGCAGCAAAGGGGCACAATAAGAATTTGTGATCTTTTTGGTTTTACATCAGATTTTATATTGTCCTAAGCAAACAGTATAAGCAAGCAATCCCATTTGGAAATGCCACATAAGCTGATTGCTAACAGTTCATTTACCAAAAACCCTGTCTTTGGGGCTGGAGTGATAGCATAGCGGGTAGGGTGTTTGCCTTGCACGCGGCCGACCCAGGTTCAAATCCCAGCATCCCATATGGTCCCCTGAGCACTGCCAGGAGTAATTCCTTAGTGCAGAGCCAGGAGTAACCCCTGTGCACCACCGGGTGTGACCCAAAAAGAAAGAAAACAAAAAAACCTTGTCTTTGTCTTGACATACACCAAATGGCACAGAATTTTAAGAAGGACATTATATTTCACCTAACAGAATAGTTGAATAATAACAAAACAAGGTTGGTTGGCTCCATTTACCTACATTTGATAAGTGAGACTCACAGATCTTGCAAAATTTGCTTGTTTTGCCTATGTCTAGTAATGTTTTTTTAACCAAGGGCGGGAAAACAAATCTGACAAAAGCTTCTATTAAGAAATCATGACACTGGCACATCAATTAGTCACTTGCAAGTGTGAACAAAACTGAACAAAATGAGATTTCCAGACAATAGGGTATTAAAATCTTCCTGCAGGTGACCTTAACTTACTTTATTCCACTGAGGTGCATAATGCTTAAGACAATGGTTGCCTTTATAAAGAAGAGAATAAAGAAATCCACCATTTCTGCCATAAATCTGTGGGCCAAGGATGGAATAACATACTCTCTGCCTGTAAATTAAAAAAAAAAAAAGTTAGAAAAACGAATCCACAAAGCCTTAGAATGCAAGTATGTAATAACGAGGAATGTAAAGTCAATGTACCATCACAATCACAATATCCCATTAATCACCGACTTCTCGGGTAGGCTCAGTAACATCTCATTTCGTCCTTTTCCTCAGATCTTAGGAGACTATTTCGACTTGGCCCTCCTAAGGATGTTGCACTGGGGGCTCTTCAGGGTCAGGGGAATGAGATCCAGCTTGTTACTGGATTTTGCATATGAATACACCATGGGGAGCTTGCAAGGCTGTCCCATGGGGGCAGGAAACTCTCAGAAGATTGCCAGTTTCTTCTAGTGGGAGAAGTAGGCCGCAATGTACCATAGCTAATTGAAAAAAATAAATTTTGGTCTTGCAACTATTAGTAGTGTTATCGAATCTATTGCTAACACTAGCACCTAGGGCAGTACTCTTGGCTCTGTGCTCAGGGATCATTTCTGGTGGGCTTGGGTTATCTACGTGATGCTGGGATGGAACCCAGGTCGATCACACACAAGGCAACCGCCCTACTCACTGTGCTATTGCTCCGGCCTCTTCATTGGACAGTTTAAAAATTGCTTTCACCACCCCACCCCCACTTAAAATGCTTAAAACACGTTGTCCGATTACTTAACTGAATCCATTTCACTAAGGGAATCAAATGAGTGTCTGGGGGTGATCGCAAGTCCACGACTAAACTGGACCATAATTAAGGAGACAATCAGCACAACAGGCAGTCCCCATGGTCTTGCATTACTGTCTTCACTTCCAAGGTCAGGCTTCTAAGGGATAAATCCCATCACAGATATGACAGACCTACGGTCTTCCCCTTAAGTCTGTCACCCCCCAGAACATTCTGCGGGGGGTGGAGGGCATTCAGTGGGCAACTAGGTCCTGCCCGCAACATCTGGGGCAGCACCCGGATACCGAGGTCCTGCCCAGAACATCTGGGTCTGCACCGGGAAAACTAGGTCTTGCCCACATCAGGGGCAGCACGGGGGCAACTACTCCCTGTCTGGAACATCTGGGGCAGCACCGGGGCAACCTGGGCCCTGCCTGCAACATCTGGGGCAGCACCGGGGCAACCTGGGCCCTGCCTGCAACATCTGCGGCCGCACCGGGGCAACTGGGCCCTGCCTGCAACATCTGCGGCCGCACAGGGGCAACCTGGGCCCTGCCTGCAACATCTGGGGCAGCACCGGGGCAACCTGGGCCCTGCCTGCAACATCTGGGGCTGCACCGGGGCAACCTGGGCCCTGCCTGCAACTTCTGGGGCAGCACCGGGGCAACCTGGGCCCTGCCTGCAACTTCTGGGGCAGCACCGGGGCAACCTGGGCCCTGCCTGCAACATCTGGGGCTGCACCGGGGCAACCTGCGCCCTGCCTGCAACATCTGCGGCCGCACCGCGGAAACCGCGTCTGAGCCTGGAGCTAAAGGAGCAGCAGCCAGTCCAGCGGGTCCAACGACCCGTATCGCGGCCAACAGACCGCCTGCCCGCCGGGCCGGGGGGGTCAGTGCAGGCCATTCTGGGCCGGGCCGTCCTTGTACCACCTCCCCGCCCCGCCCCGTCCCGCCGGGGGCGCATTCCCGGGACCACCGGGTAGGCGCGCGACACCCCCTCCAACACCCCCCCGCACGAAGCGGCAGTGGCCCCTGCCTTCCCCTCTCCTCGTAAACGAGCAGCAGGCGACCCCCGCGGGCGCGGCCGAGAGGGGCGTGCCGGGGGGACCCCCCCCCACCCCACCCCGCGCGCGCGCCTCACCTGCCTGCCGCCCAGTCTCGCTCGGGCTGCGCGAAGGGGCGGCGGCCGCGACCCTCGTCAGCGGCGCGGGGCGGACGGAGCCCGGCACGGGCGCGGCGCGGGGCCCCAGGCCCGCGGCGGGCGCGGGCGCGGGGAGGCCGGCGGGCGCCCCCGGCTCGGCCCCGGCCCCGGCCGCCGCGGCGCTCAGGAAGTAGAAGGGGTGGTAGTAGCCGAGCGGCGGGGGCGGCGGCGCGGCGGCGGGGGGCGCGGCGGCGGCGGCGGGGGCGCTGGTGGGCGCGGGCGGCGCGGGCGGCGGCAGCGGGGGGCTGCAGTAGGGGAAGGCGGCCAGGCCGCTGTGCCAGGTGAGGTAGCCGCAGTACGACTGCCACAGCCACTCGTGCACCTGCCGCGAGTACTCGCGGGCGCTCAGCCGCGCCGGCCGCTCCCGCTCCGCGTCCCCGCGCTTGGCGGGCTCGCGCGACCCCTCGGGCCCCTCGCTGGCGCCGGCGGGCGGGCAGGGCGGCCGGCCCGGGGCCTGGGGCTCGGCCGGCGGCCCGGCGGCGGCGGCGGGCGAGCTTCTCAGGGAAGGGCCGGGCTCGCGGTCCCCGCCGCCGCCGCCGCCGCCGTGGTCGCGGTCGTGGTCGTGCTGCCCCGGAGGGCGGCCTCGCGCTTCCTCCGCGCCCTCTGCCATCGTCGCCTCAGCAGCACCGTCGGCGGGTCCTGTCAGGGAGCCGTCGCCCGCCCCCGCCGCCCCTCCCCAACAGCCCACTCGCCACCACAGCAGCCGCAGGCGTCAACAATTCCGTCGCCGGAAGCGGAAACCCCGCCCCTCGCCGGCGTCGCGGCGCGGCGGGGCCCGGGGAGGCTGGCGACGTGCGCGGGCGCACTCGGAGGCCTCGGGGCCGGGAGGCGTGGCCACGCGGGGCGCTGAGCTTATTGGCTGTGGGGGCCACACCCCCTGCGCTGACGCCCAATGAGGGCTTAGGCCGCGGCCTCTCCCGGAAGTCCACCCGCGGGAGGTGGAACTTTGGCGCTCCCGGGAGACTTTCCCACGGGATTCCTACGGCTCAGCGCTGTCCTCCTCCTCCATCCCCGAGATGCAGCTGTGTGGGACCCTAGGATCCTCGCTTTTTCCACGATTCACTCCAATTTAATAAGCCCTGGTCGTTTTTTGGGGGTGGCCAAGACAGAGCCCCTCCGAAGATAAGAAATTAACCGGGATGGAGGCGAAGCGAGTGTGTGGTTCAGTTGCAGAGATTCTTGTTAGGCAAGGGAGTAGGCTCGTGTCACAGTTCTCAAGCTGCAAGTGACACCTCTGTCCTGAAAAATCTTGCTTTTCCACCTCTGTGGACCAAGCTAGTTACTGCTGCAAAACTGCGCTTCCTCAAATCCATTCTTTCAGTTTTCAGCTCCCCGGACTTTGGAGCCTCCTAGTTCCCTAACCAGATCTAATTGCCACTTCCTCTGAGTTATATATATAGTATCCTATTTTTTTTCCTTTTTCTTCATTTTCCCCACCCCCCCAGAGAGAGGTGGTGCCACGCCTGGCAGTGCTCAGATCACTACAGGTAGACTAATGATTGAGTCTTGGGGACTTATATGCAGAACTTTATTTCGGGCTTTTATTTAGCATTTTATTTAGCGATAGGTTTATGTAATTATAAGAAATGATTCTTGCTATATGTTATTATTTTTAATAATAGAGTATGAACCTCCAAATAAGGCTTAGGTCACTGTGACTTATCGCTGGAAAGGTTACCATGGTAATTTCATTTCAGAATCAACTCAGGAAGTTATAAGGTTCAAACAAACAAGCATTCCACATGTGGGTGGAGAAAGGCTAAAGAAACGGAAGCAAAGTCATGAAAAGGGCTTGGAATTAAAATGAAATATTGCAGATACGAGAAATGAGGACTTTTGTTTTAAATTGCTCATATAGCTGAATATGTAGCACCCAAACCTCATAGACATTCGCCTTATGGACCGTTAACTTAATCAGGACACTGCCTTGCAATGGTCAGAAATGCAATCATAATTGGTATAAGGGGAGGGAGTGAATTTATTCATTTGCATAATTTGAAAGTTCAGAGTAGTTCCAAGGATTTTTAGTTAAATATAATAGCTTGAGTAATCACCTTTTTCGATCAATTTTGCTTTTGAAAAAAAGACTACTTCTGTCTCAGTGATTTGATTATAGGTGAAGCCTATAATAAAGTCATAAAGTTAAAGTCATCAAGTACGTCATTAAGTCTTGACTGGGGGACCAGTTCTCTTTGATCTGCACAGGAAGTAATTCAAATGCAAATCAGAGAAATAAAGTATAGAAATGGTTTACTACATGTAAAAATCATAGTCTGGGCATAACCATTATTTCTAAGTAAAAAACAACTTACTAAAAGTAAGAGTTCATACTCAGATGGGGCTGGGTTGTTAATTCCAAGGACTAGTATGCAGGTTTTGCGTGGGGTAGACGTGGGTTCTGTCCCCAGCACTTTATGGTACTCTGAACATGACGGGAAGGAACCACCCAGCACTGAGCTGAGAGCAGCCCCCACTTGGACGAAGCCAAAAAAAATAAAAGAGAGAGAGACCATATTTAGAGTCCAGTGTGAACATACTCTCCTAACTTGGCTTTTACATAAACGTCTAGGTTATATCGGTTAAAACTATAGTTTAAAAACTAAACTCTAAGGGGATTGGAGTGATAGCACAGCGGGTAGGGCGTTTGCCTTGCATGCGTCCGACCTGGGTTCGATTCCCAGCATCCCATATGGTCCCCCGAACACTGCCAGGAGTGATTCCTGAGTGCAGAGCCAGGAGTGACCCCTGAGCATCGCCAGCTGTGATGACTCAAAAAGAAAAAAAAAAAGAAAAAAAGAAAACCTAAACTCTATAGCACTGAGAGTAAATTAATTAGGGACTGAATATATATGAAACTTAAAGGAGGAGGGGAGAACAAAAGCACCACCCAGATAGAATCACAGCTGGCTGCTTCCATGGGTTGCTACTGTGATTGTAATCTGTTACTGGGCCAAAGGGGTGTTTTTTTTTAAAAAGGGGTGGTTTTTTAAATGTCAATATTTTTACCTTTTAGTGCCCACCACTTGTAACTCATTAACTCTGGTTCATAGAAACATACCAGACTTCCAGACTTTGTGTACAAGGGTGTGGAAAAAAAAACCTGAGTAAAGAAAGATTTTAATCAAGAATAGAGAGAGAGGTTGTGATGTCGACATGCTAATAGTATTAGTTAATAGGTACAATAGTCAATAGTCTTTGCTTACGAACATAGACATTTGCTTAAGGGAATAACTTAAGTTTTGCAATGTCTGCATATGAAAATATTTGTTCATAAGAGGGAAAGTTTTCTGACTCCTTCCCCACAAATCAGTTGTGTACATTTATATTGGCTGTTCTCCTGAAACAACAAGAAAAATAACAACAAAACCTAATTGAAAATTAAAGAATAAAAATATCTTCTTTAACTAATAAATTCAGAAGTTTTCTGTAATAGGAGTTTCAACATTATATGTAATAGGCATTCCAAAAGAGAGGAGAGGCAAAATTCAAAGTAATAATGGCCAATTATTTTCTTAAATCGAAATTTGATTCTTTAGATTGAAGAAACGTATTGAATCTTGAAAAATATATAGTTCAAGCTGAATTTAATTAAAGAAAAACTCAATGATCTTATAGTAACAGTTTATATTGGAAGCCAAGTTCTCGAAAGTAAGAACTATATGCTGAAAGCAGTGTAATATATCTAGTACTGAGGAAAAAGAAAACCCTGTTAACCTGGAATGCTATAATCAAGTAAATAGTCACTCAAGAATAAAAAGCTGGAGTTATGGGTTCAATCTTTAGTACCATACATGGTCACCAGAGCACATATGAGACATCTCCATGTGTCCATGGACAATCCCAGGGTGGGATGCTGTAAAGAGATTAAGCACCCAAATTGGGATGCAGGTAAATCCAAAGTGGTGTGCACCATGAAGTAGAGGGGGAAAAGTTGTACACTCAGAGTAGGAGGGGTGTAGGCAACTCCCAGATGGAGTGTGCCCTAAAGTAGAGAAGAGAAACTAGCCCTACTGCACCCCAGCCCAGCTGGTATGTAGGAGTCTGCAGAAGGGAGCCCCGAGATGCTTTGGGTAACTGAGTAGATTCTTTTCCAAGCAGCCTTCGCCTGGGACTCTGTGCCGATAAGAGACTATATATGGCCAAGGACTTAGATCTCTGGTGATTTCCTAGATTCAAAGTATAACATGGCCTTTGCTCCTGTGTGGTGGGGGGAGGTAGGGTGTGGGGTATTTCTAGCCTTCTAGTTTAGGAAGGGTCGGTTTTAAATTGGAACTTCAGGGTGATTTTAAATCCTGGCTGGACTGTGGGTTTTTTTGATGTGGTTAGTTTGTTTATTTGTTTTGGGGCCACACCTGGCAATGTTCAGGGCTCACTCCTGGCTCTGCACTCAGGAATCACTCCTGGAGGTGCTCAGGGAACTGTATAGGATGCCGGGGATCAGGCCTGGGTTGGCTGTGTGCAAAGGCAGCTCCAAATAGCCAGCTCTCTGTCCCTTGACCAGGCTGTTATTTTGCTTTTGGAGTCACACTTGGCAACACACAGGGGTTATTCCTAGCTTTTCACTCAGGAACTACTCTTGGCGGTGCTTGGGGGACCATATGGGATGCTGGGAATCAAACCCGGGTTGGCCATGTGCAAGGCAAATGCCCTACTCTCTGTGCTATCGCTCCAGCCCTGACTGAGATTTTTTGAGCCTAGGGCTGGAACAGGGCAGGCTAGCTCCTCTCCAGATCACGTGTTCGTTTTGAAGCTTTCCTAAAGTCTCCCCACTACCAATTTCACAATAGTCTCTTAATCCTGAGAATAGGTGGAACATGATGAATTTTGCCCAAATCCTTGATAGAGTGAAAAAAGTGAAATGAGTCAGAAAGAGGGGAACAGACATAGAAGGACTGCACTCATTTGTGGAGTATAGAATTAACATCACATGAGGCTGACACCCAAGGACAGTAGATACAAGGACCAGGAGGACTGTCCTGTAGCGGGAAGCCTGCTTCATGAGCGGAGGGGAGAAGGCAGATGGAATAGAGAAGGGATCACTAAGAAAATGATGGCTGGAGGAATCAGTCGGGATGGGAGCTGTGTGCCAAAAGTAGATAATGGACCAAACATGAGGACCTCTCAATATCTGTGTTGCAAGCCATAATGCCCCAAAGTAGAGAGAGAGTATGGGGAATATTGTCTGCCATAGAGGCAGGGGGAGGGTGGGAAAGGAGGGGTATACTGGGGATATTGATGGTGGGGAATGTGCACTGGTGGAGGGATGGGTGTTTGATCATTGTGTGATTGTAACCCAAACATGAAAGCTTCTAATTATTTCACAGTGATTCAATAAATTTTTTAAAAAATAATAAAAGGCAAAAAAATAGAAATAAGCTAAAAATCCACTTAGGACCTCTGAAAACTCCCGTTGAAGAATTATTTCTAGCTATTGGTCATAGCATTTTCAGGTGACATGTTTTCCGAGCTTGCGATGTTCTCTGATGTCCTCAGCTATGTGGAAAGATGGCTCAGAGTCTGTCCAGGTCCAACGACTGTGGTGACCTTTCTGCAATCTCTATCAGGCGTTCCCTCTCCAGCTCACCCGGTCTTTAGGAAAAGGAGAGTCAGAGTTCTAATCAATGCAAGTCAACCAGAAAAACTGGAAATGTTATTTCAGACAGTCACAGCCAGATGTTAGAGTCATTCAGGTTGCATTCCACTTCACAGGTAAGTGGCAAAGTCTTCAAGAATAATTCAAAGAACTAGAATTCTAATCTCTGCAAAGAGGTATGTGAAGCCCCTAAGGTTTCCCCCCTGCCTTCTTCAGGGATCCGGAATGGAAACTGGAAGTCAGGACTGGGGGTGGAGGAGGGGCTCCCCAGAAGCAAGGGGCCTTTCTCTTTCTCTAGTGCCCTTGGGGCTCTTTGTTCTCAGCCTTGATCGTACCATTAAATTCATCATAGGTGGAGTCACCCTGGAACAGGCAGACCGTGTCGCTGAGGACAATGAAGGAGTCACAGATGGCCAGAGTCTCCACTGTGCTGGAATTAAAAGCAGCCCCATGGCTTAGGCGTCCAGTAAAGTCAGATCCATTCCCTTTGTGACCCTCACCAGCGCGTCTCGGGGATGCAGCTGCCGCTGCACGAGCTCCCGTTCAACAGGGAAAAGAAAGGATCTTATTTATTTTGGGGGATTCCCCAGCTGTGCTCAGGAGGTCCAGGGACCCTGTTGGGAAATCCTCCACCAATTGGGCCATCAGTTTAGCACAAGGATGTGATGCTAATTGGACCCTGCAGTGCCTGGGGTCCTGGTGGTCACCGTAACTGTGCTTTCTGCCTGAAATACCATGGGCTATTCTCTGGTCCCTCTGAGGATGTTTCAAAAACAGCCCATGGCAGGTTCTTTGATAGCTGGATTAGATTCAGGATGAGTCACCCAGGCTTTCTAATAACTCTCTGGGCTACTCTACCGTAATCACAGTGGGAACAGTCACCGGGCACAGTACATCTCTAAACAGGCCTTGCTGGTTCTCTTTGGCTGGTTTTAATTTTAGTGCCCCACCTGGTATTGTTGGGGACTATCCCAGCATGGTATTTCAGGGTGGCTCCCAGAGGGGTTGAGAGACCATATGGTGCTGGGGATAGAACCTGGGTGTCCTTCTTACGAAGCAAGTACTCACCCCTTTGGGGCATCTCTCTGCTCCAAGGCCTTGCTGGCTGACTTTAACCAACACACACTTGAGTTTCTCAAGTGAACATGGAGACCAGAGATTCCCAAATTAGTTTTGCCCAACATGCACTTTTCAAAAAAAAATTACTCAGCACTCCCTTCTCTGGAACTCTACCTTGAAGCCAACAGAAAGCACAGCTACTGCTGCCCCCCAGATTGTTCCCCTATTCTGGGAACCACTGATAGACTTTCTCACCTCCTTGCATCACACATTCATTTCTTATGCTTAATTAGCATTGTAAAGTGTTGGATACTATGCCATGTAACGGGACAAAGGTGAACTAAGTGCACACTTTGTAGTCGAGGGACAACTGGAAAAGATTAGTAGTTAGATAAGTACAGGGCAAACTCTGAGGACCCTCCCTCCCCTCAAGAAGGAGTGCTCACTTTCCCTGTGAGAATTGGTTAAGGCTTTACCTAGAGCTAACAGTCTTTCGAGTTTTTATTGAAGGATACAGACTTTATAGATTATGAGAGTTACTGAAAAGCTTTAATTAGGAAGACAATCCTTTCAAAAATCTACCTAGAACCAAATATCTATATATTGAAATCTATGTCCATATCCCTACCTGGATATGGTGGGGAACGGAAGATGGTTTGGAATGAGACAAGTGTTCAGTCAGGAGACTAGTCTAGATGAAGAAAACATGAGTAAAGGCAGGATATAAAAGAGAGAAGGTGCCCCGCGCAGACGAGACCCCAAGCGGCCACCCACGAACAGCTCTTCCGATCCTGAACGGCCATGATCCCAGAGGCACACAAACGAATCTGGGAACCCAGCAGCTTCTGGAAGAAATCACTCTGGACTTAATTGCTGAAATACCAGAAATCCAAAATCAGACATTATATGCTCTTCATTATCAGCAATAGAAAGCAAATTATCAAATGATGCCTTTTCGGCAGGTCTGATTATTGGGGGAAAATTCCAAATAAAAATAGTGGGTTTTCTGTCAAAACATTGAATGTAATCAAAGGAAAGAGAGAGTAAAGTGAAAATCATCAGCCACATAGGCAGTGTGGGGGGTGGGATGGGTGGTATACTGGGGTTCTTGGTGATGGAACATGTGCACTGGTGAAGGGATGGGGGTTTGATCATTGTATGACTGAGACTTAAATCTGAAAGTTTTCTAACTGTTCTCATGGTGATTCAATAATAAACAAACAAACAAACAAGTAAATAAATGAGAGAAGGCATTTACGTGAAATTGTGGCAAATCTCATTTGCAGAATTTAGTTCCTGAATGGACCTGAAAAAAAGCACAACACGGTATGTGGTTGAACAGCCTGACCTGAGAAGCATGCTTCACTCTGAGAAGCTCAGACAGTGGAGAGGAGGAGCAGAAAGAGACCCAGCTGGGCCCGGAGATGCTGAGTGGACAGAAAACGGGAGGAAATGGGAAGGAAAAGCCAAGAACAGAGGCCAAGAGAAAGTCAAGGAATAAAGGAAGACAGAGAAGGAGTTGGAAAATAGGAATGGAGGTCGGGCTGAGAGACCCTCCATCAGACGAGGGCCAAAACCATCAAGAAATCAAGAGGAATGAAAGCTGTGGTGGGCGTTTCCCCTTTGGACTATCGATCTGTCTGTCCTAAGACCCCAATTTCCTCTTGCTGGATCCAGCTTCTCGCTGTCTTCCTAAAGTAGGACAGTTGGGGTTGCTTTTCTGCCAGCTATGCAGTTGGATGGCCTGGGGTTTACATTCAGCCAACTGGGAATGCTCACCTGGAACTCAGAAATGAACTGAGTTATCTAGGGATGGGACAACCAGAATGTCACCAAAGACCTCAGGCTGTGGAATAGTTCTTGCTCCCTTTACTTTGTTTGGGGCCACACCTGGCAGTGCTCAGGGCTTACTCCTGGCTCTGCACTCAGGGGTCACTCCTGTCTTGGCTGGGGGCAACATATGGGGTCCCAGGGTTAGAACCTGGGTCAGTTGTGTGCAAGGCAAGTGCCCTACCCATTGCATTCTTTCTCTCCCTCTCTCTCTCCCTCTTTCTCTCTCTGGCACCTTGTTTTTTCTATACTTCAATTTCAGAGGCTGTGATATCCTTTTGATGAACTTTTTTTTTAACCTGAGGTGGCACTGGTTCTTACCATCATCCCACTAAAGAATTTTGCCATCGGGGGCTGGAGCAATAACACAGAGGGTAGGGCGTTTGCCTTGCACGCGGCTGACCCGGTTCGATTCCCAGCATCCCATATGGTACCCCAGCACTGCCAGGAGTAATTCCTGAGTGCAGAGCCAGGAGTAACCCCTGTGCGCTGCTGGGTGTGACGCAAAAAGAAAAAAAAGAATTTTGCCATCATGGTTTAATTGGGGGTTCAAGCTGAGCAATTTTGTGGAGCGAAGGATGAAAGGCAGGGTGATTGAGGAGGGCATGGAGGGATAAAGGGCAAGAAGGTAGAGAACCTTGTTGGGGTCTAATCTTCAAGGAGTTTGTCTTGGAAGAGAGGGGTACTTCTTTTCAACTATGTTTAATTCATGTTTCTGTTGTAGGACAACTGAAAAGAGATATCTGAAAATGGGGTACCGACAAATCTGTGGCTTTAGGATTGACTTGTTTAATTTTTCAGTGAGATTTAGAATGTCAGCATTTCAGCCTTCTCACTGATATGCTGTGCTGACAAATTTCTCTAGAGAGCCTCTATCTTGAGCAGAAGAAAGGCGTTTCTTATGGGAAAGGAAATAACCTGAGAAAATGCAGTAAACCTAATACCAGAGTCTTCTCTGGAAAAGATATTTAAATCACCAAATAATAGAAATATCAGATTTAGAAGTAATTTGATTTGGGGGCTAGAGAGATGGCTCAAGGGTGGAGCACATTTTTTAAAAGAATTCTTCCAAGTGTTTATTATTATTTTTTTATTGAATCACCGTGAGCTACAGTTACAAAACTTTCATGATTGAGTTTCAGTCATACAATGATCAAACACCTACTTCTCCACCAATATGCATTTTCTGCCACCAATGTCTCTCCTCTCCCCCTGCCTCTATGGCAGACAATTTCCCTATTACTCTCTCTCAACTTATGGTCATATGATTTGCAATACAGATACTAAGTGGCCATCATGTTTGGTCCTTTATCTGCTTTCAGCACACATCTCCCATCCCAAGTGATCCCTCCAACCATCACTGACTTAGTGATCCCTTCTCCCCTGGCTCATCAGGCAGGCTTCCAACCGTGGAGCAATCTTCCTGGCCCTTACCTCTGCTGACCTTGGGTGTTAGTCTCTCTCTCACTCTCCATCTCTCTCTCTCTGGCACCTTGTTTCCTATACTTCAATTTCAGAGGCTGTTAGTCTCATATTATAATATTTTATATGGGTGAAGTGCATTCTTTTTATTTATTTACTTATTTTTATTTATTTATTTATTTGCAGACTTGCAGGTTTTCATGCTTATGTTTCAGTCATATAATGATCGAGTACCCACCCCTCCACCAGTGCCCATTTTCCATCACCAGTGGTCCCAGCATCCCTCCCACCACCCCCACCCTGTCCTCTGGGTGAAGCACATTCTTAACTTGCAGGAACCCCTGGCTTTGATTGCTCCCAGTCCCCTGAACACCCCGTAAGCACGAAATCAGAAGTACTCAAGCCCTTCCAGATATGGTCCTCAAGCAAACAAACAAGGAAGATCTTTTATTCTGTCACTAACATGTAGAAATATTCATAAGGTTTAATTTTCTTTCCTAGCCCAATTATGACTAAACTGCAACACAAAGCTTTTCTGCCCTCCAGTGGCTGTTACAAAGCATTATGAAATTTATGATCTGCTTTAAAATACTTTAAAAGACCATATTTTTCCGTAATAGAAATTTTGATTTTAGGAGGTCTAGGCTATTTATTATTATTATTTTTTTTTTATAAATGTCAACACTTGTAGGAGGTCCCTGGTTTTCTTAAAACTGGGCAGAACTCATAGATAGCTTGCATGCTGTGAACTTGTGCTAGACAACCAGTAGGTGGAGGAATTTCCAAAGCTAAGACCTTCCCAAACCCAGCATCAGAACCCGAGAGGATCTTCACTGTATCATTCTAGTTGTCTCCTTATTTTTTTCTGACAGAAGCCAAGGACATTAACTGGCTCCAGGATAGTTCTACGTGGACGTGGTGCCCATGGAATGCTGGTGAATGGAAAGGCCAACTTAGGTTAGGACAGATTTTACCTGAAAAGAGGAGAACTGGGTTGGAGTGGAATTTTTGGTGAGAGCCGGGAACTGACAATCGGTAGGCAGGGCAAAGGAACCGGACTCTGACGTAAGGGGAGGAAAAAGGCCCCAAAGACAAGCAGCACCGCAGTCAAATGTTAGAAAATATTTTGATGTGCAGAGAAATTTGGGGGAGGAAGTGGGCTTGGCATCGATCCAGTGAGCCACAGAAAGCTGTTATAAAAGACAAAAGGATGTTTGAACAAAATATGAAATGGTGCAACAAATATTGGCAGAAGCTTGGACTTGTCTTTGTCTATTGTTCTTTTATGAGCTCTGGAAACAATTAATCCAGAGTGCCCCTGTCTCTCTAGCCCTTTGTCTAACTCAGTTCTTCCCTCAGATTGTCCTGGGCTGGGACCCCCCCTTTCCTCCCGAATGTCTTGAACTCTCCCCAGACTGAGCCACTAGCCTAAATGCTTCTCTCTCCTTCCCAGTTAACTTTGACTTGTATCCCCCACCTCACCCCATTGTCTTATCATTACCCTACTGGGGCCCCATTGTCGGACCAATCTGGAGGTGTAGATAATGTGGAGGACATTAACTGAAACTTCAACTCAGCATCATCAAATCACCCTTCTGTTTTTTGATCAAAAGAATGAAAAAAATGCACAATTGTGTTGGTTGCTTCTCAATTTCCTCATTCTTACCTTAGAGTTTTACCCATTGAATCTTTTTGTTTAAGGACCTGGTAGGGCCACACCTACTCAGGGCACCTAGTTCTGTGCCCAGGAATTACTCCTGGCAGTAGACTTGGGGAACCCAAGATCAGCTACACGCAAGGTTAAGTTCTTTCCGTGCTGTACTAATACCTACACAATCCTTTCTTGAATTTAATATCCTGACTCTGTTTTCACTAATCATGATCATATCTTCTTATATAGGAGGATCTCCCTTCACCCTATTTGTTTTGTGTACTTAGCCCAAATGCTGTTTCTTTTCCTTATCAAACTATAAAAAGTACTTAGCTGGATGGTACCCGGTGTTGACAAGGTAAGGAGACAGAGGATCCTTCATGCACATTGTGTGGAAGGGCAAGTTTCCATAACTTTTTTGGAAGGATAGTTTAACAGTAGTCGACAACATTCAAATCATCACCTGCGTCTGATGATTCATTAATTCCCCTTTAATATCTCATAGAACTATGAGTATAAGGTAAAGAGAAGTAAGTCAGGTACAGTTCCTATCAGATTTTTTATAAAGGTAGAACAATAAAATAAGTGAAATAATCATTAAACAATTAAAGATTTGAGAGCAAAGTGATAGTCATGATTTGTCAATAAACTGAAAACCATTTTTTGAAGAAAAGCAATTAATGCATAAAATTCTGGTAATGTTAAGAAAAATAATTACAGTTATAGGACATTAGGAATGAGAGAGAACATTTAAAATACTGAAGCTAAAACAATAGGATATTCAACTTCATTTCAACTAATTTGAATTGGTATAATCGCCAAAAAGAAAAAAAAATAAGAAAAGAAAGAACTTGGATGGGTGGGAACCTCTTAGGGACTTCAGAAAGGAAATGGCCATACTGAGAGCTGCCAGTGGAAGGGCTTTGAGCAAGGACTGAGGCTCAGTTTTGAAAGCTGAGAGATCCCAGCACATGCCGGGCAAGAGAACCTCAGGCTGGTCCTGCTGGTATAATGAACTTGGTAGAGCACCACAGGCCTTAAAGAGCTCTCGACGAGAGTTCAGTTTGACTGGCCTCTTTGCTTGATTTTTGTCTTCTAAGGTCCTGACGAGAGCCCTCAGCTACCCCGAGTCCAGAGGTCCAGAAACCGTAAGGCAACAAATTAGCACGAGTCTATTGAGTTTCTGGGTTGTGTTATGTAGCAATAGAGAGCTAATAGGATCAAAGACTCTTGAGACCATTATAGTTAGTGTGAAAGCTATTTTTCTGTGCATTGTATTTGCTTCAAAATACATTGTATTATTTATATGATTAGCACTGTGACTTTTTCATGTCGTTTTCATTCATTTGCTTATCTCATTGCTCATCTTAATAATTTAAGATGTTTTTAGATGTGGATTTATTTTTTAAATTTTTTTAGTTTTGTATTTTTTATTTTGGTCTGGAGCGATAGCACAGCAGGTAGGGCATTTGCCTTGCACACGGTGGACCCAGGTTCGATTCCTCTGCCCTTCTCGGAGAGCCTGGCAAGCAACTGAGAGTATCTCTGGCACCACAGAGCCTGGCAAGCTCCCTGTGGCATATTCGATATGCCAAAAACAGTAACAAGTCTCAAAATGGAGACGTTACTGGTGCCCACTCAAGCAAATCAATGAGCAACGCAATGACAGTGATACAGTGATTTTTTTATTTTAAACATTTTACTATTTTTAACGATTTTTATACATTTTACTTTTCATAAAGTAGTTCATAGTAGTTCATTACAGATAATATTCAAACATCCACCCAACCAGCAAGCATCTTCCAACCATAAGGGGAAGTGTTAAAGGTTGTTGATTTCATTCTGGGGTCCTTAAAGCCCGTATATCAGAGAATACAAGCAAGTATGTTAAAACCAAGCACATGTGTGCTGCTCTAGGCACATCAGTGTGCTAGAGTATAAGAGGTCGTGCGGCTTTGTGCTCCAGGAAATACTGCGTCACTGTCTTCCGGGAGCTTTCTTTTATATTCTCTGGATCTTGGCCATTGATGAGATTACATGGCGCCGGGGCAGTTTGTGGGTGTGACTGCCAACCTACTGGAAAACTGGGGATCTGGGTGGAGGAGAACCAGTCCTGATCCTAACAGGTTTGGAGATCTCAGCCACGCATCCTGCATACCTGGGTTCCACTGCTGATTCCTTCATGTGTGAAGAGTAGCTTTGAGTATGGCTGCAGCTGGGTTCTGGAGGTTTTTGGCTGCTGGGGTTTTGCTCCACGCGGGGAGGGAGACTCAATCCACCCCCCTCCAAGGGGCCCCAGTGAAGACAGCCAAATGCAGGGGTAGGAGACTCTGCCGGATTTCTTTTTTCTTTTTGGGCCACACCTGGCGATGCACAGGAATTACTCCTCGTTCTGCACTCAGGAATCACCCCTGGCAGTGATCAGAGGACCATATGGGATGCTGGGAATCGAACCTGGGTTGGCCTCGTGCAAGGCAAATGCCCTACCGGCTATACTATTGCTCTAGCCCCTGGATTTCTATTTTTAATAATAAAGCTACACTCATTATCCCAGGTGGTGCTGGGAAATGGGGGCACTTGGGGCCCACCACAGTCATGCTTTAGTCAGTTCTCTGTGTGGAGCTGGAGGTTCTGGGGGTGTCCCCAGAATGATGGGGGTAGCTAGGCATGTGCTCTGAGACCTGAACTCTGTCTTTGGGCCTAGAAGTAATATTATAAATCAAAAAGAAAATTTAAGTTTTGTCTAAGAAGTTTTTATGTTTTATATTAAAAAATTTTAGAAAAGATTTAAAAAAATTGAATCACTCTGAGATAGACCCTTATTCATGATTAGGTGTCAGTCGTACAATGTTCCAACACCCATCCCTCCACCAGTGTACACCTCTCTCTCTCTCTCTCTCTCTCTCTCTATCTATCTCTCTCTCTCTATCTCTCTCTCCCCCTCTCCCTCTCTCTTTCTCTCTCTCAACTTTCCCCAACCCCCCGTTTGGGTATTGTGGTTTGCAATACAGATACCAAAAGGTATTCCTTTACCTACTTTTAACACTCAGTTCTTGTCCAGCGTGATCATTCTAGGAAATTTTTCTAACCTTATATATATTTCCCCCACTGTGACTTTTGCCCCAAAGGGTTAAAAACCCTGCTCACCCAGGGTCCTGACTGAGACCTATCACTTGGAAGTATTTAATTTGTGGCACTGAATTAACTTGATGCTAAGCAATTATGCTGGTAAATAGCTTTTACCAATTCCTCCATCCCCACAAGCAAGCATTAAGAAATATTGACTTTTTTCCTAGAGTATATATTTTTTGTATTGCTGAAAAAGTTAAAAAAAAATTGTATTCTTCTGAAACAAAGACTGGAATCTGTATCAGGCAAAACCCAAATTGGGTGGCTCTTCTATTGGGATGCAAACCAGAGGGGCTGGTACCCAGGTGTGACTCCCTGGCAAATAGCGCCCCCAAGTGTGTGACCCTGTCACTGAGACAACAGCAGCAAAGGGAAGAAAATGGAAAAGTCAATAAAGATGATTGGATGTTTAATAATTCAATAAACAATTATTGGCATCATCAGAGTCCTGGATGTGGCTCAGTGGACAGAGCGTGTTGTGCTGTGTATGTGAGGCCCTTGGTTTCCATCCTCGGAACTTGCCAAACCTCCCTGTCTCCCCCTTCCATGAACTATAAAACTTCTAATAATCAAATATTTAGTCAAACAAATTCAAACATGAACTTTTTTTTTTGGCTTTTGGGTCACACCCGGTGATGCACAGAGGTTACTCCTGGCTTATGCACTCAGGAATTACTCCTGGCAGTGCTCAGGGGCCCATATGGGATGCTGGGAATCGAACCCGGGTCAGCCGCGTGTGCAAGGCAAATGCCCTACCCACTGTGCGGTTGCTCCAGCCCCCAAACATGAACTTTTATAAATGATTTTAAAATTTTAAATTTTGGGCCAGGGCATTAACTCCTGGCTCCGTGCTCAGGGATCACTCTTGGTGGGGCTTGGGAGACCATGTGGGATGCCTGGGATTGAACCCGGGTTGGCTGCGTGCAAGGCAAAGGCTCTTCTTGCTGTGCAATTGCTCTCTCCCTCACCATTTAAAAAAAGAATAAAATATGAGTAGTTTTGAAGAAATGTTCCATTGGAAGTATGTTGATCTGATGAGATGTCTAAGAGACACTTATTTATGTAAAACTGTAGAGTATGGAATTAATTTAATCTGAGAAAATAGTTGTCTAGCCAGTTGGTAGCAGCAGCTTGCAGAATGCAGACCATATTGCTTGTGTAATTATTTTAGAGGCGTACAAATGAAAGAACATTCTGATAATTCCCGAGTGAGCCATGTCTCAGTTGTTTAGTGGTGCGACAGCATTCCCTGAGCCCCACATTCACAGAGAGAGCTCACATGAAAATAGCCCTCCTTTCCTCTTCGGATCCTGGCAAATCAGCTATGACTGAGTGCGTTGGGAAGTGTGGGCTGTCTGGTGAGTTTGGAGAGGTTATTTAATGAACTTAGATTTTCATCTGCTATTTTGTTTTCAGTAGGCATATGCAACTTCTTTGATTTGTCATTGTAAGCAGAGCTCGTCTTTATTGATGGATTGGTTGGGGGAGGGGCACACTCCAAGCTCTGTTGCCCGGAGGCTGCTCCTAGCAGTGCTCAGAGAACCACGTGCGGTGCTGGGAATCAGACCCAGGCTTCCTGCATGCGAAGCTTGTGCCCAGCACTTCCGGCTCTCTCCAGCCTCCAGCCTCCAGCTGTGGCCTTTAGATCCAAGCTTCATAACGGTGGAGGAAATGACTCAGTTTTGCATCTAACTTTTCTCTTCCTAGGTTATGGAATGTATGCATGACTCACAACTTTTTATCTTGCTTTTTGGGTCACACCCCGTGATGCTCAGGGGTTACTCTTGGCTCTGCACTCAGGAATTACTCCTGGTGGTGATTGGGGGACTATATGGGATGCCGGGGATCAAACCCGAGTCAGCTGCATGCAAGGCAAATGCACTACCCGCTGTGCTATCGCTCCAGCCCCTCACAACTTCTTTAAGGACCATCCTGCTGTAACTGTATAGCCTTTTCCTAAAGAAACATAGCCTGCATATGTTTTTGTAATAGACTTCTATAAAACATTTCACCTCTCTCTTCTAATAATGCCATGAGACATCTTCATATCATGTGAATGACAATGTCTTTCAATATCCTAAAGGACCGTAGCTGTTGTCAATGCTTGATTGCAGGAGGAATCATTTCTTTGGAGCTGACGGTCTGGAGAAGCCTCATTCTGATATTTTTCTCTAGTGTTTTGAATGGGGTTCGATTTCTCCGCCTGTCTCGGAGATCCCAGCAAGCTACCCGGAGTATCTCACACGCATGGCAAAGCCTGGCAAACTACCCGTGGCGTATTCGATATGCCAAAAACAGTAACAAAAAGTCTCACAATGGAGACGTTACTGGTGCCCGCTCGAGTAAATTGATGAACAATGGGATGACAGTGGTAACAGTGATACAGTGATACAATGATACATTGGTGCAGGTTGCCAGGGGCACTGTGTCATTAACATCACCCCTGTTAGGGGATGTATACCATTCATGATGTGTGGCCATGATCACATCCCACGAGGACAAGGAGCAGGAGGAAACAGCCCTCCAGAACAAATTTCACCTTCTCCTCAAACAACTTTCATGCTCTCTGGGAGTTTATTGGCTCTGAAGTAGAAATACAATCATAGTGTTTTTAAAAAAACAACTAAAAATATACACCCGCACCTCCTGATGAGTTAGAGCAAGATGAGTTATTGATGGCATAGGAAATTAGCAACCGAATCTTCACAAAAATTCCTTTGCAAAATTTGGTGAATGAGGGGGTTGGGGGGGAACAAAAGAAATTTGGTGAATGAGAGTTAGAAATTAGTGTCAAAGCTTCAACGTACTGTCAATGGTGCCTTTTGTTAATCTGGATCTCCATGTCAGTTAGGAGATATCCTTTTTTTGATTTATGTGGTCTTAAAATCAAGATATTAAAAAACAGCATACTTAAAACTCAAATATGCCAAGTTGTAGTTTTAAGCAAGAAGATTGATTAACTTAACTTTGGTTTGGGGGTGTACCTGGCAGTACTCCGGGCCTACTCTCAGCTCAGTGTTTCAGGGACACTGCTGGTGGTGCTTGGGGGGTTATGGTGCTGGGGATATTTGTGCCTCTTGCATGTAAATCGCAAGTTCCAACCCTTTGAACTCTCTCTCCAGCCCTCCACCCCCAAATTTGGGAGTGCACCCAAGCAGTGCTCAGAAGAACTTGGGGGCTACTTGTGTTCCTTGGTCAACTGGACCAGGGGATTTAGTATTGCGATATGAGGCTATGAAGGTGTTCTGATCCTTCAGTGCCAAGAACCACTCAAGTTACACTCAGTGGCGATCTTGGTCTCAAAGGTCATACCTAGGGATGCTCAGGGCACCATATGATGGCGGGTTCAAATTCAAGTTCATGCTCTGCTGACCAAAATTTTATTGCTAGGAAACATCATCTGTCATTAGTTGCATATTCAATGTCAAGTTACTGAAAAAGCAATAGAGGAAGAAAAAACAATAGTGAGATCTGGATGGGTTGTCATCACTGAAATTTGGCTCTCTACCGGCAGCACAGATATACGCTTCCTCATGTACAGCAACATTGAAATGGTTAAACTTGCAAAAGAAATCTGTGAAACATTATAAATTTAGCTTGTCTCAGTTGGAGCAATTAAAGCCCTTAAAATTACAGTGGTATCTGAAGTGGTGCAGAAAGTGCCAATGGTTTAAAATAATTCTTTTGAAATGAGCATGTTTAATGAAAGTCATTTCTGGAATATTAAACTTGTGAAATGGTTCCCAAGGAGTTGGTATCAGAGACAATGGAAACGACCCCAAACTTCTGTCCAGTTCCGTACTCCGAATCTCCCACTAACTGTTACAATGATACCCTGAATCTCACAGGGGCGCTCCTCCAGAGACGGTTCTTTCAGCATCTCCTATCACAGGGAATGGCTGGTTTTAAATCTCTGATGAAAAGTGTGGGGAAGCTGCTAAGTGAAAGTAGAATGGCAGATGAGCATATGTGTGGAAAATGTGCATTAATCCTCACTGTGTTACATAAGGAGCAGGAGGATGAAACACTCGGTGGAGACTTGGAATTAGGAAACTGTGCATGCATGCGTGTGTGTGTGTGTGTGTGTGCCTCTGTGTGTGTATATGTGTATGTGTATGTGTTTGTGTGCGTGTGCAGGTGTTTGTGTTTGGTAGTCATCTGGTAATTGACTAGGTAAAGAACACAAATGAGTTTTCAAGGAGCAGGAAAGGCAGATTCCTGCCTCCCCGCCCACTTGGGGTCCTAGCTGTCACACCCACGATCTGCCTCTGGGCGCCATCTCTGCGCATGAGCGGCCTTGGTCCAGAGACACAGCGGTGAATCCCGGAAGACAGCAGCTCACTGGAGACCGCTCTGGATCTCGTACCTTGCCAACTCTATCGGGGCACCACAGATGGAGTGGGTGCACCCTCTCCGCCCACTCCAGATGCAACTCTGGTGGCCACAAGCGGTTCCAGGACTAAGGCTCCAGCCACGTGGCGGTAGCGGAGATGGTCTGGCCCTTCCGGTCTCCCTGCCCACTTGGGGTCCTGGCTGTCATGCCCACGACCCCCCTCCCAGCGCCATCTCAGCGCATCAATGGCCTTGACCCAGAAAGTCCCAGATGAATCTCAAAATGGATTAGCTCCCTACAGAGATGCCTCTGGACCCCAACCATTTACAATTTTAGAATTCCAGAGGATCGCGGCCACTTTTGCGGCCACATGACCTCTCATGATATTCATGATAAGCAACATAAAGTAAATTATCTGGCATCTGCCCCCTGGCAGGCAGGCTTGAATGGTGGTGGGAAAACTTGAAATAACGGTGGTGGAAAGGAAAGGTTAATGGTATGGGATTGGTGTTGGAATAGCGAATGTAATAAATTAATGTGAACAAACTTATGAAAATAAAATTTTTTAAAAAAAGATGGAAAGGCAGGCAGAGAAGTATGGTAGTGATTTTAGGGCACTGTTAAGGACTGCAGTGGATGAGTAACAGAATCCAATGACTGGATTTCATTACCTTTGAAATGTGGTAATACTAGAAGCCAAATTACAATAGTTATTAAAAGGAGAGAGTGTGTGCACCCATATGCGTGTGTGTGCCTATGTATGTGTATGCATGTTTTCATGCATGTGTGTGCATAGTTCTCCTCCTCCTCCTCCTCCCTCCTCCTCCTCCTCGTCCTCCTCCTCCTTCTCCTCCTCGTCCTCTTTCTTTTCCTTTTTTCCTTGCTTTTTAGGCCGTAACAGGCAGTGCTCAGGGAAAACTCCTTGTTCTGTGTTCAGTGATCGCTTTTGGGTTGCAGTGGGTCTTCGGGGGACCATATGTGGTCCAGGGATGGAATCTGTGTTGGCAGCATCCCAGCCAAGAGCCTTACACCTGTTGTACAATTGTTCTGGTCTGTTCTTGTTCTGTTTCTAACCAGTTGTTTGACTTTGCTGATGTCACTAATCTCCCTGGACCTCAATTTTTATTTTTAATCTTTACCCCTAAAATAATTGAAAGGGGCCACCACTGGTGGCCAGATATGGCCATACACAGAACCGAGAGCACTGGCATGAGAGTTGGTGCTCTAGCCTTTACAGGCACCTCCCTGGCCCCAGTTTTTTACATCGTGAAGAAGATTCCTTAATTAATTCATTTGGACTTTAAGATGTTGAAGGTGACAGTCACTGGATGAAAGAGTAAATGAATCAAGCAATAATGTATTTTTTACCATTCTAGAATTTCCATAGATAAGTGGTTAATGCTGGTTATTCAATTTAAGAAATCTTGTTATTGAAAGGAGGCTATCAGAAATGAGATTATTTCATGAATATAGTATTATCAAAAAAATTAGACAACAGAAACTGGAATTATTTTCCCATTAAAATCCTATAAAATAGTATTTTGTAACAATAAAAAATAAAAAGGTGTAGGAAACAATTGACATTTTCCTGACACATTTTCATTCTGACCTCTTGTAAACATCTATGACATGTAATTTCTGCAATGAAGGATTTCTTTTAAAAAAAATCAGTTTGGGGGGACATTGGTGCTGGGAAATTACACTGGTAGAAGGATTGAAACATTGTCTGACTGAAACCCAATCATGAACAGCTTTGTAATGCTCTATCTCATGATTATTCAATAAAATTAAAAATAATATTAAAAATAAATCAAAAGAAAAACAAAATACTAGTTTTAAAAATTAGATCTTTTTTTAGTTTATTTTTAAAATTGAAGCACTGGAATTTACAAAGTTATTCATAATTGAGCTTCAGGCAGACAATTTTCCAACACCAATCCAATCCCCAGCATCAACTATCTTCCAACAATATCCTTAATTTCCCTCAATCTACCTCCTATAAAGGCACTTTTCTTTTTTTTAAAAATTTATTTACTTATTTTTAATTAGTGAGTCACCGTGAGGATACAGTTACAAATTTACCCATTTTCGTGCTTGTGTTTCCCTCATACAATGTTCGAGCACCCATCCCTCCACCAGTGTCCATTCTCCACCACCAATGAACCCAGTATCCCTTCCACCCACCAATCCCGTCCCCTGCCCCAACCCACTACGCCTCTGTGGCAGGGTATTCCATTTTGTTCTCTCTCTCCTTTTGGTGGTTGTAGTTTGCGATAGGGGTATTGATTGGCCATCGTGTTCAGTCTCTAGTCTACTTTCAGCACGCATCTCCCTTCCTACGCGGGATCTCCAACCACATTTTACTTTGTGTTCCCTTCTCTATCCGGGCTGCCTTTCCCCCAGCATGTGAGGCTAGCTTCCAAGCCATAGAGCCAACCTCCTGGTATTATATGCTACTATTCTTGGGTGTTAGTCTCCTACTCTGTTATTTTATATTCCACAGATGAGTGCAATTAAAGGCACTTTTCTAAGTCTGATTTTTGTAGTTAGGATTTTATGCTTTGTTTTGTTGGTTTAGTGTTTCAGATATCTAGATAAAACACATCCCTTCCTCTCTGACAATATTAATAAACTTGCAATATTTGGTAACACTGGAATTCAACAATATGTCAGAAGGGAAACATACTGGAAATGATGCACTATCTCTGGTCCCCGTTTTCCTGTCCTCTGCCAAGTGTGTTTAATTCAGCATGCCTAAGAATTCCGCAGGCCACAGGACAAAAGAGTTGACAAAACAGTTGTCTAAACTTCAAGTCCAGACTTCTAGTATCTGCGGTGAAGCATTTTGAAGTTTGATGCCAAATTCAAGGTCTGTTAAAGGATTCTAAGGCTTATTTATCAATATAAAATTATACTCTATATGGGTATGTATTATGTCATTTCAAAAGTTTTTCTTCACTTGAAGGTTTTTTTTTTTTGGGGGGGAGGGCACACCAATAATACTCAGGGATTACTCCTGGCTTTGTACTCAGGGATCGCTCCTGGCATATTTGGGGACCCTTTGGGGTACCAGGTATCAAACCCAGATCAGTCATATGCAAGGCAAGTACCCTATTCTCTGTACTATCTCTCTAGCCCTATTTCTTATAGAAGTTCATATATTATCATCTAGTTACCTATACATTAAAAACATCTGTACTACCATGTTATACTTACAAACTAATTTTCTGAGATGTTTATATGAACAAGGATCTATGAGAATTTTTCCCAATGAAGAGCCCTTGCTTTATAAACCTGGATTCTAGAATTTTCTTTTTCTTTCTTTTTTTTTTTCTTTTTGGGTCACACCCAGTGATGCACAGGGGTTATTCCTGGCTCATGCACTCAGGAATTACTCCTGGCGGTGCTCAAGGGACCATATGGGATGCTGGGAATCGAACCCGGGTTGGCCACATGCATAGCAAACGCCCTATCCCCTGTGCTATCGCTTCTGCCCCCCTGGATTCTAGAATTTTCTAACTGAAAGTTACTCTAGGGCCAGGGAGGTGGCTCAGTGGTAGAGCACATGCCTTGCATAAATAAAGCTTGGCACAGATCCCTGGCACGGAGTGAGAGTAGGGGCAAGATTGCGCATGTGTGCATTCCAAGAGAAGAGTGAAGAGTCAAACGGCAAATGATATTTTGATCTGCTTGGAAGAAGTGATTGTCTTGTGAATTTACAGCATGCTGGATAAACTCTCCGATTCGGTGAGAAGGAGACAGCTGTTTTTCCTAAATCTGTCATCTTAACCAGATGTAAATTCACACAGAAAGAAAAAGAAGAAATTTTAATACCCAGAATTCATCACAGTATATAAACAATTTAGAATTTTATTTTATTTCAGAATAAGATTATAGTCGAAAAGATAGTTACTAAAAGCCACAACACTATTCATATGGATAAAACTTTTATAGCAAAACCTCAGTGCATGAGCATTAGTAATTTGAACTACATGGTATCGAAGATATTTTTAAAAAAGGAAATTATGTATTCCAAAGGCTGTAATAGGCACAATATATATACTAGTGTTAGGTCTGCAAGCATCGTACTATGTACTATAATTTATTACGTATCATCTAAGAAGTTGCAAAATTTTCAGCTGTGCTGGGAAGATACAAAGAAATATGATGGTTACTCTTATATTGAAAAGCATGTACTACCAATACTAAAAATAAGAGCAGCAAGCAAAACCAACCAATCATTCTGAAAGTTTCCGAAGACATAATCCATCTATGGCTTTTTTATGTTCATTTTTGAGACTATTAAGCACATCTGCAAGAGTAAAGAAGAAAGTGGTCATGGTATGGGATGTAGTGCAGTGTGTACGCTCTGCATGTATGTGCTCCCGGGATCCCTCCTTCCCACACACTCACACATCGTGAAACATTAACGACAGCATGTGCCAGACACTGGATATTTCATAGGGTCAAAACTGGAAAAAAAATTGAGAGCAAAATTGTGAGGTATTACAGAGCAAAGAAACAAATAAAAACCCATTTCATCACTCTCTTGTATAATACTCTTTTTTTTTTTTTGCTTTTTGGGTCACACCCAGCGATGCTCAGGGGTTACTCCTGGCTTTGCACTCAGGAATTACTCCTGGCAGTGCTTGGGGGACCATACGGGATGCCGGGGATCGAACCCGGGTTGGCCGAGTGCAAGGCAAACGCCCTACCCGCTGTGCTATCACTCCGGCCTCTCTTGTATAATACTCTTTAAAAACAAAATGAAAGGCTTTTCAAGTGATATGGCAGAAAAGGTATAAATCATTAGAATCTACTTTCTGTTTTAAGTACCTATAAACCATACAGATCTTCCAAGGACCAAGAAGTTGAATACGGTCCAATGAGAGTATAATTTTTTTGCGTAATTTTAAAAATAGGTTAAAATATGTATCCATGCTGACAGTATACTCATGCTGATAAAGGTAAGCATGTAGGAAAAAGAAGAAAGCAATCCTATTTTTCTGAGCATCTAACATACGGCATCGTAAAATGGTCAGAGGTAAAAATGTGTAATGCAGATTCTTATAGGCTTTAGTTTTTAACTAGCAATAAACCTAAGTGTAAAAGTGAACCATGCAATATTTTTACCTAGTGCTACCGTGATAACAATAGAAAGGGAACAGGACTCCTCTTCCCATTAATGCAGTGCTCACAAGTCATCACGTGGAACTCAAATCACACACACACACACAAAAGCCAATCATGAAGCAATGTGAAATACTCCAAAAATGCCCATGAAAGCGTGCCGGAAAGGATGTAGCTCGTATCAACAGAGTTGTTGGCGGTCAACACGAAAGCTGTAGGTGTTACTGCAACTTCTAGGTCTTTAATGCTGCTTTTTTTCTTTTAAAGAATCTTGATGGGGAGGGAGAAGGGGGAGGTGGGAATTGTGTCAAGGGGTCCAGTCTCTCTGTAGGCTAGGCCATAATTTCTGCAGGTTCAGTGACCAGTTTGGATCCATCCCACGCTGTCTTGAACTGTTCAGGAACGGGAAATTCTCTCTGGCAAAAAAAGGCAAGAAAGAACCAAGTTATTGAAACCAAGGCTTCCTTTTGCAAAGACAGAAGGCAGATTGGTGTCACTGCATGATGGACAAAGACCCTTGCTGGGAGTCCAAACTCATCAGAGTGGTACGGGGTCTGCCAGCACTAGCATTCCAGTTAGAATTTACCTGGAACCAAATAAAATTTTTCCCCCCTAAGCACTGAGGTATGGGAGTGTCGGTAACTGCCGTTGGAGCCAACCCTCTGGAAAGACCCTCCTCCAGGACACAGAGGCCTGGGAGGTGAAGCGGCCGGCTCCCAGGGGCCTCAAGTGGGAGCATCTCAGCCAGAATTCGAACCTAGACAAGTCTCACTTACCCTCTGGTCTCCACCAACCCCGCACAGCATCATGGGGCTTAGTCAATGCGCATGCTCCGATTGTGAACATTGCCCAAGTAACCAGCCTGAGGCTGCGTTTCCAGCAGGTTCGAGGGCAGCCCGAGGCTTGCAGTGCCCGGCAGAAAGGAGCTGGGAAGGGTTTCTCCCTTGATATCTGTGTCTCGTCTTTGGTCAGTGAGCAAACAGCACCCTCTGGGGTGTGTACGGATGTATGGCCCTTTGTCCTGCCACTGACAGGATGCGTGCGCACGCCTCACCCACACAGTGGGTGCACAGTGGACAATGCGGAATAGCCATAAGGCGGAAATGGCTCTTTCTGGTGAAGGGATTCTCCATGCAGCTCAGTGGAGAACCCAGAGAGAAGCTGTGCTCTTGGCGGTGCCTGGTGAACACTCAATGCTACAGAAACCCCAGGGATCTAAGAACCTGATGCGCGCATCTTCCTCACTGACGGGTCTAGCTATTTTATTTTTTAAACAGCTAAATTTTATGAATTATTATTATTATTATTATTATTATTATTTGCTTTTTGGGTCACACCCAGCGATGCTCAGGGTTTACTCCCGGCTCTGCGCTCAGGAATTATTCCTGGTGGTGCTTGGGGGACCATATGGGATGCCAGGGATTAAACCCGGATCAGCTGTGTGCAAAGCAAATGCCCTCCCCACTGTGCTATCACTCCAGCCTCTGGGTCTAGCTGTTTGTTTTGGAAGAATATTTTTAAGGGAAGACCCATCCCGGAATGCATGAAAATCTGTCCTGAGTTACATCCGCCCCAGAAAGGCTTCAAATTCTGAAGCCAGGAAGCCACAACTGTCATGGACCTGCTGTGTGCAGATGTACATGTTATGCGTGTCGGCCCTTGTGTGTGCAGGTGTGTGTGGTCAGGATCTTTTTGGGGGCTCTTCTGGATGAGTCACCAGGTTTGGGGTTTGCCTCCACTACCAGGTAGAGAGATTCAGCCTGAAGGCAAAGAACGCCCTCTGCCCCCTGGACTCCTTCTCTGCTCCCCCACCTACACTCAGCTGATTCGTTGTTGTTTTGGGGCCACATCCAGCTGGAGCTCAGGCCCTGTGCTCAGGGACTGACTCCTGGGAGGCTCAGGGGACCAAAAAGGGTACCAGGATGGAAGCCTTGCTGGCTGCGTGCAAGGCAAGCGCCCAATCTGCTGTGCTCATGTGGCTGACTCATGATTAGTCTGAGAACCCTCACACTTGGGTATCTCCCCACCTGCCCTTTCTTTCTTCTCCCCAAGCCATTGCATTTTCATTTCTGTTAAAGGACAATATTTAAGAATACGCAAAATAGGGGCTGGAGCTATAGTACAGCTGGTCGGTGTTTGCCTTAGAGGAGGCCAAGCCGGGTTTGCTCCTTGGTGAACCCTATGGTCCTCAAGCAACACCAGGAATAATTCCTGAGTGCAGAGCCCGGGGGTAACCCCTGAGCACTATGGGGTGTGGCTCCAAAATGAAAACAAAACAATAGACAAAATAATGTGAATGCAGGTGCAGGGTAATTTGATACAAGCCAGCCCAGCCGGTAATTATCAGTCAACTGCCTGGAAATCACAAAGGCAGGCTTGAGCTTCTAGGAGAGAAACTAAGAGGGGAGAAGATGTGTGCAAGGTCCCTCTCTGAATTCTCTCCTGCCTGGGCAGCGTATGGTCAATGGTGCGTGCAGGTTGGTAGTCAATGCATCAGTCCCCAAGAACGTCAACGACAAAGGCACAAGCATCTTCTCTCCGGTCTCTGGAAGGTACTTACATAATCCCCATCCTGAGGAATCAGGATGTTCATTTCTGACGACTTGGCACTCACAATCGCACAGTCCAGTGCCTCCTCGCTGAGGTATATGTGGCAGCCTTCCGTCTTATTAATGGAGATTGTGGGCACTTTCCCCATTACCTGCCATGGAAAAAAAAACAATAAAAAAACCTGGGAATTAAAACAAAGAGACAGGGGCCAGAGAGACAGTACAGCAGGTAGGGTGTTTGCCTTGCTCATGGTCACCCCGGGGTTTGATCCCCAGCATCCCACATGGTCCCCTGAGTGATTCCTGAGTGCAAAGCCACGAGTAAGCCTGAGCATTGCCAGGTGTGACCCAAAATAAACCATCCCCCCTGTTGGATATTTATCCTAAGTGCTTTATGTTTTATCAGTGAATTGTCCCTTTTCCACCCCCCTAGAGAAGCTTACAGTGCTTTTAGGAACATCCCTTATCCCCGTAGTTTATCTTTAACCTTTCCTTTGTGCTTTACCTCTCACCGTTACAATTCCCCAAATCAGGGTGTATTAATTGTAAGTCTAGAACTCTGGACTTTGTCTTTGTAGTAAATTACTTGCTTTTTTCAGTTCCCCTATGCCTTTTCTTTTCTCTTTTTTTTTTTTTTTTTTTTGCTTTTTGGGTCACACCCGGCAATGCACAGAGGTTACTCCTGGCTCATGCACTCAAGAATCACCCCTGGAGGTGCTCAGGGGACCATATGGGATGCTGGGAATCGAACCCGGGTCGGCTGCGTGCAAGGCAAACGCCCTACCCGTTGTGCTATTGCTCCAGCCCTCCCCTATGCCTTTTCATATTTTACTATCGAGCAATGTTCTTTGCTTAGACACAGAAACACCGTTAGTGCTGTGCTCCTAATATTTGGGCATTGATTGACTCTGAAATATATCTACTCCTGGGCATCTGTCATGATGACTTGACTCAAGCGTTGGTTGCTGTAGTTCCCAACACCCCAAAAAGGGAGGTCCCGCTGTGGACCTTGGATGGACCCAGGAAGAACAGCAAAGCTATCCCAGCATCAAAGTCTAGAAAGCATAAAAGCACGGTCTTGATGCAAGTCGTTATGACTTAAGAGATAGAACCCGCATAGGGCAGGACAAGTTGACCCGGCTTGAGGATTTACAGTAAAAGCCTTGCTTGCCCTCGGAGCCCAGAGAACTAAGTTCTGGAATCTATATCTCTTACTGTGTCCATCCAAATAACTGCAAGAATTAATAAGAAGAAAACTGGATTGTTCAATATTCACTAGGAGTGAGGGAAAGAGCAAAGTAATACAAGCAAGACAGATGTCCCCGATGTCCCTGGGAGACAGAACATCTCCTTGAGTTCTTCCCCCAAGAGAGCTGTCTCCGTTGAAAGGCTTGACCTCTGTAAATGATCAACGCCCCTCAGATGAGCTCTAAGTATGCTAACAGCTCTGCTTTAAGCAGGTCACTTTGACCCTCAGTCTGTGGTTCCCCCCATCTCTTTGATCCCCTTTGGGGAGGTCAGAAAGGTGGTTCTTGGCCACTGAATGCACACCCACACATGAACTCACGCCCCCAAACCAAACAGGAGGCAGAAGTGACAAGAACTGAGGGTAAGTATAGCTCATGTGGGGTGGGGGATGGGGTGGGGGATGGGGTGGGGTGGGGTGGGGGGGCGGTCCTCTGGGTCAGGGCAGGTGGCTGCTGTGAGGTGGCACCATGGCCCGCTGAAGGTAATGCAGCCGATGTCATGCGGGGACAGAATGAAAGGGCCACACGAGGGGATTCGCTTTCTTCCCTGAGACAGACGAGAAGGATTAAAACAGCAGCTGAATGTCTCAGAAAAAGTCTCCCAAGCTCACGGGTGGATGTGAAACATATATTTGATTTCCTGATAAAAGAAACAAGATGCATTTGCCTTTTTTTAAGTTGCTTGAAATTTTAGTTTTGACGAATCTCTACGAAAACTGGACTAAAACAAACATGAATATTGTCCTTGCAGAGTGAAATGATTCTGTAACGGAGTGGATTATTCCCCCGCCCCCCACTCCCAACCCAAGCCTAAATAAGAATAAATAGAAGCCCGGCGATTCTTTTCACAAAAGTCCTTGGCTGGATAAACATCTCCCTTGGCTGAATGCGACGACGCTTAAATGAGATCATGAGGGGAGGCATTTTGAAATGTATTAATTTCAGGAGCCCAAACCAGAGATGCGATTCGGGCTTCTCATTGTATAGGTACATAAGAGCATACAAAAGAACCCGGAGTTGGCATTGTTACCCAAATCCAAGACTTGTAAAAATACTGATCAGTTTTAAATTTCTTCTTAAGCAGTTTTCAGACCCTCCCCCTCCCACCTCTATAAGGGCAGATTACTCCCCCAATGGCCATATTACAACTCTATAATTTTCCTTCTTGTCATGGTAATTGGAGCGATAAAGAAAGCTCCTCTTTCACCCTCAGAAAGGCCTGTGTTGCCCCGTGAAGGAACCACTCCTCGAGATGGTGCAGGTGATAGAAATAATTCCTCAGGGGGATGTCTAGCCAGGTCACCGCATTTCTGCTTGCTTCTCTTTCCATAGAAACTGGACACGGAGTTGGAAATGAGCCGAGGCAAAAAAAAAAAAAAAGACAGAGGTAGTTCAAGGTCAGGTCCAGACAGGACCTGCCATAAATTAAATGATACCTCTAACTATAATGTCAAGAATGTGTCAGTGGAGATGATAGTTCCGTGGTATCTGAATTTGTTTGTTTGTTTGCTTTTTGGGTCACACCCAGCAATGCTCAGGGGTTACTTCTGGCGGTGCTTGGGGGACCATATGGGATGCTGGGGATTGAACTCAGGTCGGCTGCCTGCAAGGCAAATATGCTACCCGAGGTACTATCGCTCTGGCCCTGAATTTGCTTCTTGGAGGACCAGATCTGTCTGAAGGCCAGACAAGGAAAGATAAAAAGGGGGAATTATCAGTGAGTCTGATGGGCGGCCTGCCCTGTTAGGATGATACATCTGATTTCCATGGCTTTAGTGATGTTGCTTAAAAAATGCAGAAACAAGCAAGCTAACAATGCTGCGACGCCTTATGTAGCTGAAAAGCCAGTCCTGACCTGGTAAGTCTTGTCATTTCCGGCACTCTGGTAAACACTGAGGTCATGGACATGCTTTTCCCTATCTGCGAGCACTTTGATTTTTGAATTTGCTTTTTCCTCCATGAACCTAGAAGGTGATTTAGCTTTCCTGCCACATAATCACTTGTTCCTTCCACTTGCACCCATTCTTTATTCCATATATTTTTTTGTGTGGTGCCGGGTATCTACCCCAGGGCCTCACACATGCGCAGGAAGTGCTCTTCTGCTGAGATCCACCCGCAAACCCTTCGGGTCTCTGCTAGGAGACAGACATGGGGCACACTCAGGTCAAAACTCTTGCTTGTGATACAGGCTTTTGGATTAATCTTGTTGGCCCTAAATGAAATTCTCCATAAAATTAAAAAAAATTAAAATCCTCCATATAATATCTTAATCTCTTCTCTCCCCCATAACTCACACTTTTTTTTTCTAGAATAGTTTTACTTGTTCGCATTTCCGCCCCCCCCACCGCCCCTTCCTATAAACTTCTGTTCTTGCCCCTTTGCCTCCTTCCAATCTTTGTTAGATTTTGTTTGTGCGTTTGAGCCAGCCCGGCAGTGCTCAGGGGTGCACTGGCCCTTTAAGCTACCTCCCTGGCCCCTCCCAGTCCCAGAACAGTCTCACTGTCTCTCTGTCACAGTGCCTAGTTTCTGTCCCACTTGTCCAGATAACCAGGGTTGATCCTTCCAGATTATTTTTAGAATGCCTGCCCAAATCCTTAAAAATTAAGATACATTTTTGTTTTCAAATTTTTGGTTTTTGAGACACACCCAGAGGTGCTTAGGGCTTACTCCTGACCCGTGCTCAAGGATCACTCCCAGTAGGGACTAGAGACCATGTGGGAGTGCAGGGGATCAAAACTGGGTGTCAATGCCTTATCTGCTACACTATATCTCCAGTCTCTTAAGATATATATACATATATGTATGATTATGTATATATAAATCATATATATATCTATATATGATTGGACTGGAGCAATAACACAGTGGGTAGGGCGTTTGCCTTGCATGCGGCCGACCTGGGTTTGATTCCTCCATCCCTCTTGGAGAGCCCGGCAAGCTACCGAGAGTATCCTGCCCACACAGCAGAGCCTGGCAAGCTCCCCGAGGCATATTCAATATGCCAAAAACCAGTAACAACAAGTCTCGAAATGGAAACGTTACTGGTGCCCGCTCAAGCAAATTGATGAACAACGGGACGACACTGCGACAGTGCCTATATATGATTACAGAAATTTATTAGAAAGTAGTCTGGGGGGCAGGAGGGAAACTGGAACACTGGTGAAGGGAACTGGGCACTGGTGAAGGGATTGGTGTTAGAATATTCTATGCCTGACACTTAATCATGAATAACTTTGTAATGTTGTAATTCATGGTGATTCAATTAAAAAAAGCAGTACGCAATATATAATAAACAGTATGATGTGCCTTTACTTTCTTAAAGAAATATATTTTAAACCCAGAAACATACAAAGAATGATATTACAAACAGGATGCCTATATTTCTGTCAAACAGCTTTATCGGAATTAAAAATGTTGGCTTCTTTGCCTGTTCAGTGCTCCAAAAGAAGTGGCTCTTCTCTAGATTCTCACTCACCTGACTCCCTCCACATCGCAGATGTAACAATTCACTCAATTTTATGTTTACCCAGGTCTGTTTCTTGGGTAAGGGAACCTTGAGCCCTGAGGAATATATTTATTTGGGGCAGGAGTGATAGGGGGTAGGGCATTTGCCTTGCACATGGCTGATCTAGGTTTGGTCCCTGGCATCTGATATGGTTCACTGAGCACTGGTAGGAGTAATTTATGTCTGTTGGGCCATTCTCGGAAGTGTTCAGGGGTTGCTCATGGCAATGTTAGGGGATCATGCGTGATCGAACCTGGTTTCTCACCTGGAGAACACTAGCCCTTTAAGCTACCTTGTAGCCTTCATTAGTATATTTAACATGCATGGATTTTTTAAAAAAAATATTTTCAATCTTACTTTGCAGTGTCACATTATACAGAACTGTCATTCTGGGACTTGCCTTTATTGCTCTATTCTGCCTTTGAGACTTTTTAAATTTTTTTTTTTTTTTTGCTTTTTGGGTCACACCCAACGATGCACAGGGGTTACTCCTGGCCCTTCACTCAGGAATTACTCCTGGCAGTGCTTGGGGAACCATATGGGATGCTGGGAACCGAACCGGGTCGGCTGCGTGCAAGGCAAACACCCTACCCGCTGTGCTATTGCTCCAGCCCCCATGCCTTTGAGACTTATATGCCTTTTTAATACATATAACAATAGCTCATTCATTTTAACTACTAATTAATTTATTCACTGGCCCATTGATAAACACTGAAACCACTTCTGTTTGCATTGCCATTATTCATGATACCCTAAAACCATTTTGACCTAGATCTCATTAACATATGCTTTGGTGTCTGGCTTCTTAAACTGGGAGCTCTGGACCCCACAGGGGGTTGTGCAAACTGAATGGGAGGGCACAACAAACTTGGCAACAGTCATAGGTTTCCGGAGGCACAATGACCAGACATCGATCCAAAATCATCCGCATCACGAATCCAAGGTATTTTTGGCAGCGCTGGCATCATTGTGTGATGTCTTCTTTTGGGTACAAAGGGGTCATGAGTGGAAAAGTTTCAATGGCCCTGCTTTAGCGTATTTACCGAAGAGTGGAACTGCTTTTCCTCGAGCTATGAATATCTTTAACTGTATTAGATTATTCCATTTTGCTCTGCACAGTGAGTGGAACAGACGAACTCTGTTAATAATGACGTGTCAAGGTCGCCACTGTTTACTCCCTTATCACCCTCTAGGGTACAACGTAGTACTGTGCAGGAACACCTCAAGTGGTGCAGTTCTGACAGGCCCGAGCTTCAGTGGATTCAGTTCCTTCTGAGAAAGGGACAGTCGGAATGCAGAACTAATGAGGACCTTGGTCGGTTGCCTCAATTTACACTTCTACTTCGATTAGACAGTTATTGTCTATTGGACTGTCAGGTATTTACAAATCATATCATGTTCCTTCTCCCTTGTATCACTGTCATTCTGTTGTTCGGCGATTTATTCGAGTGGGCACCAGTAACATCTCTATTACACTCAGTCCTGAGATTTTAGCAGCCTCTCCTTACTTGTCTTTCCCAACGATTGGAGGCTCTTTCAGGGTCAGGGGAATGAGACTCATTGTTACTGTTTTTGGCATATTGAATACGGGTAGCTTGCCAGGCTCTGCCGTGCGGACGGGATAGTCTCTGTAGCTTGCTGGGCTCTCCGAGAGGTATGTATATATCTGTTACTGTATTTTGGATATGAATATGCCACGGGGAGCTTGCCAGGCTCTTTCAAGTGGGCAATAGACTCTGGGTAGCTTGTCAGGTTCTCCAAGAGGGAGAACTAGGCTATTAGATGTTGAGTGGCCGCATTGCACTTCTGGGAGCTTGGTTTTGTAGTCTCTGGATGTTGGCCGTTGATGGGATTACACGGTGCCGGGGGGCAGTCTCTGGGTGTGACTGTCTAGCTACTGGAAAATGGGGGATCTGGATGGAAGAGGCCCAGTCCCGATCTGAGCAGCCTTGAAGATCGTGGTCCTGGGTCCCGCACACCTTCTCCCTTGTACTGCATAATATTCTTAGCCCATTTTTCTCTCTTGAGTTGTTAGGTTTTTTGGTTTTGGGGCCATACCCAGTGATGCTCTGGGCTTACTCCTGGCTCTGTGCTCAGAGATCACTCCTGGTGGGCTTGAAGGACCATATATGATGCCGGGGATTGAACCTGGGTTAGCCACATGCAAGGGAAATGTCCTACCCACAGTACTATCACTCCATTTTTTTTTTTTTTTTGCTTTTTGGGTTACACCCCGCAATGCTCAGGGGTTACTCCTGGCTTTGCACTCAGGAATTACCCCTGGCGGTGCCCGGGGTACGATATGGGATGCTGGGAATCGAACCTGGGTTGGCCGCGTGCCAGGCAAACGCCCTACCCGCTGTGCTATCTCTCCAGCCCCTCCATTTTTTTTTTTTTTTAAAGTTTTCTTTTACATTTTCTTTGTGGTGTTGCCTGTCAAACCCAGGGCCCACTCATGCAAGACACTTCCTCAAAAGCCACCGAGCCTCAGCTCTGGGCAATTTTTACCTTGTTGATTTGTGCTGTTAGTTAAAAATCCTGATCACAAATCACTTTTGACTTTCTGTGTCTTTTTCAGATCCTGGTTTGTGTTTCATCTTTGTATGATGTCTTCTGTTTGAACATACAATTTTAATTTTGTGTGGTTAGAGTCATCGTTTCTTTGGGCTTTGTTTTGGGGCCACAGTGGGTGGATGCTTGGGGCTCTGGCTCTGCACTCAGGGAGCATCCCTCCTGGGGCTTGGTGGGGCCATCTGGGGTACCCGGGGTCAAACCCAGGTTGGCTGCATGCAAGGCAGGCGCTGTGCCCACCGCATTGTCTCTCCAGCCCTCTTCATGTTGGTTTGCTGGTTTGCTGTTGGGTCACACCCAGCTCTGCACTTAGCAATTATTCCCAGTGGTGCTCAGGGGACCATATGGGGTGCTGGGGATCGTACCCAGGGCAGCTGTGCGTAAGGCAAATGCCCTACCTGCAGTACTATAGCTCTAGTCCCTCCTTAACTAGATTTTTATTGAAAAGCAGATAATAAACTACTAATTGCAGTGCAAATTAGGTATTTTCGGAGGTTGAGCAAGAGGAATCCATAAGATCTAAGAGTAAGACAGGGCCACAGTGAGGCAGTGATGACAGGATTGAGGGCAAAGGGAAAAAATGTGAGTTCTGGGTGGACATGGATTGTGAAATCAGAATATAGTCAGTGCAAAGCCAGAGAAGGGACTGACTGAAGGGCCCCTTACCTGCATCTGAATGTCCCTGGAGTTGATCACTTCCACAATGCCTACCACGTTGTCAAACACAAGGCCAAACTTCTTACAGTTGTCTAGGAGAAAGATGGAAAAACCCTGCTAAGTATATCCAGCATGTTCATACAAACCATGTACATCTCATGGTTCACTCCAGAGCTTGGTTGGGTCCTACCGATTGTAATGGAATTCACTTTCCCCTTGATCTGTAGGGTCGACTTGTTGCATTGAAAAACGTAAGCCACCTGTTTCAGTTCCGTCTCTGAAATCACCAGGTCATTCCTGTCCTCTTGGTACTCCTGGAATGAAAACAGGCAAATATTAGATGCAAGGCTGGGGAGATCAATCCATAGCGTACTGAAATCACTAGCAACTTTGTGGACGAAGTTAAGAATTCAAATATCCTTTCAATGTTCTTTCTTTCCTTCCAGAGTGGGAGTTCAGGCCACACCAGGCATTGCTCAAAGCCTACTCCTAGCCACGTGAGGGGGCTGGCTGTGTGCATAGCAGTTGCCTCGCGCCTGAGCTCCAGGCCAGAGCTTCGTTTTGACAAGAGGACAGGTGGAGGTGGCTGCTACCTAACTATATGAAGAAGATGCTTAATATGGATGTGTAAAAGTGAAGATGGTAGGTTTCATGCGATGTGTACTCTGTCATCACTGTATCACTGTCACTGTCATCCCATTGCTCATCGATTTTGCTCGAGTGGGCACCAGTAACGTCTCCATTGTGAGACTTGTTGTTACTGTTTTTGGCATATTGAATATGCCATGGGTAGCTTGCCAGACTCTGCCGTGCGGGTGAGATTAATCTCGATAGCTTGCTGGGCTCTTCAAGAGAGACAGAGGAATCGAGCCCGGGTCAGCCATGTCCTGGACAAACGCTCTACCCGCTGTGCTACCACTCCAGCCTATCTTCTGTCATGATTAAAAAAAAATTTATTTTCCTAACAGGCCAGGAGGACTGGTCAGTGGTTGGTCAATGGTGTGTGAGATGAAAAGTAGTTAAGATAGAGGAGGGTCTATTATGACAATACTAGTTGGAAATGAGCACTCTGGACAAGAACTGAGTCTTGAGAGCAGGTAAAGGTTGTAGATGATCACCTTTCAACATCTGCATCACAAGCCATAATGCCAATGACGAGAGAGAGAAAGAGAGAGAGAGAGAGAGAGAGAGAGAGAGAGAGAGAGAGAGAGAGAGAGAGAGAGAGAGAGAGAGAGAGAGAGAGAGAGAGAGAGAGAGAGAAATGCCTACCATAGAGGCAGGCTGGGGTGAGGGGTAGCTTGAAGGGGTGGGAGGGAAACTGGGGACACTGGTGCTGGAAAATTACACTGGTGGAAAGATGGGTGCTGCAACATTGTCTAACTGCAATGCAATCATGAACGATTTTGTAATGCTCTATCTCACAGTGATTCAATTAAAAAAATTTTTTTTCAGGGCTGGAGGGATAGTACAGCAGGTAGGGCGTTTGCCTTGCATGTGGCCAAGCAGGGTTGGGTCCCCGGCATCGCACATGGTCTCCTGAGTGTCCCCAGGAGTAATTCTAGAGTGCACCCAGGAGTAACCCCTGAGCATTGCCGGGTATGTCGTATGACCCAAAAAGGCAAAAAATAAAATAAAATAAAATTTTTTTTTCAAGTCGTAGAAAAGTAGAAATAATGGAAAACAACAACAAGAACCCTTAAAGGAAGCTTTCAGAAACGGCTTTTGTCCTGGTCGTGGTACTGGCCTCTGTCATGCCACTCAGGAAACTCTCTCACTGCGATAAGCCTTGGCTCAGCCAGCGCTCATTGGCTGGCCCGTGCCAGGAGGGAGGGTCAAAGGTGTCACTCACGACTCGCCACTTCTTTCCTTCCAGCTCGAGTACAGGGGCGTGTTTCTGGGGCGGCTGGGAGTGGCGCGCCGAGGGAGCGGCTGCGCGGCTTTTGGTTGGCGAGGGCGTCTGAGCCCGGAGGCTGGGATTCTTATGTGTCTTCTGCTCGTCCGTGACATGCCGGAGTCCTGGGAAGGGAACACAGACACGTTTCTTTAAATCGTAGGCCACAAAAATGTCCCTCACTTCTCGGGTTAATGGGGCGTCAAGAGCGTAAGAAAGTGGGGCTGGAGCAATAGCACAGTGGGTAGGGCGTTTGCCTTGCACGTGGCCAACCTGGGTTCGATTCCCAGCATCCCATATGGTCCCCTGAGCACCGCCAGTGCAGAGTACAGAGCCAGGAGTAACCCCTGTGCATCGCCAGGTGTGACCCAAAAAGAGAAAAAAAAAGAACGTAAGAAATTTTGGAAACCGTCTCTTCGTACCAGCCTACTGCTTTCTCGAGGTTCCTGGGGGGAGTGAGTTATCGAAGACTTGTGTAAGTTTTTCTTTTTCTTTTTTTTTTTCTTTTTTGGTCACACCGGTGATGCACAAGGGTTACTCCTGGCTCATGCATTCAGGAATTACTTCTGTTGGTGCTTGGGGGACCATATGGGATGCTGGGAATTGAACCTGGGTCGACCGTGTGCAAGGCACTACCCGCTGTGCTATCGTTCCAGCTCCTACCTGTGTAAGTTCGGAGAGAATAGAAACAACCAACTGTGTGTTTTCAAGTGAGGAGTCTCTGTGTTTTGGTTTTGGGGGCCATACTCAGCAGAGTTCAGAACTTACTCCTTGCTCTGCGCTCAGGGATCACTCCAGGTGGGGCTTGGAGATGCCATGAGGTGATGAGGATAGAACCCAGATTGGTGTCATGCAAGGAAAGTGCCTTACATGCTGTACTCTCTCTGTGGCCCCAAGGAACCTCTTCTTTAAGGTAAGCCTTAAACCATAAACCTCTTCTTTACGATAGATTAAAATTCTGCATGGGGGTGGCCGGAGTGATAGTACAGCGGGTAGGGCATTTGCCTTGCATGCGGCTGACCTAGATTCAATTCCTGGCATCCCATATGGTTCCCCAAGCACTGCCAGGAGTAATTCCTGAGCACAGAGCCAGGAGTAACCCCTGAGCATCGCTGGGTGACCAAAACAAAACAAAACAAAACAAAACAAAACAAAACAAAACAAAACAAAAAAACGCTGGCTTCTTGCTTGCAAAGTGTGAACTCAAGTACAAAAAAAAAAAAAACATTTGCATGGGGTCAGAGAGATAGTACAGCGGGTAAGGTGCTTGTCTTGCATGCAGCCAACCAGGGTTCAATGCTCTGGACTCCATATGATCCCCTGAGCCTGCCAAGACCAATCCCTGAGATCAGGGCCTGGAGGAAGCCTTGAGCATAGTTGGTCAAGACTCAAAAATCAGGGGCTGGATCAATAGCACAGCGGGTAGGGCGTTTGCCTTGTATGCGGATGACCCGGGTTTGATTCCCAGCATCCCATATGTTCCCCTGAGCACCGCCAGCGGTAATTCCTGAGTGCAGAGCCAGGAGTGACCCCTGTGCATCGCCAGATGTGACCCAAAAAGAAAAAAAAAAAGACTCAAAAATCAATCAATTTGACAAAAAAACCCACCCCCCCACAAACAAAACCCTCGAATAAATAAAATTCTGCAAAAGGCAAACATCTCATTCAAAAGGATCATGTGATTTACTTCCTATATAATAAGATCAACCCCCAAACGCAGCCCTGAAGTCAGTCAGTCCAACAGTCATTATATGCTGGAGTGTGGAGCTGACCTGGGTTACAAGCCCACACCGCCACTTTGCAGATGAGGGCTCGAACAGCCAACCAGGGCCAGAGAAACACTGTGAATCTGGGTTTCTGGCTCCCAGCCCAGAGTCCAAGGACACCTACACCATCGTTCCATCATTTCATTACCTGTAAGCACTGGAGCTGCATTTGCATTAAGCTTTTGGCAACCCGATCTTGTTATTTAGAATGCAAACTACATTCCAGGCTGTGTTTTAAGGGTGATTTATTTATATCTTTCTTCGTTTATTCTGCAGGCTGGAATTGAAGCCCGGGGTCTCCCTCAGGCCAGGTATGTGCATTACCACTGAGCCACACTCCTGGCCGATTTGGTTGGTTGGTTGGTTGGTCTGGGGGTCAGTCCTGGGTGATACTCGGAGCTTAGTTTTGGCTCTGCACTCGGCAATCACTCCTGGCGGGCCTTGGGGCACCACATGGGATGTCAGGGATCGAACCCGGGTCCACTGTGTTCAAGCTGCCTTACCTACTGTATTATCACTCTGGCCCTCTGATTTTGCTTTTTCATGAATCTTTCACCCGAGGACAAAAAAATAAAAATTAAAAAAAGAAGAAAAAGAAAAAGACAAAAAGTAAGATAAAAAGAATTTTTGAAAGTGATCTAATTCTCTGACAAGCCTGGACATGATTTGAGGACAGAGATACTGGTGTTTGTCACTTTTTTCCTTTTTGGGTCACACCTGGCGATGCTCAGGGGTTACTCCTGGCTCTGCACTCAGGAATTACTCCTGGCAGTGGTCGGGGGACCATATGGGATGTTGGGAATCGAACCCGGGCCGGCTGCATGCAAAGCAAATGCCCTACCCACTGTGCTATCTCTCCGGCCCCGGTGTTTGTCACTTTGAGGGATCTTACTGTGAAGCCTCAGTTTTAGGCAGTGCTGAGGCTGAAGGGCTGTTGTGGTTCACTCAGAACCCAGAGTCAGGGGGCTGGAATGACAGATAGTGCAGCGGCCAAGGCGCTTGCCTTGCACTCGACCACTGCGGGCATCCCATATGGTCCCCCTGACCACCAGGACTAATGCCTCAGCTCGGAGCCAGGAGTTAACTCCTGAGCATCACTGGGTGTGATCAAAAAAAAAAGAAAAAAGAACCCAGAGTCTCTGAGTTCTTCCTTCCGGTCCATGCAATAGCCCTTGGAGGCCTCTCGAGCCCACGCTGATGAGCAGGCGCGGTCCCCTATGTGCCGCGGGAGGAAGAGGTACTCAGCGCCGCGCGCTCTGGGCTTCGTGCACGCCCCGAGCCGGAGGGGGACACGGTCCTGGGGGCTTCCCCACCTTTCGTGATGGCTTCCCCTTGGTTAAGCTGGGCAAACAGAGCTGAGCGAGACGGAGAGGACGGCTCTGGGCGCGGCTCTTCGTTGTCCAACAGGGGAGGTGGCCCGGGAGGAGGTGGCGGAGGAGGCGGTGGAGGCGGGGCCGGCCCCAGGCAGAGACCGGGGGAGGAGGTGCTCGAGGCCACTGGGCCCTGCGGGAGAGAGAAGGAGACACCGGCTGGAGATGGGCTGCTGCGGAGGGAGGGAGTTCCAGCCTGGCAAAGGGCACCTGGGGGTGGGGTTCGGGGTGGCACATAAGATCTGCCTAGAAGAACCCGGGGGAGTGGGTTAGGGCAGGGGTCTGCTTTGGGAACGGAGACCAACCAAGCCTTCCGGCCGGGCCCATACAAAGCGCACGTCTGGGTTCATGCTGCCAAACCCAGGGCAAGTCGAGGCATTTCCGCCCATCACTGTTCTCCAACGGTCCAGAGGAGAATAAACTGCCCTTTGGCCTGCAGAGAATGGAAACTGGTAGGAGGATTCGCCCACGGGGAATTGCAGCCGCCCGAGAGAGAGGTGCGCACGCGCAGTGATGAAACAGCAGATCTAAAGAAAAGCTTTGAACCTTTTTTTTTGTTTGTTTGTTTTGAGCAGCTAAAGAAAGAGATCTGGGAAGTCTGGAGCTCCTGGTCAATGCTGCAGGCTTCTAACAACGGACTCCCCGCGTCAGGACGAGCTGAGGTCTCAACAGAGTCGCCCCTGCAGGCGACCGAGTTCCAAGGTCCCTCTGATGGGTTGGTTCGGCCAGTGCTGACCGCTCTCGGTCCTATGACAGCCCAGGGTCCTCCTGAACAGGATCGGGGCTTGCTCTTAACTTTTTCTGCTCTGTAAGGTGCAACCTTTGTGTTCAACATGAAGATCAAACAAATTAGAATAACAGTAAAAGGCGATGGACAATAAAGGGATTTTTTCTTGGTTTGTATTTGTGTGTGTGTGTGTGTGTGTGTGTGTGTGTGTGTGTGTGTGTGTGTGTGTTTGGGGGGAGGGGAAGAGAGTGTCTTCCATTAGGGATTCTCAGACAAATCTGGCTGGTGGTTCAATACAAAAACTAGAGGGTGTTCAAATCCTGCAGTGCTGGTGGTTTTCTGGGTGCCCCAGCGGTGCCGTGCTGGATGTGGACCTGGGCACCCCAACACCCTAATATCTCCTGACCTCTAGGGGCTGCTGTTTCAGAGGATCCTATTGATGAAGTTCCCAGAGAACTAACAGACGAGTCAGAAATGCACACAGATAACAGATTCGGTTATAAACCACCTGACTGTGCAACGCCAAAGTACGACATGATTCCCGAATAAGGAATTGCGAGCTAAGTGCAGTGAAAAGTAATCCAGAGGGGCGGAGAGATAGTGCGGTGCTATCAGATGAACTCAGATTTGATCCCCGGCACCCTGTATGGTCTCCCCAGCACCGCTAGGAGTAATTCCTGAGTACAGAGGCAGGAGTAACCCCTGAGCATCATCAGGGGTGGCCTCAAACAAACAAACAAACAAACAAACAAACAAAAATCCCGAAATGTAACACACTGAGAGCGATGGAAAAATGACACAAGGGCCACGTATTTTCACCACTGAACCGAGGGACTAAACATTACATAAAAGCTAAGTCTTTCATTCTTACCATGTATCACTATCAGGAAGTTTTTCTGGGGGGGCTTTTTGGGTCACACTCAAAGATGCTCAGAAGTTACTCCTGTCTCTGCACTCAGGAATTACTCCTGGTGGTGCTCGGGGGACCATATGAGATGATAGGGGTGGAACCCGGGTTAGCTGTGTGCAAGGCAAATGACCTACTTGCTACTGCTCCAGCCTCAGAAAGCTTTTTCAACTGCAGTCCATTTTCCAAGAAAAAAAAAAAAGCCATTTTGAAGTACTTCTATATCCCTATTAAGTAAAAAACTACTTAGCAAATAAAGAGATTCTGGTGTTAAAAGCAGAGCGGGTTGGAGGACTGGTCTGCTGAGATGGAATCTGTTTTTTTTTTTTTTTTTTCTAAGAAAGACCAGTGTGACTTTATCTATCATGATTCTCAGGTCAAGTAGAAAATGACTGCACCATTTATTTTGGAGGCTGAGCAATTTCCCCCCTGCTCCCTCCCAGTTATTTTCATTGTTTTCTATTATGTTCCTTGGGTGAAATTCTAGAATTTGCTCTAAATCAAAAAGATCAGCTCATCTGCGCATTGCACATGACACAATACTGCAGCCACGGAAAAACCACACAAGCTGACTTCTGCTTCTAAGTGCATCCCCACAACATCCAGAGAAGAAACAGGCCCCGCCCTCCCGCCGAAACACTGCAGCCTCCCCCAGCTCCTATTCTGAGGGAAGAAGAGACGAGCCTGACTTCTCCATGGTAGTTGAATCCAGCTGGTTCCTTGCTCTCAGAATACAAAGCCAGGCGCTGGAGTGGTAGTACAGTGGGTAAAGCGCTTGCCTTGCGTGCACCCGAACCCGGTTCGATCCCCGGCAACCCTTTGCCCAGGCACCACCAGGAGTGATTCTTGAGTGTAGAGCCAGGAGTGAGGAGTGACTCCCGAGCATGGCCTGGTGTGACTCCAAAACTCAAAAAAAAAAAAAAATCCAGAACTATTCTCTTTAAGTGCCATGAACAGATGCTGAAACCAATAAGCCATGGATCCAACGTTTTGGAACTTTGAAACATTCTGACGGCTGATCAAGGAACCCCAAACCAAAGAATTACTGCAAGAAATGTTGGGAGTGCAAGCCCAGAAAAAAAAAAAGAAGCAAACTCAGGATCCCCTTGAAACTCAGTCTCCCACTTCCTTTTTATACATTCTGGCTCATGCCTACCCCAGAGAGAGCACAAAACTAAGCTCTGGTTTCCAAGGCTACTTCAGGATTAGCATTCCAGCAGTGGGGAAAGAGACTCAGCAGAGACCCCCAATCAGGGGCTCTGTGAGCAGCCCCCTGAGCCTCCACAAAGCTCTCCTGTCTCCCCTGCTTCTTCCTCTCCGCCTGGTGCTTCCAACCCGGGATGCCAGGGTTCTCCACATCGTCCCAGGTGCCTGGTGGGAATCTCCGGCAAACACTCCATCCCAGAAATCCCAAGAAAGACAGAGGGCAGAGGGGAGATGGTCAAGGGTGGGAAGGAAGCGAAGAATTCCGGGAAGTCCTGCAAGTACCAACGAGCGTTTCTGTTCATGTACCAGATGTTCTACTGCCAAGAACGGGTCAGGCTGTGGGCCAGGGGTTCTCAAGCTTGTCTGGACTTCAGACTCATCTGAGGTTCCGAAGCCTGATGTTCTGAAGCCCAAACCCGGCTGCAGAAATGCCCCTCTGGGGAGCTGGGACCCAGATGGCCATGCATCTTTGAAGCCTCTGAGGTGACTCCTCATCCAGTAAGCGGACAAGTCTGGGAAGGCCAAGAGCTGAAGTGACGTTTAGTCACCACCCCACATGACGAAGATTGCTGAGATGCCCCTTGCACAGAAAAGCAAACCATTATTAAGTGACCAGTAAACAGCAGAGACATAGTTCAAGTACATATGTGCTTGGTTCTGAAGCCTTCTTCTTGGGGCCGGAGTGATAGTATAGTGGGTAGGGCATTTGCCTTGCACAGGGCCGACCTGGGTTCGATCCCCGGTGTCTCATATGGTCCCCCAAGTACCACTTGTATCACTTCTATCACTTGTCATCCCATTGATCTTTGATTTGCTCAAGCAGGCGCCAGTAACATCTCCATTTGTCCCTGTCGAGTGCTAGTGTAGCCCAATGGTATCTGCTCGCTCCAGGAACATCAAGAGCCTCAAACCATTCATTCAGGGTTTTGACGAAGAAGTCTGATCCATTCTACTCAGGTTATTTTTAAAAAATTTTATTTTAGGGCTGGAGCAATAGTACAGCGGGTAGGGTGTTTGCCTTGCATGCAGCTGACCAAGGTTCGATTCCCAGCATCCCATATGGTTCCCTGAGAAACACCAGGAGTAATTCCTGAGTGCAGAGCCGGGAGTAACCTCTGTGCATCACTGGGTGTGACCCAAAAAGCAAAAAAAAAAAAATTATTTTAGTTTTAGAAAGTTGTTCACAATATTTGATTACATTCAATATTTGAATGCTAATCCCAGCACCATTACACCTTCCCACCACCGTATTTCCATCAGGAACCCCAAACCCTGCCTGCAAAGCTGAACCAAAATAATTTATCTTATATTGCTGGTTATGAATAATCCGCTGAAAATGATCCAAAAAAGGTTTCTTAGAGGAAAGTGTGTGAAGATTGTTGAGTTTCACCCAAGAGCCATTAAGCCCTTCTATAAGAGATTAGTAACATACTATTAAAGGTTGGTTGAGTCAAGTTATTTATTTATTTATTGCTTTTTGGGTCACACCCGGTGATGCTTGGGGGTTACTCCTGACTCCGCACTCAGGAATTACTCCTGGCGGTGCTCGGGGGACCATATGGGATGCTGGGAATCGAACTTGAGTTGACCACATGCAAGGCAAACGCCCTACCCGCCGTGCTATTGCTGCAGCCCCAGTTTATTTATTTATTTATTTATTTGCTTTTGGGGTCACACCCGGCGATGCACAGATGCACAGGGGTTACTCCTGGCTCTGCAGTCAGGAATTACTCCTGGTGGTGCTCAGGGGACCATATGGGATGCTGGGAATTGAATCCGGGTCAGCCGCGTGCAAGGCAAACGCCCTACCCGCTGTGCTATTGCTCCAGCCCCCAGTTTATTTATTTTTAATCATTTATTTATTTATTTTTTGGTTTGTTTTGGGGCCACATCCAGCGGCACTCAGGGGTTAGTCCTGGCTCTGCACTCAGGAACTACTTCTGGCTGCACTGAGAGGAACTGGAGAGCACTTGAACCAACAGTTCCAGACAGGGCCTGGGTGGTCACAGTGGCTGCATTTCACTGACCTGCACTCAGAATTCCGTTCCTGGCACAGAAGTGACGGGCTGAGGTCTTCACGTGCAGAGGCCAACCAAGGCATTTGATAAAGGAAGTTGTTGTTGATTATTATTATTGTTATTATTATTATAAACTACTATGGGGGGGGGGTTGGGCTACAGCTGGTGATGCTCTGTGCTTATTCCTGGCTTCTGTGCTGAGAGATCACTCCTGGTGGTGCTTGGGGGAACCCTCTGTGGTGCTGGGGGTTGAACTAAGATACCCACATCCAAAGCAAACACTAACAACATCTTACTAATCTCTTATATATAGAAGGGCTTAATGGCGCCTGGGTGAAAGGCAACTATCTCTCTGACCCTCATAAACTATTTTAATCTTTTTGTCTTTTTTTGGGAGGGGGGTATACCCAGCAGTGCTCAGGGCTTATTCCTGACTCTGTTCTTGGGAGCACTCTTGATGGTGCTCAAGGGACCCAATCGGATGCCAGGGATCAAACCCGAGCCTGCCATGTGGAAGACAAGGTCATAACCATTATACTATTTCTCTGGCTCCACTTTCTTTCCAAATGAACCCCTTGCTTAATAAAAAAATATTTTATAGTGTTGTACTCTGAAACTTTTTTTTTTTTTAGTATAAGTGTATATATCTTAAAGCTCAGGGCCCACAGCGTTATGGCACATGTCGCATAGACTGGAAAGCAAAGTGGGGGAAAAATAAACAGAGGCATCAAGGGACTGGCTGAGGGGGCTGGAGAGATAGTACAGTGGATACGGCGTTGGCCTTGCACATGGCCGACCCAGGTTCGATCCCCGACCTGGTCCCCCAGCACTGTCAGGAGTGATTCCTGAGTGCAGAGCCAGGAGTAACCCCTGAGCATCACCAGGTGTGACCTAAAACACACACACACACATACACACACACACACACACACACACACACACACACACAAAAAGACTGGCTGAGTTCATCAGCAAGCATCCCCATACTTGCTTTTTAAAACATACTATCTTTGATATTGTTCTATTGATGAAATGAGTTTTCTGAAGTTGCTTACTTTCAGAGTGGAAAAAATAGAAAAATGTATTTTATGAAAGTCACTGTAACTGACTTATAAACACCCCCGCCCCCCGCAAATAAAAAGAAGTAGAAGCACAATTATGAATTTGAATGACCATATTCAGGGTACAAAAGTTCACTTTTGTTGCAGGAACAGAGCACAAAACCTAAAAAGGCTGTTTTTGAAGGCTCTATTAAGATTAATTTTGAGAGCAGATGTTCAATTATTTGGGGGGCTACAGGGAAGACAAAAAGACTTTAAAAACTCTGCAAATCCCTTTAAGTTAATTTCGAGAAGTGGGAACAGCTGCCTCCTCTTTTTAAATATATTAAGTATAACTATAAAATAATGAAACTATTGTAAGTGCTATAGGGAAAGTATGTCTTGCTTTAGCTATGTACTGTATTAATAAAATTATATAGCTACTATTAATATAGTTGGGTACATCCATTTTTTCATCAACTATTACTTCAAATGATTACTCCTCATTTTATTATTCTAGCCTTAGTTTTTAAAGAAAAATGTCTTGTATTTATTAAAAAAATTAAAAATAATTTGATGACTTTCGAATTTGGAGTTTATTCTAAAGAGCAACTATTTCCAGTTCTTGGAGGAAATCTCCACATTGTTCTTGCAGTGATAACTGCATATGTAATTAGCAACCCACTCTGTCCCCCACGACAAACACTGCTGCCTTCCTTAGTTATCCAGAAAATTCTAGTACAGTCGTGTTGTGGATCTAAAGAACCTACAAAAATGATTCCATGATGTGTTCTCTTGAGGGGGACCTATAAAATACCTTTTTAGAGAATTTTAAAATCTTTCCTTTCTTTTTTTTTGGAGGGCAGGGACAAACCTGGTGATGCTCAGGGATCACTCCTGGCTCTGCTCTGAGGAATTATTCCTGGTGATGCTCAGGGGACCATATGGGGTGCTGGGGACCAGATCCTGGTCTGGTGCATGCAAGGCAAGTACTGAACCTGCTATACTATTTTTCTGGCTTCTGGGCAACTATTTCTTTCTTTCCTCTTTTTTACTGGGGGGGGGGGGAGGGCGGGCTACACCTGGCAGTGCTCAGGGCTTACTCCTGGCAGGCTTGGAGACCCTATCGGGTGCCAGGGGTTGAACCCAGGTCAGTCGCAAACAAGGCAAGTGCCTTACTTGCTGGACTACTGTTCCAGTCCCTGGACAACTATTTCTTGGCCCCCATTTCTACCAATTAAAAAAAAAAGCCCCAAATAACTCCAAACCAAAGACCCGTCATTCCATTTTGGAATCACCAACACTCCCTTCTCCCCCAGGGGCTCCCTCCTCTGTCAGAAGGCTGCATTCTCTTCTGGAGGCATCACCTTTCCTCTCCCCCCTTTTAATAAAATTTACCCCACAACAAGAAGAAAACAGGAGAAAGTGGAGACTGAGGGCCAAGGCGATGGGTCAAAAGGCTGGAGCACCCGCCTTGTATGCATAAGGCCCCAGGTTCGATCCCTGGCACTGCACGACTTCGGTGCCTCCCAGCACCGATGGGAAGGCTCAAAAAAATAAATAAATAAATAAAAAGAGCAGAGACAGAGAGAGTAAAAATATCCTGTGACAACTGTGCTCCTTACGACAGCTTTTGCAATGATGTTTCTTCTACAACTGGTGTGGGGTGGTAGTATTTAGAGCTACCTGTCTTGAAACATTTGTGGACATCATAAGAATGCAGAATAAAATTGGGACAGGCTGTAGTGGTTATGGGGGTTACTCTCTCCCCAACTCATACCTCAACACCCCTGCCTGCTCTCTCTCTCTCTCTCTCTCTCTCTCTCTCTCTCTCTCTCTCTCTCTCTCCTCACCGCCTGCCCATTTCAGACTCAGTCCAGCCCATTCACCCCTGGCTTACAAGTTCATGATTCCCAGCTGGCAGTGATGACTTACAAGTGCGAATTCAATTTTTTTCATTTATTTATTTTTAAAATTTGGGCTGTAGCTATATCACAGCGGGTAGGGTGTTTGCCTTGCATGCAGCCGACCCGGGTTCGATTCCTCTGTCCCTCTTGGAGAGCTGGGCAAGCTACCGAGAGTATCCCGCCTGCACAGCAGAGCCTGGCAAGCGACCCATGGCGTATTGATGTGCCAAAAACAGTAACAACAAGTCTCACTTGGAGACGTTACTGGTGCCCGCTCGAGTCAATAGATGAGCAATGGGATGACAATGACAACAATGACAATTTATTTTTTAATGAATTGAATGCTGGAGGCTTGCCAGCTCTGATTAGTCAAAGAAACAAAGTAAATGTGGAGAGCCAGAACAGTAACACGGTGGTTGGGGCATTTGCCCTGCTTGCAGCCGACCCAGGTTAGACTCCCAGCATCACATGTGTTGTCCGACCACCATCAGGACTGATCCCTGAGTGCAGAGACAGGAGTAAGCCCTGTACGCCACCAAAGGGGGCGAGGGGAGAGAGAGTAGGGGGAGAGAGGGGAGAGTAAACTCTCTCTCTTTTTTTTTTTTGCTTTTTGGGTCACACCTGGCGATGCACAGGGGTTACTCCTGGCTCTGCACTCAGGAATTACTCCTGGCGGTGCTCAGGGGACCATATGGGATGCTGGGATTTGAACCCGGGTCGGCCGAGTGCAAGGCAAACGCCCTACCCGCTATGCTATCACTCCAGCCCCGAGAGTAAACTCTTTTTAAAAGCAGTTTGAAAATCACAAAGCCATTTCCATCACAAAGACACATCAACTGGCTGCACCCACAGGAACTCCTAATGTTTTACCTGGACTACTTTTGTAAAACCTGTATATTATTTTTCCCAAGACAAAGACTCTCGACTGGCCTATGCAATAAGGCACGTGAAAGAAGAGGAGGAGGGCTTAGAAGAAAGAACTCCCAGTTTCATAACGGAAGATAATTTTTTTTCTCTCTCTTCCTTTTTGTTTTCCATAGGGGCCATACTCAGAGGAGCTTGGGGGGCAGGTGGTACCAAAGGTTAAACTCAAGAACTTCCACAGTTAGGCATGTGCTCCGTCCTCCCGGCACTATATTTCCCTCCTAAGACTCATTTTCTCCTACTCTTGAATCAGATGGGTTTTGGGGCAGAAAAAAAAAAACCACCTTCACAAATTCATGATTTAGGGTCTGTTTATATTGTAAATGTCAAAACTAATTTCTATTTTCTGCATGACATACTTTGATCAAGGACTTGGTGAAACTTGATGCATTCCAAATATGTCAACCTCTACATTTATATTTATATCACACTTTTATTGGCAGAGAAGTATAATCAAGAAAAGAAATTGCACACAGACGTGGGGATGATCACCCTATGCAATAGGGTGCACACTAAAGCGAATTTCTTTTTTGTTTGTTTGTGTTTGGGCTATACCTGGTGATACCCAGAGGTTATCTCTGGCTCTACACTCAGAAATCACTTCTGATGGTGCTCTGGGGACCACATGGGATGCTGGGGATTGAACCTCCATTGGCCACATATACAGCCTTTCCCGCTGTATTATCTCTCCAACCCTAAATTGAATTTCTGACATTCGTCTCTATTCTCTGATATTTATCATTCACTGTAATTTTGAGACTTTTTTTTGGCTGATGAAAGCAAAGTTTCTCAGAGATCTTTCCAGGACAGCAGAATCACTAAAAATGTCCCAATAAAGCAAGCTATTTTAATACTATAATACTCACCAACATTTACTATTATATATATATACATACCAAAAAAGATGAAGGCGATTTTAAACCCATGCCAATTAACAATTTTCTTTCTTTTTTTTTTTACTTACTCAGCTTTTTATTTATTTTTTATTTTTATTTTTATTTTTTTTAAAGAAATATTTTATTGAACCACCGTGGAAACAAGAAAAAAATACAAAGCTTTCAGGTTCAAGTCACAGTCAAATACTGATTAAACCACCATCCCTTCACCAGTGCACCCGTTCCACCACCAAGAACCCCAATACACCCCCCTCCCACCCCACCCCCCATCTAAGTAGCTAATGATATTCCCATTATTCTCTATATATATTGAGTACATTTCATATTTCCATACAGAACTCACTATTATTGATTGGAAATTTTCCCCAACAAACAGGCCTGCCGAATAGGCATCATCTAATAATTTCTCTTCATTGGTAAGAGTGAAGACTTTGAGTCCGCGCGGCGGCAATAGCGGCCGCACGGTTTTGGGTTTCTAATATTTTAGCTCAGTTCACAGTCAAAATGGATGGCTGCAAGGATCCGCTCTGGTGCCAAAATGGGTTAGGAGACCTCAGGATCACAGTCAATAGGCGTGGAGGCTCTGCTTCATCTCGGTTCATCTCTGGGCGGAAGGCGCGCCGGGAACACCCCCCCTCCCAGGACCACCTACAGGCTATGTCACTAAAGAAAGTCCTACCTCCTGGTGGAGGGGTCTTAGAGGGTGGCTCTCACCGCGTGGCTGCTGCCGCTGCCGCCATTTTCGCTCAGAAAAATGGGGTGGAGAGGGAAAAAAATCCCTCCCCGGGCTGCACAAGGTTGTAGCTCAGTTCACAGTCAAAATGCATGGCTCAAGCATCCGCTCTGGTGCCAAAATGGGTTAGGAGACCTCAGGATCACAGTCAATAGGCGCGGAGGGTCTGCTTCATCTCGGTTCATCTCTGGGCGGCACCAATTAACAATTTTCTAAAGTCAATTGGGGAACTATTTCCTATTTCATTTATGACAACAGAACTCATTTTAATTTCTGATTTCCTCAAAAGAACTAATGGTATTAACATGGCATCCAAATAAAAAGGATGGTCCCAAGATTAGGAAGGAAATATGGGTGAGATACATATTGATTTATTTCCTTCAGAGGTGGAGTTCCAAACCAAATCATTCCAAAATAGAAGTACAGGAGCTGGAGTGACAGTACCGTGGGTGGGGCATTTGCCTTGCATGAAGATGATCCAGGTTCAATACCCAGCATCCCATATGGTCCCACATGCACTGCCAGGAGTAATTCCTGAGTGCAGAGCCAGGAGTAACCCCTAGCATTGCCAGGTGTGACTCAAAAAGCAAGAAAAACAAAACAAAACAAAAAAACCAAAATAAAATAGAAATACAGGCAGAAAGGTGATGGAAACCCCAAGTCTCACAGATTCCTCTCTGTAGGATAACAATGGTTTGTCCTTTCTGCCTTGTCACAGGGAGTTTAGGTTTACTGGGTTATTCCCATCACAGTGCTCTCAAGGCACTCCCATTCCTCTGTATTTATCTGTAACCTCTTTCTTTGTGCTCTGCTTCTCCAGTTGGTCAATCACCTTTATCTCCTAACCAGACTCTGTTAACTTGTAAATATTGCTTTTCTCTTCTCCTTATCTCCTTTGCATAGTTAATTCAGAGCAATATCCTTTTTGTATAGACACAGGAAGACAGTCAATGCTATGCTTTTGTAACTTGGGAGTTAATTGATTCGGAATGATATTCAATCCTGGGTATCTGTTCTCGTGACTTAAGCCTCAGTTACCCTTAATTCCTAACACCCCAACAGCAAGGTCCCAACGAAGGACTGGATGGATCCAGGGTAAGCTGTAAGCTGCCCTGGCATCAAAATGGGCCAGGCCAAAGTGCCATAATACTTAACTATAAGTTAAGAGCCTGGTCATGGACAAATTCTGTCATGATCCAAAAAGTAACAGCGGGATTAGGACCCTGCTAGGGTTAGAAAAGATTAATCTTGCCTGAGCACTGTAGTCTGGGATCCATAGCGAGATGTCCCCAGGAGAGCCACCCTATAAGCTTCATGTATCTCTCACGGTGTCCATACAAAATGACTGATATCGTTTAAATGGCTATTGGACCAAGGAAAGGAGAAAGACCCCTAGGTGGTATTGAGCCCTTGAGCAGATCTCCTGGCTGCAGGCCAGCAGGAAGGGCTTTCATATGTTGATTGTGTTACCAGACCTGGGTGTGGTTGTTGATTGTGCTACCAGACCTGGGTGTGGTTGTTGATTGTGCTACCAGACCTTGGGGGGGAGTTGGGAGAGAGCTAGGACACGACTAGAGAGACTAGAGAGATGGTCAGAACGTGGAGAGATTAACCAGGGGACAGGAGGAAAAGAGGTTTGGGGAAGGAGAGTCAGGGACAAATGGAATAAACGGCAACTGATCACCAATCAGCCTGGTCCTCATTTCCTCCCCTGTCTGCCCTTGGTGTCGGCTGTCCCAGGTGGGGAAGTGGCCCGAGACCACTGAACGGAGGTGGTGAGAATGAGTCGCGGGCTTCTTAGTCATTTTATGAATGCACACCTCACTCTGAGGGGCTCTGTTGTCCTCATCCCTCCAGTTCCAGTGACTTCTCATGTCATGGGGCGGATGGGCTGGAGGCAGGGAATTAGTGAGGGATGGAAAAGGAGGGACCAAGCCAGTTCCGAGAAGTAGAAGCAGCTTTGAATCAGAAGACAACTCAGGAGTAAACCTACCTGGTCTCCATTAGTTCAAGAACACACACTCCCAACTGCTTTCCTACTCACTCTCCTCATTTATCGAGGTGGGGAGCCTGGAACAAACCCAAGGACACGATGTCTGCTCTACAAGTTCCGTAGAAAGGGTTGATAAAAGCAGACCAGACCCTCAGAGCAGAATCCAGGAGAATGTGCTAAACACGACCGAATTTGTACAAGGGACCCAGCTCTTGCGCATAAATTCTCTTGAGGAGATGCCTTGTTTATTAGTCTGGTCTTGTTTTTGCTGCGGCTATCGGGACTGAATCTGGGCTTTCCCTGTTTTCCTTCTTGTCTGTCAGCATGGAAAATATAGTATCTCATAAAAAAAGGAAAGATAAAATTAAACTTTCCATGGGAAAAATCTCCTGAGTTAAAGATAGCCATGTACACCCCTCAAAAGACAAAACTATAGATAGCCAACAGTTAGAGGATGACCAAGAATGAATGACATGTGGGTTCGATGATCTGGGCATTGGCTTTAACTGGTCAGAAAAATCTAGATCTGAATGATCACTGAGTTAAAATGTTCCCTCCCCCCGCCCCCCAGATTTAGACTCTTTAAGAATGACTACACCTTTAAATGACCCAAACTTTTGTGAATGGCAGAGGTACGGGTGGGGGAGGGATGAGTCAGAATGATAACTGGTATAACAGGATTGACATTTGGCTCCATATTATGTATATTATGCACTCTGGTGGAAAAAGCCCTTTTAATAATAATAATAATAATAATAATAAAAAAGGGAACATCCATCAGCATCTCCAGAGCTTTATAATTGAGTCATACTAGTACTGAGTAACTTTTGTCTCTAATTCAAAAATTTATGCCTCTAATTCCAAAACTGAGTACAGAAAGTCTCCTGGGTTCTCCGACCTGGGAATGGGTCTGTGATTAGCTCAGCTGGCAACAAGGGTACAAGATCCGGAACCAGCCTGGCTTGGCTCCATGCTACATTCTACGAAGGATTTGCCTTGCCTTTAGAAGACTACCTGGATCTTTCTCTTATCCCTTCCTGAGAAAACTTTTTTTGCTTAATCTCTTAACAGCTTGCATTTCTGAAATTTCTCCCAGCTGGGGAATTAGAGGCGTTGCAAATTAGGCATTTGTAACCAATATAAATACCACGGCCTGCAACTAAAATACACGGCCTGCAACTAAAATACACGTTCATTCCCATTTCCATAACTGGGTGGAAGACATAAATGCTAGTTACGTGGCTCTTGAGCAATGAATACTGGATTAGCGTTCTAGAAACTTCATTGTGAAGAATGGCAGTGCGTAATTACTATGTCCCCTTTAGCAAATGTGACGGGACAATGAGCTCAAGGCACTACAAAAGTTCTTGTCCTCCTGGCCCTCACTTCCAGGTGGAAGGAGAACAGGACTTTGTGTCCCGTGAGTGTCTGGCACCCCTCGGACAATTCCACATCCTCAGATGATGGGAACTTGGCCTTCGTGCCTTTACTCCAGTTCTGCTTCTCTTTGGAAAGTTCTTCCCTTCTGGAAAACTCTTCCATCCTCAGACCTCCACTCAAGGTCTCTTCTCATTGGAGGGCATCTGGGACTCTCCTGAAGGCAATTTTCTGTTTCAATGACCAGGACCAGGTGGGACTACCCTGGGGATGCGCCTTCCTTCTATTCTCATATTCATCTGTGCATCAGGTATGGTCGTCCCCAGCTTGAGCACTGTAGTGCTTGAGCACTCATCATGAACCCTAATGTGCCAAAAATACCTAAATACCTACGGCCCAGGGCCCGACATATGCTAATTAGGTGTTTCACAAACATTTCCTGAAGGGAATCCCAAGCTGCTGTCCCAGGTAGAAAATGCTCATTTCATCAAAGGTGACAAGAAGTGCTCGGGAGGTTCTGTTGAGAGAAAGCCCCCATCCAGCGAGGGTGAGTAGGATGATGAGCAGAGGTCGCTTCTGGAAGGATGGATCAGACTTGACAGAGGAGGCCAGGAGGAGGGGTCCCAGGTGCAGAGACACGAGCACTGTCATTCAACACGTAAGTGCAAATGAACTATGAGGGATCAAAGAAGCACGACAGACCCACATTCATTGCCTCTTCCAGGCCACGGCCTCTGCAGCCACACTTCCTTTGGGCTGGTGAAACTCCCGCTATGCACATCTTTCTTTCAGAGTTCCCCGCAGACCTGCTCATGGGAACCCACCCAGGAAACCCCTCAGGCCCCTGGCGTCTGTTCCTTCCAACAGAACCTCCTTTAAAGAGGGTCTCCCTGGCTTCAGGCCAGGAGGAAAGATTAGATTCACCTTTGTGTGCCGGAGGTGCCAGGAATCAAACTCAGGGTTGCACACATGCAAAAGGCTAACACTCTAGACTACTTTGCTAGATCTATGCACCCCAACCCCCCTTCATACATCATCATCACCATCATCACCATCATCATCACCATCATCATCATCATCATCATCATCATCATCCCGTTGATCGTTGAATTTCTCGAGCGGTCTCAGTCACCTCTACATTCGTCCTATCCTTGAGATTTTAGAAGCCTGTCTACTCGGCCTTCCCAACGATGCCACATTGGAGGCTCTTTCAGGGTCAGGGGAATGAGACCCAGGTTGTTACTGGCTTTGGCATATGAAGACACCATGGGAAGCTTACGAGGCTCTCCCATGTGGGCAGGAAACTCTCAGAAGCTTGCCAGTTCCTCCCAGAGGGAGAAGTAGGTTATAAGATATCGTGCAGCTGCGCACCTGGGAGCTTGCTTTTAAGTCTCTAGATGTTGGCCGTTGATGGGATTACACACACCTGGGTTCCTCTGCCGGTACCTTCATGCGGGAGGCCTGTCCGAACGTGTGGAGAGGGGCCTTGAACCTGGCTGGGAGGGAAGCTGAAGCCCATCCCCTCCGAGGGGCCCCGGGGAAGATAGCCAGGCGCATGGGCAAGAGACTCTCTCCCTTCATACACCCAATTTTTTTTGGAGGAGGAAGATTTCCCATCACTTGGTATCCTGAGAAGAGATGTATTCAGGGGGGCTTAACATGCTTCTGCCCTTTCCCCCGGAGGGGTGGGGAGACAGATAAAACAATTCATCCATGCAGCGGTTGGGGGAGTCCAGTGGCAGGAAGAGGGGGTGCAGTGGGGGGCGGTTCCTGAGACTGGATCCAGATGTGGGAATCAGTGGTAAGAAGTTACGGTGACCGCACTCTACTAGACAGACACCTCTGACTGCACCCTTAGCCCTTGCCTCCCCCCCCCATTTTCCTAAGTGGGGCTGGAAATGAGAGTGGATGGCAGGGGACTCTCAGTTACCCCAACACCCTCAGCCTTGCCCTCAGCCTTGCCTTCATTAAAACGCCGTGGGGGATGGTTTAGAACCCAGCGGGGGTGTTGGAGGCCAGGCCAGTGTGCTGAAAACCTGCTCCGTGTGCAAAGGACTCCGTCCCCAGTCCTGCATTGTCCCCTCACTACCACTGGGAGTGAACTCTGAGCCCAGAACTGGACGTAGCCCCCCAAACCCTTAGGTGTGGCCCCAGGAGAGGGGGAAAAAAAGCAATTGGTAAATAAATGAGGAACATGCATTACCTTGCTGGCCCTCATGTTTAGAGAGTTTAAGTTCTTGGTTATGAAAAAGTTCTGGGTAAGTCAAATAATCTTGATCATTGAAGGAGGAGGTTTTAAAACTTATGACTGCTTTGATTTAGAGAAAGATTTAAATCCTCCAAAACATCGATTCATTCTTATCAAATAGCAATAACATTCAAAGGTGTGTCGAATTGATAAAAATAGATCTAAATACAAAGAGCTCACTTAGAGTCTCGAAGTACAGCGAAAGCTAAGCCATTGTGTATGGAAGTGGTAATATCTGTTTTCAACAGGCTCGTTCTACTGAAGATAAAATACAGGTAGAAGTAAAAATACCCAATAATCCTAACATCTCAAAAGGCAGGAATTCACTTTATGAACAACAATTCAGCAAGTGAGGAACAGCTGATCTCTAAGTAATCAAGAGATCATTACACCTCTTTTTAAAAAATATCCTTTTTTTTCTTTTTTAGTGGGGAGGGGGTGGTGAAGAGAAAAGGATGTGGGCCATACCTGGCTATGCTCAGGAGTGACTTATGGCTTAGTGCTCAGGGATCTGGGTGGGGGTGTGCTGGCAGACCATCTGTGGTTCTGGGGACCAAACATGGGATGGCTGCATGCAAGGCAACAACCTTACCTGTTGCACTCTCGCTCCAGCAGCAACCCCCTCCTCTTTTTTTTTCAGGGGGGGCCACATCTGGTGGTGCTCTGGGCTCACTCCTGACTCTGCACTCAGGGATCACTCCTGGTAGACTTAGGGGACTAAGATGAGATGTCGGGCATCGAACCGGGGCAGGGGCATGCAAGCAAGTGCTCTACCTGCTATATTATCACTCCCACCCTCCAGCCCCTTTTTCAGTCTTTAATGCTAAAGAACTGTCATTGATCTCTAACTCAACAGAAACTGCCATTGAGTGGTCACTCAAAAAGTAGATGCTGACAGGTTTGATACCAAGAGTCAGCCTCTCTCCCTTACAGCTTTGAGTCCCTGGGCCCCTTAGTTTCCTTTCTCTCTATTTTGTCTCCATCATTGAACTAACAGTGTTTTAAACACTCTGATAGGATATTTGCACTTCTGTAGCACTGTAGCACTGTTGTCCTGTTGTTCATGGATTTGCTCGAGCGGGTACCAGTAACGCCTCCATTGTGAGACTTGTTACTGTTTTTGGCAGATTGAATACGCTATGGGTAGCTTGCCAGGCTCTGCCTTGCGGGCGGGATACTCTCGGTAGCTTGCTGGGCTCTTTGAGAGAAACGGAGGAATAGAACCCAGATCAGCCGTATGCAAGGCAAACACCCTACCCACTGTGCTATCGCTCCAGTCCTTACACTTCTGTACAAGAATTTAATCCAACTTCCCATGGACAGGTGTTTGGGTAAAAAATAAAACAAAACTGTGGTATATAGGGGCTGGAGAGATAGCACAGCGGGTAGGGCGTTTGCCTTGCACGCGGCCGACCCGGGTTCGAATCCCAGCATCCCATATGGTCCCCTGAGCACGGCCAGGGGTAATTCCTGAGTGCAGAGCCAGGAGTAACCCCTGTGCATCGCCAGGTGTGACCCAAAAACCAAAAAAAAAAAAAAAAAAAAAAAAAACTGTGGTATATAGTCAGTGGAATAGTACTCAGTTCTTAGAATAAAACTGTGCCCTTTGGGTTACATACATAAAGTTTACGGATAGTTTATCAGGTGAACAAAGTGAGAAAGGGGTAGATGATAATCAAATGATTTCCCTCAGAGGTGGAATATGAATTATGAAGGCAAATAAACTGACAAGAAACCTCAGAAGTAACTCCTAGACCTGGTGAAAATGTGGGGGTTCCTACAGGGAAAGGGCTGAGGCGGAATGAGAAGAGGAGTCCTTTTGCTAGTGGGGCGGCATTAAACTTTCGTGGTAGGAGTAGTGAAATGATAATAAGGAGACATGATGCTAAACCCCTAAAATTACACAACGCTGTAAACCACGCTGAGGAAGGGATTGGCGCTTGGACACCGTATGCCTGAAACTCAATCATGAAGAACTTTGTGACTTCATGGTGATCAAATGAAAAATAACATAAACTGAAGAGAACTCAATAGCAAAACCGATAATATCTATCTATCTATCTATCTATCTATCTATCTATCTATCTATCTATCTATCTATCTATCTATCTATCTATCTATCTAAAACCAAAGTTGAGTTAAATGACATTTACATTTAAAATTTTGGGGATCTTCTTTTCTACTAAGCTCTCATTTCTGGGTCTCCCTCGTTCATCACCATTGGACTTACATTTTATGAGCCTGCTGCACGTCTGCCCATCTGACCTGCACCCAAACAAAACACGGGGGAAGCCCATCCCAACGCTATTCTTGCTTTTCTGTTGATTCCTGCTAGGAATTTCCCTATTGAAAAATAAAAGACATTTGTAGGCTTCTCCCAGACTACCAGGTTGGAAAGTTTGTGTTTAGATTTAAGTCTCTCTCTTTCCTTCTTTAAAAAGTTAACACTGCAGAAGAGAAAGTAAAGTGAAATTTATCAGCCACACAGGCGGGGTGGGGGGCTGGGGGGTTGGGGGGTGGGGGGGAGTTTTACTGTGATTCTTGGTGGTGGAATATGTGCACTGGTGAAGGGATGGGCGTTTGAGCATTATAACTGAGACTTAAGACTGAAAGCTTTGTAACTTTCCACATGGTGATTCAATAAAAAAAAATAACCAGGTCAAAAAAAAAATGCTTCATTCAAAAAAGAGAGGAGAGGTGGGACATGCTTAATAGTTATCAATTATTGGGAACTAATATATCAGGTTTCTTAGTATTGATACCCATAGTAGCATTTAAGTCTAATAATAATTATATGAGAAATATCTTTGATGTTTAATTTTTTTTGGAAAAACTGAGGTCTAGAGAAGTTAAAACTTATAGTGAATACATATTTAGTAAATGGAAATAGAACAAAAAAAAGTTAACACTGTAGCACTGTAGCACTGTCATCTGGTTGTTCATCGATTTGCTTGAGTGGGCACCAGTAATGTCTCCATTGTGAGACTTGTTGTTACTGTTTTTGGCATATCAAATATGCCACGGGGAGCTTGCCATGCGGCCGGGATACTCTCAGTAGCTTGCCAGGCTTTCCGAGAGGAACGGAGGAATCGAACCCAGGTTGGCCATGTGCAAGGCAAACGCCCTACCCGCTGTGCTATCGCTCCAGTCCTGCTATAGATCCAGTTCCTTATGTAACTCCAACTTATAACCAATCAACTAAGTACAAGTAGTGGAAAGCCCCTCAGACTGTGGCCAAAAGGGTGGTCAGTGGAAAGTCCCTGTTATATAATGTGATGCTATAAGAGCCCCTCATTTTTGAGATTCGGGGCCACTCGTTCCAAGAAGGCTGCCACTGTGTAGGTGAGGGCCCTAGCTCGAGCTAGCCAAACCAAGCCAATAGAGCCCTTTTGCTTATTGCATCACAAATCGTCTTTGTGTGATTTCTCTGGGGAGATCTTGACCTGGTTTAACAATTCCAACATTGACCAGTCCTCCTGGCCTCCATTTTCTTGGATATTAGCCTCATACTATTTTTTAGTATACACCCCACAAATGAGTGCAGTCATTCTATGTCTGTCCCTCTCTTTCTGACTCATTTCACTCAGCATGATACTCTTCATGTCCACCCACTTACAGGCAAATTTCATGACTTCATTTTCCCCAATAGCTGCATAGTATTCCACTGTGCAGATGTGCCATCATGCTGGACAAGGACTGAGTGTTGAACAAGTAGGTGAAGGGATATACATGATAACCTTTCAGTACCTGTACTGCAAAAAGCAAAGTGTCTTCCATAGAGGCAAGTGTGGCAGGGAGGAGAGTTGGGAGGTGATGGGAGGAAAACCGGGGACACTGGTGCTGGGAAATGTCCACTGGTGCAGGGATGGGGGTTGGAATACTGTATGACTGAAACCCAATCACGAACAGCTCTGTAATGGTCTATCTCACAGCAATTCAATAATAATAATAATAATAATAATAATAGCCCTGTTGTCCCATTGTTCATCAATTTGCTCGAGTGGGCACCAGTAACGTCTCCATTGTGAGACTTGTTGTTACTGTTTTTGGCATATCGAATATGCCACGGGGAGCTTGCTAGGCTCTGCCGTGTGGGCGGGATACTCTCCGTAGCTTGCTGGGCTCTCCGAGAGGGAGGAATCAAACCCGGGTCGGCTACATGCAAGGCAAACACCCTACCTGCTGTGCTATCGTTCCAGCCCAAATAATAATAATAATAATAATAATAATAATAATAATAATAATAATAATAATAAAGAACTCCTGTTGTTCTTCAAGACCCCAATTGAACGTGAGCCCTGTGCATCTTTCCTACTCCCCCAGGGTCTCATTAACCAGGCTCCTTCCCAGCGCAGCTCAGTAGCGTGGCTCTTTCCTATCCGAATAAAACCCTGCTGCTTGATGGCACAAAATGCGGCATAAACGTACTGTCTGGCATGTGTTTGGAGCATGGCCGGTGGCTAATCATGCTCATTAAGTAGGCAAATTACTAGATAAGTGCAGTAAAAATGGACAGACTCCCTCAAGGCAGAGGGAGAGATTGGGTCGAAGTTGGAAGAGTGCTTTGTGAAATATAAATATTATATGCACGCTGGGGGTAATCTCGTCCCAGTGCAGGTTCTGGTTAGGAAGCCTCTGGGGAGATGGGAATCCTGAGATGTTGCATTTCTTCTCGCAAGTTCCCAAATAGCCATCGGCCCAGGGATACGCTTTGCACTTGCCTCTTGCTGCCCCGCTACATCCTGTCCTGTTGCATTGTTTCCACATTCCCCAGGGGCCAGGTACTCGCTCTGCTTGTGTCCTACATCCATCCTGGTCTTCACAGCATTTCACACAGAGCCCAGTTACACAGCAGGTGTGGGAGTCAAGTCCGCTTAATTATGAAGCTGCTTCTAGCGGCGTCTCGCAGCCACTTCCAAATGAACTTCATTATCGGTGCACTGGGAGTGACTCCGTGAGTTAATGGCGCTCCAAACTCCCTCCAAGCAGGCTGGAGCTCTTCCATGGGAGCGTAAAACCCCCAAAGGGAGCTCGCAATTAAGTAGACTAAATGCAGCTGTGGTGAAGCAGAGGGTGGCGTCGCTGGCTCCACAGAGAGCAACTGTGCTGGGGGATTCAGTCGTCGGACAAAACAGCGGAGGCCTTCCAGGGTCACTCGGATTCAGAAGCTGGAAGCCCAGGTTTCACACGAATTCTGTGTGAAGGTTTCAGTATAAAATATTAAGAACAGCTTTGGCTCGTAAATATCAAGAAGAACCCAGAGAGGCCGGAAGACAGGAAAACTTACAGGGCATACATATTTAATGATGCGTTACAGGCTCTCCATTATTCATAGCAAGTCGGGATACCCTCTGGCTGAGTTTTAGTCTGATCGCAAGCAAACGGTTCAACTTTTTGCTTTGTTAAGGGACCTTTGGTCTTTACCTTGAGAAAGAGGCTGAAAAGAAAGTTGGAAAGGAGGAAAGGGAACAAATGGAAAGTGTCTTTCTTTGACAAAAAAAAAATAGGGATGCATCAAGTATAAAATCAAAATGGGTTAAACTCTTATTATTAACAAAAAAGAATTATTAATGTGACAGTCAAAGTGGAGGAGGCGGGGGGGGATGTGCATCTGATAAAGACAACTGGTCATTTTAGATCTTGCCTATACGAGGGGCAGCCAGTCAGATGGACAAACAGAAATGACCAAGGGGCAGGAAGAGTTCTCAAAAACTAGAAACCGAGCTTCCAGATGACCCAGCAAGTTCCGCTTCTTGGCATCTATCTACCAAGAGCCCCCAAACGCTATGCAGAAAAGCCATCCGCACTCCTATGTTCATTGTGGCACTATTCATAATAGTGAAAAAAAAATCTGGAAACAACCCCAGTGTCCAAGAAATGGATAAAGAAATGATGGTGCATTTGCACACTGGAATATTACTCTAGTATAAGAAAAGATGAAATCATGCAGTTTGCTGGTGCCCGCTCGAACAAATTGATGAGCAACGGGATGACAGGGACAGTGACAGTGACATGCAGTTTGCTACCGTGTGGATGGATCTGGAGAGTGAATGGAGTTAGTCAGAAGGAGGGGGACAGACACAGAAAGCTCTCTCTCTAATCAGTGGGATATAAAGAGACATAATGAGGGAATAACAAATGCCCAAAGGCAAGAAAAACTGAGCACTGGTCTCCAGTAGGAAGCTTACTAGCGGGTGAGGGTTGGGTAGAGGACAGAAATGGGGGGACATTGGGGCAGTGAGTGTTGGGGGGGGCGGTCAGTCACTCTGGAGGATGGTTCTGGAGCACTTTATGCATAAAACCCTCTCATTAGCAGTGTTGTAATCCTGGTAGCTAAATAAAATTTGGAAAAAGGGGGCTTAACATAGATCAGGCAACTTCCTCCCCTTTAACCTCTCACCCTGGGCCAGGGCAGACGGCAAGAGAGCAGCAGTTTTCATCCAGGCTGCCTGGGAGCAAAGGAAAGTCAAAGGGACAAAGATAAATAGGGTCACAGGTCATGACAGGCGACCGGGGATTCCGGCAACAGGCTCTGGACTGTAGACTCAGACTCAGGAGGACGGGAAGGACCTGGGGTGTCCCAGAACAGGGAGGGGCAGGGCAAGTGAAAGAGAGAGACATGACACTGGGAGGAAGCTAGATCCACCTATTAAACTGTGCAATAAAGAGACTTAATTAAAAAAATTTAAAAAATAGTCTCATCATTTTATTTTATTTATTTACTTTTGGCTCTTTGGGTCACACTCGACGATGCTCAGCGGTCACTCCTGGCTCTGCACTCAGGAATGACTCCTGGCAATGCTCAGGGGACCTAATGGAATGCTGAGGATCCAACCCAGGTTGGCCGTGTGCGAGGCAAATGCCCTACCCGCTGTCCTATTGCTCTGACCCCCAATAAAGAAACTTTAATATCAGAAACAGGGGAAGTTTGGTACATTAATCTGATACGCAGTATGACTCAAGGACCCATTCAGGAGTTAGTTTCGAGGTGACACGGTTACAGGGAGGCTTTATAAATGTTCATCTCTGTGTAGTTTTTAGCCCACAGTACAAATAATCCCAGCTGACTTGTTTCCAAAACCAAAGTACCCTGAAAGATAGGAATTGGCTAGCAAGCCTGAAAACCCTATTTTACCCTATTCATGGAATTCTTCTCATGATTCTTTTTTTTTTTTCTGCCCAGACAAATCCACACAGAACACTTTGAATGCTGACTTGGATAACTCACAGGAAAAAAAGAATCAGTTATTTCAGAAATAGTAACCACTGGCCCTTTCAACTCCCAGCGTTCGTTCTGTGACCTATTGGTTTTGTTTTGTTTGGGGACCACATCTGGTGATGCTCAGGGGTTCCTCCTGGCTCAGGAATCGCTCACGGCAGTGCTGGAGGGCCCGGCGGGATGCCGAGATCAGCAAAGCAAATGCCCTACCCACTGTCTGGCCCAGGTCTCTGATATGCCCTGTCCACAAATAACCCACATCTGATCCGCTGCGAGGAACAGTGTCTTTTGTGGGGGCTGCCCAAGCATCCATTGATTCAGCTAAGCGTGTCAGACACCGAAGTCGAGGCAACTACGACAAAGACGAGTAAACACGACAAGGACCCCCAGCAACAAACAGCCCTGCACTGCGGGCGCTTCTGCTGGAGCGCCCCTCCTCGTCCACGGTCATGTGGAAGAAAAGCTCAGTGACACGAGGAGATTCCGTCCACCGAGACATTCCAGAAGGATTCCTCCACAGCTGTTTCCCAGCCCCGCCCCGCCCCAGGGCACTTGTGCACGCACACATGCTCCCCATCTCTCCTCCCGAAATATCCCTGGCCTCCACGTCTGACATTTGGCCATGACAACTGAGCAGGGCAACAGTTGCTTGGCACAGCTGCAGCCTGAACCAAAAAAAAAAAACACAACAACTTAGACCAGGGAGCTGGTGAATTCAGTCCCTAACTGCTCATGCAGGGGGAACAATAACTGCCCTGTTTCTCCTCTCCTCCCCTCCCTCCCCTTCCTTCTCCTCTCTTTTCATTCATTCATTCATTCATTTGTTGTTGTTGTTTATTTTTGTTGTTGTTGTTATTTTCCAATAGCTTGGCAGCCACACCCATAAACTGCCCCTGACGCATGTAATCCCACAAACGGCCAACATCCATAGACTATAAGACCAAGCTCGAGGAAGCACAGGACATCTAATAGCCCTGTTCTCCCTCTTGGAGAACCTGACAAGCTACCAAGAGTCTACAGCCCACACGGGAGAGCCTTGCAAGCTCCCCATGACGTATTCATATCCCAAATACAGTATCAGATATATACATACCTCTCGGAGAGCCCGGCAAGCTACCAAGAGTATCCCACCCACATGGCAGAGCCTGGCAAGCTACCCGTTGCGTATTCGATATGACAAAAACAGTAACGATAGGTCTCATTCCCCTGACCCTGAAAGAGCCTCCAATCGTTGGGAAAAACGAGTAAGGAGAGGCTGCTACAATCTCAGGGCTGAGTCTAATAGAGATGTTACTGGTGCCAACCCGAGTAAATCGAGGAACAATGGGATGACAGTGATACAGTGATACAGTTGTTTATTTGGGCCCCAACTTTGGTTGGCTCTGCACTCAGGGATCACTCCTGGCAGGGATCTGGGGACTCTGTGGAGTGCCAGGAATTGTACCCGGGTTGGCTGTGTGCAAGCACATGCCAAGGCAGCTGTCATCATTCCAGCCCCGAGGATGAGTATTTCTTAGGGCACTTTTGAAAACCCAAGTCTTGTGCAGCGCGCTGTTGGTGCTGGAAATCCCCATGAAGTGCAGCTCTGAAGTCCATTGTGAAAAGAGAAGCCAAGCAAGGGTCACTCACCAACTTCAGATGTGTGGGTGTACAATATTTGCGATGTGGTTGCTTGCCCAGAAGCGTTTCTTACAACCTCTGACTGTTGTGAGCAACACAGTAATGGGTACAGAATCTCCTGAGTATTATTATTTTAGAAGGCAACAGTTTCCTCAGAGTTGTGATCAACAAGATAATAAACAGCATGACTGACTTTTATTTTCCGGAAGGAGACTGGATCAGATCATTCTAATAACCTTTCCCTCTACAGGAATGCCGTGATTCAGGCTCGCCTGCCATCATTCATTCTGCTGGCCCACCGACAGACCACAGTAAATGAGAAGAAAGGAATTTGATTCATGCTATGGATTATGTTTCGGAATCTTTTAAATGGTTGTTTTTTTTTTTAAGAATTTAAATGGAGACTTAGATTTAACTAAAAACTAGTTTTTATTTCCCTGGAGTGAAGAGGAAAGGGGAAAAGAGGGAGATGAGAAACAATGGGAGCAGGGGTCAAGGAGACCCAGAACCCCAGAGTCCACAACACTGGGTCATGAGACCCAAACCTCATGAACCAAACTTAAAGGGCACCTGTCAAGATGGAAGGCTTGGGGGGCGGGGAGCTGGGGTAGGGGTAGGAAAGGGGATATGTAAACAGTGGTGGAGGGAAGCTGACACTGGTGGCGGGAATTGGTGATGGAACATTGTATGTCAAAAACTCAGCTACATATATGTAATTCGCAGTGCTTTAATAAAATAAAATTTTGAGAAAAAAACTAGTTTTAAAACTGTCACTGTCATCCCATTGCTCATCAATTTGCTCGAGTGGGCACCAGTCACATCTCCACTGTGACACTTGTTGTTACTATTTTTGGCATATCGAATAAGCCACGGGGAGCTTGCCGAGAGGGGCGGAGGAATCGAACCCGGGTTGGCCTCGGGCAAGGCCCTACCCGCTGCGCTGTACTTAAGATTTTTTTTTTTAAACCCTGAACTTTTGAAAGAGAAGATTAAACTCACCAGGATTCTTCATGTCTTAAAGCTTGTTAAAGGATCTTAGATATAGGATGTTATTTCTGGATCAATCTTTTCTACCAAAATTATTCTTCACTTTCAATATCTGGTCAAAGCTATCCTATCACTATGCCATAAGAGATGTGAAATATATGCCCTGTTTTATAAAGATAAGCATTCAAAGCAATTTTTTTTGGGGGGGGCAGAGCCTGGCAAGCTACCCATTGTGTATTTGATATGACAAAAACAGTAATGATAGGTCTCATTCCCCTGACCCTGAAAGAGCCTCCAATCGTTGGGAAAGATGAGTAAGGAGAGGCTGCTAAAATATCAGGGCTGGGAGGAATAGAGACGTTACTGGTGCCTGCTCGGGTAAATTGATGAACAACGGGATGACAGTGATACAGTGATACAGTGATTTTTTTTTGCCACACCCAGCAATGCTCTAGGGCTTATTCCTGGCTCTACACTTAGGGATCACTTCTGGTAGGCTCAGGGAATCATGTAGGGTGCTGGGGATAGAACCTGGGTTGGCCGTGAGCAATGCAAATGCCCTATCCACAGGACTATCACTATTAAACAAACGAACAAACCACTTTTGATTTTGGAATTTCTTTCCATGGTGTCAGAGATTGAACCTAGGGCTAATATGAGGCTTGTGGACCAATTGACAATTACTAATTCTCAATACAATTTTTCCACTGAATAATCTCTGTCCAATGAAAAATGTCTATCAAGGGGCTGGAGCGGTAGCACGGCGGGTAGGGCGTTTGCCTTGCAAGCGGCCGACCGGGGTTTGATTCCCAGCATCCCATATGGTCCCCTGAGCACCGCCAGGGGTGATCCCTGAGTGCAGAGCCAGGAGTGACCCCTGAGCACTGCCGGGTGTGACCCAAAAAGCAAAAAAAAAATGTCTATCAATAGTATGGTAATTTTTTGCTATAACACAATGTTGTTTGATAACATGTTTTTGATAAATATGTTTTGCGAAGTGTGGAGTGAAACCCATTAGCAGTTCATGGAATCAATTTAGTGAGTCTTAGTCATAATTTTGTAAAACATGAAATAAAGAAAATATTGAAATGTATTTTGTGTTATAAGAGAAAGCAATGTTTTGGGCCAGAGCGACAGTGCAGTGGGGAGGGCATCTGCCTGCATGTGGCTGACTGGGTTCGATCCCCAGCATCCCATATGGTCCCCTGAGCACCACCAGGAGTAATTCTTGAGTGCAGAGCCAAGACTAACCCCTGAGCATTGCTGGGTATGGCCCCAAAACAAACCAAAATGAAACAAAACAAAAAGCAAGCAAGCAAGTAAGCAATGTTTACTTTAGTACTGTAAGTAAGGTTTGTATAAAGTGTATTATTATGGACTTACTATGGACTGTCTTTGAAAGTCACCGTTACAAGTCATATATTTCTAATGAACATAATAAAAAGACAGACGTTTACTCTAGACCAAAGGGAAACAACCATATTAGTTTTTCTATAATTAATAATTGATTTTTTCCCTATGCAATCCAACTACTCAGCTTTCAGCATTGCATTAAAGGTATTGAGACAATTTAAAAGTAATTTTATGTTCATTTTTCATGGGCACCATTAGAGACTTAATAGGTTAGGTTTGTTGACATGATTATTTTCCATAAATAGATTCTCATATCTACCACAAAATAATAAGAAATCTGAGGTCTCTTGATTTTTCTGTATATTGTTCTCTAAGGATGAACTATTTCCATGTCAAACATGTGACAATTCCCCCTTGTGACAAATTTACCTATAGCAAAATAGCATCTCATTTAAAAAGTATGAAAAATAATTCCAATTCCATATTAAAACGCTTCAAATGTCTATGACCTCTCATCTCAGAAATCAGAATGTTTGGGAAGAAGAAGAAAAAAAATCCACGTTGTAATGTCCTGCACGGCGCAATTCAGCACTATGGAAAAAAGGAGCAAAGCAGATTATAAAAAGTAGGGCCAGTCTTCCTAACACAGAAGGCTCAACTAGCGCCAACCAGCACAACAGACACCAATTTTAGTAACACTGTGAGATAGAACAATGATCACAAACTGACTCTTATCGACCGAAGTTTTGGTAATTCCACTGCCTTTGTGTCATAACAAACCATATGAGGCAAATTTATCCGTGCCTGCTAAGAGGGCAGGCTGGGGTGATGGGTGGGTGAGGTCAACAGACAACTCCACGGGAGTAAAAGTGGCCATAGACACAGGATGGGGTTTTGTCTTTGGACTGGAATACCAATCAAGGCATAAGGATTGTTATTGATCCTACAGCAATATTTGGTGATGTCTAAGGCACCCAAAGGAGAAAGAAAAACACTGAAAAAAAAGGCATTTATTCATTTTACTCATACTTCTATCTCCTAAAAATTATATTCTTACCTCTTCCTGCTTCCTTTCATTTTTAATCATAGTTTCTTAATAAATATGATCGCCCTACTGGTACTCACTGTTTTGCTCCAAGTCAGGCCAGTGGTGTGGTGCTCCTTGATGTATGCCTGAAGCTCGCTCCAAATGTTCAAGTAGGACTTCACCCAATCCACGTGGCGTAAGTCACTTGGTTGTAAAAGAGAGCGGAAGAGATTAGCGTTACGATGGAAAACGCGACTCAATTCAAGTCAGCCGGAAGAAGAGGGACAGACACAGAAACCATCTCTCTTGTTTGTGTGGTAGAAAGAAACATACTATATCTGACACAAACAATCAAAGACAAGAGAACCCGAGGAACCAGTTTACAGGGGTGGGGCAGGAGCCCTGAGACAGTGGGGGAGGGAGGCAGGCATGATGGACAGAGGAGGGTGTGGCACAGGGAGCCTTGTCACCAACAGTATAGCAAATACATTGATTCAAAATACGTAAATAAATTCTGGTTATAAATGACTGGAAAAAGACAATAAAACTCAAAACCAGATAGGGGAGGGCCTGGTCATCCAGTCCTGAAGCTCCAAATAAAAGATAGTCTTTTTGTTTTGTTTTTGCCTTTTCGGGTCATGCCCGGCGATGCACAGGGGTTACTCCTGGCTCTGCACTGGTAGTGCTCGGGGGACCATATAGGATTCTGGGAATTGAACCCGCGTCGGCTACGTGCAAGGCAAACGCCCTACCCGCTGTGCTATCGCTCCAGCCGCAAGATGGTCTTTCTAATACGAAAGCTGTGAACCAATTCAGAGATGTCTGGAAGAGGGAGGAGCAGCTCCAGCCTGGGAGAAGCTGAGCGTCAAATGTGAGCTGGTGAACAGCCCCTGCAGAACTGAGCTAAGGCAATTTGTGACTGTCCCTCCCCCAGAGGGGGGCACATCCGGGAAGGAGAGCACTTCATTTCCTACAGTTTCTGACGCCCAAAGAACAACGTAGTTTCTGGAATGAGACCCGGACTGAAAACAAACAAACAAAGCTGTTCGATTTGTTCTCTAGTAATATTTCCAGTTGGACAAGTGAGCAAATTGGAGAAGGTGAGACCAGTGAAAAAAGAATTTCCATTGTGAAATAAAAATAATTTCCCACAAAGGGATAACAGTCCATACTTGGAAAGGAACTTCCATTCAAATTACTTTAACTCGATAATCGTAAAAACAATGAACGCTAACTGGGACGTCAGTGATAATTTTTCACTCCAATTTTATTGAACAAAGAGGTAGTGAAATGCTTACCTTTTATAACAGGATTAATAGACAGAGTTGAGAGAACTGTTAGAAGTAGTAAACTGTACAAAGGCAGAAATAGTTGATATATATTTTTCCATTTTTGTTTTTGTCACACCCAGCAGTGCTCAAATATCACTCCTGCCCATGTCCTAGGGGACCGAATGAAGTGCTGAGGATCTAACCCAGATCAGCTGAGGGCGAGGCAAGCACCTTAACCCCTGTACGATCTCTTCAGCCCTCCACTCACATTTTTTTCCACTTTGAGGGAAGTATAATCAACGAGAAAAGGATAACATGTTAAGTAACAAATATCTCACCAAGAACCTTGGTCATTAACTGCACTGCTGTCATTGAAGTTTTCTATGTTACTCAAGCCCTTGTCTATAATCACTTTTCTCTGTAGAAATTCTGATTTGTTTCTTGGACTGTCTCTGAGGACCAAAGTTAGGCCTATTGGGTCCAGCCAGGCCGTTCGGCACAAATGTCAGCAGAAATGGACGCCATAATTATTCACCCCTCCAGGAAGGAAACCATAAGTGTAGTTTGGTTCTATCATTTTAGGGTCATGAATCATATCAACCAAATTGATTAAAAAAATAATCTCCTTGCCACTTCCTTTTCTTTTCACAATCTAAAAACCTAAGAAAGGCCAGGAGTGAGCACAGAGTAAGCCCTGAGCACTGTTGGTGTGATCCTCACATAAGAAATTTCCTACCCTTCAGAAACTGAAAAAAGAAAAGGGGGGGCAGTCCAGTGGGTAAGACACTCGGACAAACCTCTAAGCACCAAGTTGGGAGTAGCCCCTGAGTAATATGAGGGTGACCCAAAAAACATCACCGCCAAAAAAACCCACACTCAGCGCCCATTTGTGTGTCTGTGTCTACATGAAGTGCAGCATGTGTTCAGGCAAAAGCTTGTGCACAAATGTTCACAGCAGCATCAGTCATAAAAGCAGAAAGCAAAAACAGGTGAAGAGCTCATCGAAAGAGAAAATGTTGTCCAGGCCTGCTTGGCTTAGTAACATTCTAGCGGACGGCAGGTTACATATACGACAGTGATCCTGGGGGAGCAACAGCGTAGCCTGGCGTGAAGATGGGGGAATCCCACCGCTTTCTGCTAGAACACTCTGGCATCCGCACAGCCGTGAAACCGCCTAGCAGTGCTTTTCTTACAACGATTCCCCTTCAGTCGGCAATGCGTGACTATAGATCCACAGAACGGAGTATTCTTTTGCCACGAAAAGAACGAAGGAGACCAAGGAGTAACTCGAATCAACCATGCAAATATTTGCTCAGTGTAAGTCAGGCACGAGAGACCACCCAATGGAGTGATTCCCATAACATGACATTTCCAGGAAAAGCAACTCCGTACACAAGGGGAGTCCACCGCCAGTTGTCTGGGGCTGGGGAAGGCTGGGAATGGGGGGCGAGGTGGGGATTTGGGGATTCTGAGCAACTGTTTACGGGTAAGGGATTTCTTTGCAGAAATGTCCAGAATCTGACTGGAGTGGTGATTGGACGGCCGAGTGCCGAGTGGAGTGGTGGAACTGTACATGTTACATGGGTGAACTGCATGGGCTATGGCTAAAACTCAATACAAGCACTGTTACAAACAAAGGTTTTTAAAAGTCTACATGGCTGGGGCTGGAGCGATAGCACAGCGGGTAGGGCATTTGCCTTGCACGCGGCCGACCCGGGTTCGATTCCCAGCATCCCATATGGTCCCCTGAGCACCGCCAGGAGTAATTCCTGAGTGTAGAGCTAGGAGTAACCCCTGTGCATAGCCAGGTGTGACCCAAAAAGTAAAAAAAAAAAAAAAAAAAAAGTCTACATGGCTCCACGCACCTCATACAGAAGCTGTTGTACTACATCAGCAAAAGAAGGGGATTTCAGGAAGGACCACTGTCTCCACAGTCACCTTCCTGAAATCCCCTTCTTTTGCCGAATCCCATAGGGCAGGTCTTGGGTTCTGCCTTTCTGCACGTCATAGCTCTTCTTCTTCTTCTTCTTCTTCTTCTTCTTTTTTTTTTTTTTTTGCTTTTTGGGTCACATCCGGCAGTACAGAACAGTTACTCCTGGCTCTGCACTCAGGAATATATATATGTATATATATTCCTGGTGGTGCTGGTGGTGGGGGGGGACCATATGGGATGCTGGGAATCAAACCCGGGTCAGCCATGGCCAAGGCAAGTGCTATCGCTCCAGCCTCAGAATAGCTCTTCTTGTCCCCCGTCTCTGCCCCGCCAGGAAACTCCGGTTAAGATGACCAGAGTCAGTGACAGGCTTTTCTGCACCCAGAGAACTGGGCGTGGGGGGACGCCTTTGAGCCCAGTGATTTGATTCCAAGTGTTGTGCCACGTTGTGGCCCAATGCAGGTTGAGAAAAGGCATCGGAAATGCAAGACAGGCAAGTAGAGCCTTATGTGTGTGATGCCCTGGGTTCAAACCCAGGTTCAAATCCCCTCCTGTCCCCTGCACTTCTAAAGGTCAAAAGGAGGGGAAAAAAATAAGGAAATGCTAGAAATTGCATTCTCTTCACATACCAAGAGCGGTACACACACACACACACACACACACACACACACACACAGAGCAAGTTCTCTTGTTACATTTTTGATGTGGGTTTTGTTGTTTTTCTTGAAGTTAAACATTAGCACAAGGACTGTCTCTGGTTTTGGAGGTCAGGTTCCCGCCCCTTCAAATGTGTGTCATCACACAGTGCTCATCACCCAAGTGCCAACAGTCCCCACTGCATCCCGCTGGATCCCTCTCTGGTACCCTCAGTTCTACAGAGTCCAAGGGCTTGTCTGACTTTTGTCTGTTCCCTGCTTTCTCTCTTTATAACCTACATTAAGAGGCAAAACCTAAACTGGAAATACGTGTGTATATAGAGGCACACACACATATATGTACACATATTAATTTTTTTTAATTGAATCACTGTGAGACAGACACTTCTAAAGTTGTTCATGATCAGGTTTTAGTCATATGGTGTTCCAACACCGTCCCTCCCCCAGTGCACATTTCCCAGCACCAGTGTCCCCGGGTTCTTTCCCACCACCCTCCAATTCTCTTGCCCTCACCCAGACTGCCTCTATAGTAGGCATTTTTCCTCCCTCCCTCCCTCCCTCCCTCCCTCCCTCCCTCCCTCCCTCCCTCCCTCCCTCCCTCCCTCCCTCCATCCCTCCCTCTCTGTCTCTGTTCTCTTTTCTTTTCTTTTCTTTTCTTTTCTTTTCTTTTCTTTTCTTTTCTTTTCTTTTCTTTTCTTTTCTTTCTTTCTCTCTCTCTTTTTTTGTTTTTTTGGGTCACACCTGGCAATGCTCAGGGGTTACTCCTGGTTCATGCACACAGGAATTACCCTTGGCAGTGCTGGGGACCATATGGGATGCTGGGAATTGAACCCGGGTCAGCCGCATGCACGGCAAATGCCCTACCCGCTGTGCTATCACTCCAGCCCCTGTATCTCTTTTCTATTGTGGTTTGCAATACAGATATTGAAGGCTTATCAGGTATATCCCTTTAACTACTTCCAACATTCAGTTCTTTTTTTTTTTTTATTTTTTGGGGGGAGAGGGGGAGAGGGTCACACCCAGCGATGCTCAGGGGTTACTCCTGGCTCATGCACTCAGGAATTATTCCTGGTCGTGCTGGGGGACCATATGAGATGCTGGGGATTGAACCCTGGTCGACTGCAAGCAAGGCTAATGCCCTACCCGCTGTGCTATTGCTCCAGCCCCAACATTCAGTTCTTGTCTAGCACGATCACTTCCAACTATTATTGTCATACGGTCTCTTCTCCATCTTACCTACCCTCTGTGCCGCCCCTCCCCCCACACTTGTCTTGGGGTCCAACCATTGACCAGTCCTCCTTATGGCACGCATACATTGTTCTTTTAGGGCTGAAGATCTGTCCTAAGCCTTGGGTTCACTGGCCCAGGCCGAATCCCATAGGGCAGGTCTTGGGTTCTGCCTTTCTGCACGTCATCCTTGTTCTTAGCTCACCAGCTCCTGTCCTGAGCTGCCACTGGGTGCTGCGGGGCCAGGAGGGTGAACGACACCCCCCGGGCTGCAGGAGAGGGGAAAGGGATGGGGTGTTGCTTTCTGGAGCACAGAGCAGCGAGTCCTGCCCCCCCAACACCCCCCCCCGTAGCAGTTTTTCTATAGAAAATGTGTCGGTGGGAGCACGGAGCCTACTCCCACCGACGACGTGGCTGGACCCAGTGAGATTCTAAACCTGCTGGCGGTGCTCAGAGCCAGTCCAGGAAAACACATCAAAATTTCCACAGAGAAAAAAATGATTATAGGTAAGTGCTTAAATTACAAAAAAAACTTCAATGACTGCATTGGAATTAATGGCCAAGGTTCCTGATAAAATTTTGGTTGGCTGAAATGTAAAATTTTCTCGTTGACCACACTTCAAAGTAGGAAAAAAAGTCACCTGTGAGTGGAGGGCCAAAGAGAGAGTCCAGGGGGTCAGGGGCTTCCCTTACACTCAGCTAAACTGGGTTAGACCCCCAGCAGTGCCTATAGCCCCGAGTGATCCCTGAGCACCATTGGGTATGACCCCAAACCAAAACCAAATGCAACAAAATTCTGAGCACGTATTATGTGTGAGTGACTGGGAGGAAGTACAATAGGTATTTATTTATTTATTTATTTATTTATTTTATTTGCTTTTTGGGTCACACCTGGTGATGCACAGGGGTTATTCCTGGCTCTGCACTCAGGAATTACTCCTGGCGGTGCTCAGGGGACCATATGGGATGCTGGGAATCGAACCCGGGTCGGCCACGTGCAAGGCAAACGCCCTACCCGCTGTGCTATCACTCCAGCCCCAATAGGTATTTATTTACATACACAATGCGCTTTTCCATGTTTTCACATCAAACTCCCTCACAATGTTAAAGATCTTCTGCCTCTTAGTTTAGGTCTATGTCAGCTAATAGAGAGAGGAGACTGGAACCAGTTCCCAGAATGTTGGGGCCTCACGTCTCCTTTCCTCTGTACTGGGAGAGAAAGGTGCCGTCTCCCCGCAGAAACCCGTCTACTAGCTGACTGGCGACCACTTCTGCTTCTAACCCCTACCCACTCGGTGGGGTCCCCTACTTTGAAGCCCAGGACCTAGGGGGCCGGACCTGTTTCTACCTGTCTCTTCCTTCCCAAGACCTTCCCCCCAATCTGTATTCAGGGCTGCCATGATACCATAAGCAGTGAAAAATCCCAAGAAATCACGACGCACCCCCACCCCCACCCGGAGTAGCTGAGGAAACACATTAGGCCTCAGATCTGAATTTCCCCAGGTGGCCCCATTTCTTTTTTTTTTTTTTCTTTTTGGGTCACACCCAGCGATGCTCAGGGGTTACTCCTGGCTTTGCACTCAGGAATTACTCCTGGCGGTGCTTGGGGGACCATATGGGACGCCGGGGATCGAACCCGGGTCGGCTGCGTGCAAGGCAAATGCCCTACCCGCTGTGCTATCGCTCCAGAGGTGGCCCCATTTCTATTTTTTTCCTTTTTGGGTCACACCCAGCGACTGCTCAGGGGTTACTCCTGGCTCTGCACCCAGGAATTACTCCTGGCAGTGCTTGGGGGGGACCCTATGGGATGCCGGTGATTGAACTCGGGTTGGCCGCGTGCAAGGCAAACGCCCTACCCACTATGCTATCGCTCCGGCCCTGGCCCCACCTTTAACTCCAATTCTAACCCCACTTCTTTCTAATTAAATTTTTTGAGCTACACTCAGCAGTGCTCAGGGCTTCCTCCCGGTGGGGGCAAAGGGAATCATATTGGGTGTCAGGGATTGAACCCAGGTTAGCCGAGTGCAAGACAAGCTGCAGCATCTATGACTCGTACCGGTGCTCCTCCCGGCGAAATCCCTCGGGTCAGACTTAGGGCTGCACTCCCAGCAGTCCTCAGGCAGGGCTTCATCTGTTCTCACAGAGGTCGCTCGGCGCACCCCAATCTACCCCCTCCACATACCCGCCGGCTTCTCTCTCGCTGGCCTGTGGAGTCCTCTCACTTCCCATGCTCATCTCATTTCATTCCCTGACTTCTCTTCGATTCCCTCTGCTCGCCTACCGCGCAGAGGGAATCTATCTTGACCCATGCACACGTTTTGTGACTCTCCAAGAGCCGTCCCCAGCTAAACCCCCAGGACCCCCCATTCTCTGCGGGAACACTGTGCAGAGACGGTCTCTCCAAAGCGCAGTGCCGGTGGGGATTCACCGTAAGAGAACAGAGGCGGGTTTCCTCCAAACACAAATACCCTCAGGATACCCGATTCCATTTCCACTTCGGCTTAACTGCACACGTGGGGTTTCTCCTCTCGGTCTAGAGCAAACTAGTGAGGCGCCTTTGGAAGGCATCGCTCACGGACACCGATAAGTTCTACGCGCAAGAGAGCGACGGGGAAGTTGGTCAAAGCAGGCACGTACCTGTTTTTGTAGTCCTTCAAGACCCTGTTAGTGTAAAAGGTAGCCGCGTCATTCATCTCCTTGACATAAGGGCCGGGTTTGGGGGACTGAGAGAACAGGACCGTCACCCAAGCATAGAAGGGAAAAAAAAATAGGATAAGAAAGAAAACCAGTGTAAAGATGAAGAAAAGTAACGGAATGGCTGACGTGAGAGCTGGAGGCAAACTTTGTTTCAGTGGCTCCTGAGAAACCCTTTCCACACCTCAGAACCCCAAGCATGGAGCTCCCAATAGGGCAAGAGAGAGTCAAAGGCACCGGCCAAGGAAGAATCTCTCTGACAGGGGCAGGAAGTGGGGGTGGGGTGGGCAGGCTAGCACACACCTGGGGGTTCACCTGCACCCTCCCACCTATCCTGGGGCGTGGGCCAGTGCGCTGAGTGGACTCACCACAGCTATCCAGCCCAGGGCCGGGATGCTCTCACTGACGGCTGACAGATGATTAAACATGTCACTCCCCCGGTTTTTCTCTCGGAAGGTCTGGATTTCCTGAATCTTCTCCGATATCGGCTTCAGAAGTGCCGCCACGTCATTCTGTGAGCAAACGAGGAAGAGCGTTAGGGAGGATTCTGAGCTGTTCTCCATCCATGCCTCAGTGCTCACCACCCCCCTCCCATTCATTCATTGAGGGACCCAAAGGAAGCTTCGAGTCATTTTTCAGGAGAGGATGGGATTTGGGCTGCTTACGGAAGTGCTATATTTTTATTTTCTTTTTTAACGTTGGAACCTTTATTTAGGCACCGATTTACAAAGCTGCTTACGAGACAGTTGTGTCAGACATCCCAATGTTCCAACACCAATCTCACCACCCGTGTGACACTCCCTCCATCAATGTCCCCAGTCCCCTCTCCCCGAGCCCCCACCTCCCAAGCCTGCCTCCTTCGTAGGCACAAAATAATCTACTTTCTATCGCTTATGACGACACATATCTCACGATGGCGTTTCTGAAGTCACTGCTGAAAGGATTCACGGGGCTGCTATGTGCCAGCTGAGCCGTCAAT